>NC_056725.1:547449303-547749303 GCF_019279795.1 Protopterus annectens | reverse complement strand
AAGAAAAAAGGGGAAAGATAAATAGACTGACTCAAAACAAATCATTAACCACCTTGGGCATAAAAGAAGGATTAGTACGAAGAAACACCTATCCTTGTGAAAAAAAACAGAATTGTATTGTTGGTGGCTCTTACTTCTGCCAAGTACAATGTTGCAGGGAAAAAGAAAAAGACGGGCTCAAAAAGGGGCTGAGTTAATTTTTCATGAACAAAATTAAGGTCCCAAGAAGAAGGAATAAGCTTTCTGGGGGGGGGGGGGTGCTGATACAAAGGACACCTTTTAGGAACTGCTTGACTTCAAAACTAGAAGCCAAAAGTGGACACAAAGCATAGCTTTCAACCTCTTAGAGCAAGAAATATGGACAAAGTCATAAATAATGGAGGGACAAAGGTCTAAAAATAGGGACAATTTTTAAATATTGCTCTTACAAACTTAGAAAGTTGCTAGAATAACAGGTTTTGCATTAGCATGAATTTTCTTAAGGGCATGAAGCCTGAATTTCAAATGCCTGTCACTATTTTTTGACTTATTTCCTCAATGATTTGGCAATGATTGCCAGAAAAAAAAACAATTTTATGAGAAACAGGCCAAAAAAAGGAGGCAAAAATCTGGACAGTCTGCAAAAATCTGTACTGTTGAGAGGTATGAGATTCAAAGGCAGACGGGCAGAAATGGCTGACAAATGAGCTTTAACAGAAGAAAATGCCATACCAGTACTGAGCAATTCACACAAATAAGAAAGAACCACAGGGATCCCCACAGAAAAAGGGTCCTGGTCATGCTTGAGACACTAAACAGAAAATATCTTCCATTTAACCACAGAGGATTTTCTAGTAGTAGGTTTTCTGGTTTCCTGCAAATCCTGAAGCACATCTTCAGAAAACTGATGCCATAAAGGCATTATAACTCTTGTCACCTAAAATGTCAGTTGAAGTGTGGACAAGTGAGGGTGAATGACAGATCCCTTGTCTTGTGTGAGAAGATCTATCCCAGCCAAGTGAAACAGAAGGGAGCAAAAGCTGTCTAGGCCAAAAGGGAGTCACCAGCAAGATTTTGGGTGTATCCCACATGATCTATTGCAAGACCCTGAGAAGTAGAGGAAGAGGAGGATAGGCATACAAGAACATCCCCTTCCAAGAGAAAGACATGGCTTTCACTTTCCAAGCTGGTTGACTTAGAACTGGAAGAGAACCAAGGAAGTTGATCATTCAGAAGGAAAAGTGGGAAATACCAAAGTGCAGATACGGCCTCAGAATAAACAAACTGAATAATGGGATTAAAAACAGGATTTACCTGTGTTAAACTTGCTTGGAATTTGTGCTCCCGCAAAAGCACACCAGAGGAGCTTAGATCTATAGGGGCCAGACCCAAAGTATGGGCCAGTAACAGGGATAACAAGAGGGCAGTTGTTGAACCACTCCTTGTATTCTAGGTGGATAGCACCAGAAGAACTCCAAGCTGAACTGACTTTCTCAATAATTTCATCATTCTATTGATGTCCATCTCTGTAAGACTTCTAGATGACTTATCAATGACACCAAAGAGGGTGTCTTGAAACATCTACTCTCAAAGTATCAGACTGTGCTGTCTTGAGCTCACTGGCTCTGGTGAAAAACAGAGTCAAGAAGAGGAAGATCAGGCCCCTAGGAACAGTCAGGTTAGACTTCAGAGAACTCTTAGTATCCAGACTCAGCTGGTTCCAGGGATATTTTGCTTGATTTTTCACTTTTCTTTTCTTCAACTCTCTCACCTTTTCCTTTTCTTTTGGTTTAGACTTGGCTTGGCTTGTTTCTTGCCTGGGAAAGAAAAGCAATAGATAAGGAAGTTTGGGTAGACCTTGTCTGAGAGGGTAGTAGCCCTTTCAAAATTAACTTTTCCTTCCTAGTTTGGATGGTTCTGGAGCTAAATGAGGCACAAGCCTTGCATTCAATGTCTACGTGGGCAGTTCCCAAATTGTATACGTATAGAGTGTTGGTCCTCTAGGAGAATTTTCAGCCCACAGGCCATGCCTTTTTTAAAGCCTTGCACCTTATCAGACATAAAAATAACACACCAACAACAAACAAAAAACTGTCACTATAAAAAATACTATTGAAACTATAGAAAACTAACAGCTACTAAGCAGTAAATGGAAACTGAACTTTACCTAAAGTTTTTTTGAAAGCTAGCAATTATGAAAATAGCAAGTACTAAAGTGGAGTAGAAGGAATTATGGGTATAGGAGGAGTCAAGGTTGGATTTGACAACCCAAAGTTAGACTGGGATGAAAAATGACATTGGATTTTTCAGTTTCTTCTTCTTGTAATAATACTCTCTTCTCCACAGTGTCACTCCATCACGCTTCCTCCCCTTCTTTGGCTCAGCCTGGTTCTTCAAATCTATCAGTACTTCTGTCTCCAGTCCTCTGTTTTCCAACTCAGTAACAGTTACTTCTTCTCCCTCTCATTCCATCAGTAAGTTTTCTCCTGCTCCTCTCTTCAACTATGGTGTACTCTCCTCGATCTTGGAATTCCTGGACCAGGAGTAGCAGTCCCAGAGTGTTCACTTCTCCTCCAAAGAATAGGGAAAGTTATGTGGTGCAATGGCCAAATTTTCCCCAGACATTTTGAACACCATCTTGTGCCTCCCCTGAAAAGAGGTCCCTGGCATAGTAGGAATAACCTGGGCAACAAAAGCAGAATTAAGAAAATAAAACTGAAAAAAAAAATAAATTGAATGATACTTTTTAATGTCTACTATATTCATTTTTATGTTTTTGTATATTTGCTCTATTTCCTAATAGGCAAGTTAAGGGCCACATGACTGCATTTCCTCTGACATATATTTGCCTGTGTTTGTATTACTTGACTGAGGAAGAGAAACCAGTTGTTGTGATTTCTGATATAAAATAAAAGTGTTTATGTAGACTGTGGAGTGCTGGAGAGAAACAACTAAGCAGCATATACAATCAGCAGAAATCATGATGATAAACAAATATTTTCCAGGCCCTGTCAGGACTGAGGAGGGGGAAGAAAGATGAGTATATTGCTGAATATGGAATTAATCACACAAATACAGAAGTTATGTAATTAACATAACAATACAGCAGCATGGTTGTGACTCATCCTACACCACAAGGACTAAAGTGGTAGCTCTCAGTCACTTCAGCACTAGTAAATCCTTCTCTAGCTTTAACTGCTTCTCTTACCTATAACCATTATCCCATCTTCATACTCTACATTTGAGTAAACTAAATGCAGTGACTCTACTTACTTAATCACATATTCATAAAATAAAACTCCTTCCAGCCAAGCTGGGGTAAGTTATGCAGTGATACTGAGCAGGATGAACCATGATAGCAGATACTACAGTTGTGTAAGAACTTACTATAACAACTGATGTCCTACCAATCAGTATTGCAGTATTCCAGTACTGATGGTGATCCTACAAGCGGTAACCTGAAGTCCAACTTGTGTACTAAAGCAAAATTCTTCCTGATGACCTCAGCCTACAGGTGTAGGGATACATAAGCAGACATGTGAACATACAATCCTATCAAGGGCCAGAAGATCCTGGAGGAGCCTGAGCATAAATATCAAAGAAGTAGTAGTACAGCCAAATAGAGGAGACAGGAACAGTTCTCCACTCAGTCCATAAGGTACAGAGAGAGACTGAAAGAGCAGGGGGTCTGGAGGAAAGAATGCAACAGTGATCAGTAGGACATCCACAGTTATGGTAAGTTCTTACACAAGTGTACTGTGCTCCTCCTTGGATCACTGTTGCAGTATTCCAATACTGTTGATTCCTGAAGCTATAGATTGTTGAGGATGGATGGGTTAGAGAAAGGGAAGTTGCCTCAGTCCTAAAAGGACAGATTTAGCAAAGGAGGCTCTAGATTTGAAGCAAGCATACACTCTGTAATGTCTTGTAAAGGTGTGAACTGATGACTAGGTAGCTGCTTTCAGAATAGATCAATTTGAAGAAGGCTCCAGAGAAGAAGACTGCTCTGGTGGAATGAATCTTCAAGGGTGAAGACATAGATTTGCCATTTAATGAGTAAAAGAAGGAGATGGCCTTATAAATCCAGTGGGAGATGGCCAGTTTGGAGACAAGACTGCTCAAATTAACCCACGGAAGAAGACAAAAAACTGGTCAGTTTTCTTTAAAGGTTTTGGCCTGTCCAAGTAGAATCTTCAACTGTTTGTGAACATACAGGGAATGAAGTAATTCCCTTGGATTTCTGGGTTAGGAAAGAAGGTAGGCAAATGAATGATCTGGCTGAGGGAAAGTTTAATTTACTACCTTTGGCATAAATGTGGGCTTAGTTCTGAAGGAGACCCTATCCTTATGGAAGAGGAGGAAAGGAGGAATAGCCATAAGGGCTTGAATCTCTTCTGGTATAGGCAGGAGCAATCAAAATAACCATTTTCCAGATACAGAATGTTAATGATGGGAGTGTTGCTGGTTCAGGAGGTGGTAAAGTAAATTTTTCCAAGTTAAAGATCAGATCTCAGGAGGGCAGAACAGGCCTACTAGGTGGTTTCAGGTGAGGGATGACTTTCAGAAAGTGTTTGACTTCAAATTGTGGAAAGGAACAGAAGGTTTAGAAGCATGCAGGCAGAAATAGCAGGCAGACGTCTCTTAAAGGAGAAACAGGCTAGTCTACTTTTTAGTAACTACCACAAACAGGAAAGAATTAGTGGAATTCTACCCCAGAAGGGGTCCTTATTGTTTTTAAGGCACCAGATGGAAAATCCTTTCCACTTGGAGATGTAAAATTTTCTGCTTGTCGGTTTTCTTGTCTCCTGGAGCACTTGGATCAAATCTTCTGAAAACTGGTGTCTGAAAGGGATTCAGATTCCATCACCAAGAGAGTCAGGTTGAGAGCCTGAAGGTTGGGATGTAACAGAGAACTCTTTTTCTGTGTAGGTCCACTTTGTGGGGTAGCTTTTAGTGATAGCTTCTGGCTAGGTGGAAAAGGGGAAACCAATGCTGCCTGGACCAAAAGGGAGTCACTAGCAAGATTTTTGGTTTGTCCCTTTGGATCTTCAGAAGGACCTTTGTGATGGGGGGAAGACATAGAAGAACTTTTCCCCAACAGAAAGACATGGCATGCACTTTCCAGGCCTGAGAATAAGGGTTCTTGGACCAAAACAGCTTGAGCTGTCTGTTCTGAGAGGATACAAACAGGCCTATTTGAGGGACACCACATTCCTGGACTATGCCCAGGAAGACCTCCCTGTTCAACATCTACTCATAAAGGGCTTTCATCGACCTTAGTCAGTCTGTGAGAACATTGTCTGCAAACAGAGTGTAGAAGGTCTGTAGGGACAGATTTACTTTTATTGTGTGGTCCCATGCCAACAGAATTAGCCTGCACAGATGGAAGGACTTGCTCCCATTTTGGTTGATGTACCACATGACTGAGGTGCTATCTGTGAAAATCCTGATGGATACTGGACTCCAGAGGCGTGGGAACACCTGAAGGGCTTGGGTAAGGGCCTTACTTGATATTGACATGTCCCCTTTATCTCCTCGAATGACTACTGACCTTGGACTGTTGTTGGTCTCATCCAATTACCTCAAGCCAGATCAGATGCATCTGTGCAGATGTCCTTGCTGGGTGTGGGTGAGCGGAAAATAGTCCCCGGATTGCACTGGATTTAAGAAACTCACCACTTTGGAAAGACAAGAGATGGATTTGCAAGTCCAGTGGTTGACAGTACTGAGACCAGTGGGACTTCAGGTACCACTGGATCTTTATGTGTAGCCTGGCAAAGGCTACCATTGGTATTGTGGCTGCCATGTAGCCAAGAGTTATTAGGATTTCTCTTGCTGAAGTTGTACCAAATGGAAGCAGGGACTGGATGTAGCTGGATGGGAATAGGACTTTCTCCCAAGGGTAAAAGGCAGTCATCGAGTGTGTGTTCAGCGTGCAACTCAAGAATACCAAATCCTTGGAGAGGATCAAAGAAGACTTCTTGAGCATGAAGATGAGACCTAGTCCTTCCAGAAGGGAAACTGCATAACTGAGATGGACTTGTAAGGTATCATTAGAGGGGGCCAGGCTGAGATCATCACCCAGGTAAGGAAATATGTATTCCCTGGGCTCTGCAAAAAGCAATGTCTTGTGTGAGGTACTTTGTGAAAACCCTTGGGGCAGTAAAAAGACCAGAAAGTAAAGCAAAAAACTGAAAGCATGAAAAAACAAAACCTGAGAAAATTTCTTGCAGATGGGGTGGATGGGAATGTGCAGGTATGCATCCTTTTAAGTCTAGGAACATTAGAAAGGCTTGTGGAAGGATGAAAGGAAGAAGGGTTTTCAAGGGCAACATCTGAAAAGATGTCACTTCCAGATAGGTTTGGAGGTGAGATAAATCTAGTACAGGCCTCCATGTACCCTCCTTCTTGCAAAACAGGAAGAGTGTTGAGTAAAAACCTTTTTCCCAAAGCTAGTGGTGGGTACAGGTTCTATAGTTTCCCAATAGAGAAGGTCCTGGATGAGGGGTGGAATAAGGTTGACTTGATTAGGTGGAGGTTCAGACATTCCCTTTGAGGAAGGGACTGTAACCATGATGGTTGATGGGTAAGACCCATCTGTTTTAGTGATGAATTCTCAAGCTGGGAGGGACAGAGTGAGTTTCTTGGACAAGGGGCTTTCTGAACTGAAGAGGAAAAGGGAAGAGATGTTGATGTTGATTTATCTGGAAAAGGGGTCTTTCCAGATTTATAATATCTAGTAGTTTTTTTATGAAATCTTTTCTTGGACTGTTAATTGCCTTTCTGGGGAGACTTTTACTCTCTATGGGCAAAGAAAGAGGGCTCAGAAGGATGAATCTTTGATATCAAGGGACAGTAGGGAGAAAAATCTATTTAAAATTCTGCATTATTTTACCCTTCTACAAAAGTTTGAAAAGTTCAACTGAGTAGGGCCAAACAAAATATCCTTAATGCAGGGGGGGGGGTTTAGTAGCTTGGTTTTAACATCTTCCAAAAGGGACATAAAGCAAAGCCAAGCAAATCTATGGATAACACAGCCAGTGGCTGCAGCCCTGGAGGAAGTCTCTGCAACAACACAGTTGAATTTAACAGAATGCCTGGCTACTTGTGTAGTTTGATTAAACATGGGTACCACTTAAAGCTTATCAGGGTTATCAGTGGAGATAGAAAAAAATAAAGGGTCCACTGCAGGGTTTTGGTAGAGAAACTTCATGTCCCCAGGGACCTTATAAAATATGTCAGTTTTTTTGGGAGCTGCTGTCTGCAATTCAGGGAAAGAAGTGAATGCAAAGACATCTGGTGAAGCTTCTAAGATGGGGGACCTGGGTGGGTTTTGGAGACCCCATCTCAAGCAAACCATAGTATCTTTTTTGCACATCAGTGGCTTGTCTGGATTCCCATTCAAAATGTTGCATAATCCTGATAATAATCACCCCAAAGGAAATCTATAGAGGAATCAAGGGACAAGGTATCCATCATCTGAGGCAAGTTATCCAGGAGAGTGTACTTGAGATTAGTAAGCTAAGGATTCCTCATCTGATTCATATTCTTCCTCCTCCTCATATGAAGATTCATGTCATTTCTTAAGAGGAGTGCTGGCATGTGAGGGAGTGGAGAGGAAGGAAGCGTGCTTCAAAGACTAAACGGCCTTGGGAAAAGTCAAGCCATTCCTTTTCCTGAGACATTGGAGTAGGAGAAACATGCATTTCTTTCTTTTTCTTACGCATGATGCCTGCCCTAATGAAACAGTAGTTTTGAACCTTGATGGACTTTATCCCTAATAAGGAATTGAAGGTATGTTGTCTGGTCCTTCTGAAATAATCACTATAGGTTCTACCTTCTCTACCATGATGTTAGGCTCCATCTCAGATGTATGAGTAGCAGATACCATACTGGCCTCGTGGCGAGGCCATGATTGTAGGTGTCTGAAAAAGAGCTGTACCAAAGATTCCTGCAGCATCTCAACTGGAATATCTGAATCAGTCTAGGCAGCTGAAAAATCAGGACATGATTTCTTAATTTTCTTTTTGGGTGCAAGCAGGATATTTACATCCGATGGTTCTGCCATCTTGATTTGCACAAGACATATCAGACATTTGGTCTCTAAATAAATATTTAAGGACGAAAGTCTGGTACAAAGGGTATTTGGGATAAACGATTGGTAGACTTTGCAATTTCTGTAATAGTGTTCAGCCCCTAAACAAAACAGATACTGGGAATGCAGGTCTTTATAAGAGATCAGTCTACCACAGTCACACTTCCCTCTCTTAGACGACATTAACTAATTTTTGGTATAAAAGATAAGAAATAAGAAGGTTGCCCGATGGGGCACTTATCTGGATAAATGTAGGCAATGGTAGCAGCAATGACAATGTGGTGTACAGATAGAAGGGATCAAAGTTTCTGCACTTGGACTGTTGGGAAGATAGTCTGTGTACCTTGCACTCATAAGTCTGCTTATGTACTCCCTATGCTCATGGATTGAGGTCATCCATTGGACATGTGGTGCATCATGAAGGCTTTGGCACACTGTCCAGACATCAGGTTACCTTGGGCAGGATAACCCATCAGTACTGGAATGCTGCAGCAGTGATCCAGAGAAGGACATCTGTCACTACAGTTAGGACAGATTTCCCAGCCAGCATACCTTTACAGTCCTGGAAAAGAAAGCCTCAGAAAATAGTCTTTCCAAAGGCCTACAGAAACCAGAAGATTACATCCAGCTTGTAATGATTCACAAAACTGCCTGGTGAATCTCATGGTTCAGCTGTACAAAAAAGGACATTAAGAAAGAAAAGTCCAAGAGGTGGTTATTGCTCTTCTGCTTTTGGTTTATTTAGAATGAGATTTGTCATACTGCTGGTATATAAATGTTATGCAGTCAGACAGCCACTTGGACAAGGTGACTTTAGATACTTTAGTACTTCCTAGTTTGTTAACAGCAAAACAGATTAAACTGCAAACCATTCTTGACCTTTTGGTCTAAATAAAACTGAGGTTGACAATAGAAGTACATGCAATGTAATAATCTCTCACTTATGACTGGAACTGAATACAGGAAGGTTGATATTTGGTTAGTGTTCACTTTTTAGCCACTTTATGCAAGGAGGATAGATTAGTACAGAAAACGGATCTATATTACATCATCAAAAAAGCCATTAACTGAATGGCTTTATAATCGAAAATGCCGGTAATAGAACTCGCTTTTGTGGGGGGGGGGGGTGCCCCCCCCCACACACACACACACCCTGCTAATTATATATACCAACTCCGACATCACACTACAGTGAGGAAAGGGCAAATTTTCTGATCTTCATTGTACGGCAATCACACAAAACACACTTCTATTACCAGCATTTTCAATTATAAAGCCGTTCAATAAATGGCTTTTTTGATGCCATAATATAGACCCTATAAAATATCCTATCCTCATGAATAAAACAGATGAGGTAGAGGAAAAAAAACAGTGCAGCTTGGAAATACACACTGGAAATGTTACAGCTAATTGAGTTTTTTCCCTCCAAGACAAGTACTTCAAATCTGCCTTTGAAGTTGGCTCACAGGGAAAAACTATGCTTCTCTGAATCAAAATTAAGATCCTACAGTAAGGATACATTCTCCAAAGTAGGGGTCTAAGCAGAAAAGGACCCTCTGATAAAAGTCTTGCAAACCTTAAGGGAGATAATAGAAGAGTTGCAAGCCTAAACAGAAGGTGCATATATGTGCTTTGTGTATTTTGAAGCACAGTCCAGTCTCAAAAATTAGAGCAAAATTTTTTATTTATTTATACTTTGCTGACTGGGTTATCCCCACTGGGTTAATCCCACTAGGCCTGTGACATCTTTTCAAGGAAGACAAGAAATAGTATTCACACTATAAGTATCATGAGATCTTTTACACCCACCTAAGCTACCAACAACTAAGGCAGATGGGATCTCAGTTTTGTCAGGACAGCACACTCCTCTACTGACTCCCCAGCACTTATGTTGCACTACAGTGTTAGTATTCTAAAATTAATCCAAGCAGCTAGGGTGGGGACAGAATCCATATCCTTCTGATCTTCCAGGTCTCTGGCTAGAAACAAGGATGTGGACAATTCAGTCTTGGCAAGCAAGGATCAAATTATACCAAGGTCACTGCATTTGCCATTGGTCATAGAGGACAAAGATTACACAAACTTATCCACTGGTGGAATAAGGCTCTCACCACCAACTAGTTGGGGGACCACTTGTGTAGCATCAGCAAGCACTTGCCAAGCCTGTATGCTAGGGAGATGACTTCCACAGGTATATGGGCTGCAACCAGAGAGCTGTTCAAAGACATAGCTCATTCTCATAGTCCCATGGCCTTCTGACAAAGAATGTAAGAATGGGTTTCTGTCTGCTTGATGACATGCCACAGCACCTCCATATTTTTACACAGTGTGCAGCAATTATTCCTTGAGGAATGGAATCCTGGAATGTCTGTACTATTAGTGCATTTTCCTTCAACCCTAGGAGGTATATATAACTTGGACCACCCGCCCACGACAACCTAGGGCTGAGACATCCCTAGTGACTTTCATCAGGTGTTAGGAAGAAGGAAGGGGCTGCTCATGCAAAGGTTTGCATTGGTGAGCAAACTAAGGTATTCATCTATCACATGCTCTGGGATTCCTGATTGAGCTGGATCTCAGATCAGAGAAATGGTTTCATTGGGTCTCTAAGGTCCCTCTGGAGGATCCAGATGTAGGAGAATAAAGACAGTGACTACCATCAGCCCCAGTGTTCTAAGGCACCCTGCTGCTAGAAGAGAGAGAGAGAGAGAGACTGATGAATTTTTGATATGCCTTGAATGAAGGAGTCCTTTCCACTAGCAGACTGACCACAAAAGTGTGTGTATCCAGCAAGCACCATATGAACTTTTGGCACCAGCTAGGTGTAGATGAAACTTTGCAAAATGTACCGCAATCTCCAAGGACCATAAAAGATGGAGGAAAGAATCCTGTGCCATAATTGGCTTTACCAGTGGTCAGGGTAGCCAGCAGCCAGATGTCTAGGCAAGGAAAGAATTTCAACTGTTGTAGCCTCTTTTACAGACATGCTGGAACTGCTGTGGTACACTTGAGGAACATCCTGGGAACTGAAGAATGTTCAAGAGGCAGAGCCTGAAACAAACAATGACTGGCTTATACCCAAAACCAAAGGAACCTCCTTGATACCTTGGCAACTCTGAGGTGAAGGTATGC
The DNA here is from genome assembly GCF_019279795.1 of Protopterus annectens. Classification (NCBI taxonomy): domain Eukaryota; kingdom Metazoa; phylum Chordata; order Ceratodontiformes; family Protopteridae; genus Protopterus; species Protopterus annectens. The sequence continues at coordinate 547,738,097 of NC_056725.1, read as the reverse complement.
ATCTTGGAGATCAACAGGTTATATCAAATCTCCTATATATAGACAAGGGAGAATCAACCTTCCTATGACCAGAAAGAACTTCTGCTTTGGGACATATTGTTTAGGCCACTTAATTCTCAGACTGGCCTGAGGTCCTTGGTCTTCTTTGGCACCTGGAGCAAAATTTAGACACATACTGGCCTAGTGGGACTTCCTGAATGGCCATTTTATGAAAGATTCACAACATCTAGAAGTGACACCTTTTTTTGGCATGAGACATGGTCAGGGAGAAGAAAAGAAAGCAGCCTGAGAGGGGCACGAAAGAGAATTGCATAACCTCTGTGAATAGCATATATCTAACCTCCACTTGTTTTCTGTAATTGCAGTCCTTGCTGGCAAGCAGAGGGAATCTGCTGTCCAAATACCTTCAGAGTGGAGCAGTCAGGCAAGACATCAGGCTGCTTGCTAATGACCCCTTGCCTGACAGCCTAGAAGTCCCTGATTATTCCGGTCACTGGGCTGGCATCTACCTCAGAAGTTGTTACCATCCTGGCAGTGTTGCTTCCTCCTAAGCTGTTGACTTTGGCACTAGTGGCCAGGGCAGAACAATTTCTGATGTGAGCTCTTTTGCATCCTGGAATAGGGTAAATACTAAGCAGTGAACTTGATACAGACAGCTATGAGTTTTTGGATTCTCTTTTGTTTTCCTTCATTTATGCATTAAACTTCCACCCCAAACTCTGGGTTATTACGGAAGGACAGCTTGGAATTCTGCAGGAAATCTGTGAAATTAAGTGACTCTTGACAGCGTATCTTCACTGTGGTAACTGCTGCCCTTGCCATGCCCTTTACACTGATGTGACCAAGCCAACCGGCATGTTTAGACATAGAGAAAGAGCAGCAGCCTGAGCAACAAGTTTATTCCTTAGTTCAGTACTGTCCATCTTCTTCAGAAATAGAGATATCTCATCTAGAACTGACCACTGAAAAATTATCACATGCACCCAACAGGCAAGTGTCCTTAAATAGAAGGTATAGAATATACATTACTACTCTTCAGGTACCTCTACCACCTCGTAGCCCTCCCAACACTGCAATCTTTCTAACATCTCTCCACAGTTATTTCTCTATACCCGTCCATATTTCACAGCCCTAAAACTCCTTACAACTATTAATAGCAACCCCCACCTTATACCTTTTTCATCCAACTCCTCTAAAAAACACAGTACACTATATTCTTATCTACCCTCTATACTGCTGCTTTGTGATGACATCCAAACTAACCATGGTCTTACTACTAACCAATACTCAAGAGCATGTCCAAAAAATCTAAATATTATGAACCTTAACCTGAGAAACCTATGTAATAAAATATCCCCTTGCATGCCTGGATAGATCAGAACAAACCAGATATCTTAGCCTTAACTTTAACCTGGCTAAATGCTAACATAAAAGACTCTGTACACTAGATAGAATCAAAAAGAAAGATGGTGGAGTAGCCCTACTTTATCCAAACACACTTAATATAATGCTTATACTAACAAGATCCCTACTTTTTCTAATGCAGAAGTACTCATATCCTATCTTAATCTTCATAGGTCAAACATATCTGCATCATTGTAGTATATATTCTTCCAGGAAAAATATTCCCATTCTTGAAGACATACTATCCTGGACTTCACATACTATCCAACATGAGAATCATTGTAGGAGATGTTAACACAGATCGGCAAACTATCTCATCCAACTCACCAACTAATACTATCAACCTCTATGGCTACTCACAAATCAACTGCCCTACTACATACAATAAAGACTTTACAAAACTATCTACTTCAGACTGGATCCTGATATGTCATCCTACCAACTTTACTTCTACAGGTACACTTCCTAATTCCCTTGGTGACCATCTTTCCGTATTCACCATTAGAACTAATACTTACCAACCCAAAAACACACTGTGAAATCTGTTTGTAATCTAACCAATTTCTGATAATACAAATTCAGTGAACTACTTAAGAGAATAAACTGGACACTGCTTAAACTTCTACCCTTCAAGGAAGCAGTGTTCTATTTTAATACCACTTTTCTAAGTATGCTTGATTCTATGGCCCCTGTTCGGACAAAGAATAAAAAAGGATATTGCTCCCTGGTTAGCCAAAGCAAGGAAAAATCTGATGAAAGAAAGAGATGCAACACGGAGTCTCTGGAAATAAAACAAATGTAAGGAAAACCTCATACTTTTTAAACAGCTTCGCAACCAAGTAAAAAAATAAACAAGTGAACAAAGATAAACAATCATACTATACTCACCTTCAGCATGAGCACAAAATAAACTCCAAAGAGTTCTGGTCTTCCATCTCAAATCTACTAAATCCCATGACTAATAAAGAACACTGCCTCAATCTAAGTGCTCCACCTTATCAAGTAATAAAGGAATTCAACGAGCACTTTATACAATCCATTGCCAACCTAATCTCAAACACCCCTAACATCAGCCCCTCCTCCTCTAGCTACTTACCAACCCTCAATAGTGTCACTAAGCATTGCTCTACCCCTGTCCGCAATAACCGCCAAAAACCCTGCACCGATAAATCAACCTCCTTCTCATTTCAAGCAATACCCACATATCTCATAAAAAGACTACTGCAAAACCTTAAACCCTGCTCAACCTCTGCTGACAACCTCTCTCCAGAATACCTTAAACTATCTGCCAAATCCATTGCTTACCCCATCAGTATCTTAATCAATAGATCCATATCAGAATCCCTAGTTCACAGCATTTGGAAAATGTCTCATATTACTCCCATTCATAAAGGAGAAAATTCTACAGAAATCACCAATTTCCATCCCATCTCCATTCTATTTCCGATATCTAAAATACTTGAAAGATGTATTCGCCAACAACTAATGTAGTATCTATTGCAACTTAACCTACTTACAAATACTCAGCATGGTTTCCGTCCAAACCACAGCACATCCACAGCTCTACTACCTTTTACTGACTCCATTAACAGGGCTATAGATGTGGGTCACTATGTATCTTCATTATTTCTCGACCTCTCAAAAGCATATGACACCATTTTTCACCCAGTACTCCTGGACAGGCTCTTCAACTTGGGTCTTACCCAATGAACCTTACAGTGGTTCCACAGCTACCTGTGGGAATAGGAAACAATCCATAAAATGGTGTAATGGATTCGCACCCTTTCATCATAACCCCAGTGGAGTCCCACAAGGTTCCATCCTTGCCCCCCTATTCTTTTATATTTTTCACAAACAACCTATATACTTCTGCATCTCCTGGAACACTCATGTAATATGCAGATGATTCTACAATTATCTGCACGTCTCCTACACTTCTCCAACTGCTCTCCAACAGACAACAGACTTTACTACTGTTGACACCTGGCTTACTAATTCGCAACTATCCCCCCCCCCCCACACAAAAAAAAAACTACTACTTTTCCACCCAAACAATGACCCCACTGACTTAGACCAGTTCAAGATATACTTGGCAGACAATACCATTATTGAAAGTGTCCATCACACAAAACTGCTAGGAGTCAATATTGACAATCAACTGAAATTTGATCTCCATGTCCAAAAAAATATTAAGAAACCTCACCAGAAACTAACAATACTCTATAGAAATAAACACTTGCTGAACAGTCTAACAATATTCACTATGGCTAATGCTTTCCTTCTCCCCTCCCTACTATATGGTCCCACTATTCTAACAAACTAACAGACCTCTATTAAATCCAAAATGGAACAGTGTTACAACAAAGTGGCAGAATTTGCCACTAACTCTAATACTTACACACATCATTGTACATCACTACATATGCTGAAATGGCTAGAACTCCCTAACCGCCTCCATTACATCCAACTTTTGACTGTACACAACATAATCTTCAAACCCTTAGCCTGCCCAGCCCTAAGCAACATAGTCAAACCTTACAAACCTAACATAGCCCCAAGTTCCAAACACAAAAAGCTCTCTGCTCTCTCCAAGCCTTCTAAAGCATCAGGACAGAGTCTATATTCTTACTCTGTCGCAAAGATTTGGAACTTACTTCCCCATCTACCAGAACAATTCCCAGCCTAGCAATGTTTAAACAATCTTTAAAACAACACCTTAATTATTCATGGCTGTGCTCATGTTCTGCTCCTGCCTAATGCCACCTTTGGCCTTTCCTTACTGCATCTTCACTTTTCTGCCTAAAACCTCTCCAAGCTTACTCCTTTTCACCTCATCCTATGTAAATCTTACAAATAGTCTTAATTGTTATAGATTCTGTCTTATCTGTTACCATTCTCAATATTCCTCTACTAACAATCTTTTTTCTCTATGATAGTACGGAAGCTACTCTTTACTGTAAAAAATGTATCATATTATATATTATATTACATTAGCTCCTGTTGTAGTAAATTGCCAATATTTTTTGGGTAGCAAATTGCTAAGTTTGTTTTTTGTCTGACCACTCCAATATTGGAACTCCTACTTCTCTGTATTAAGCTAAGGAACTGTAATATGTTGTATATTATATCTGTAATTTGAAGCTTTTCTCCCCAGGCCTCTGCTGAAAATAGGATCGTTTTGACCCAGTCTGACTATCCTGGTAAACAAATGTCAAATAAAATCAATAGAATGTGTAGTCTTCTTTTTTCAGGGTGATCCAAATTCTAGCACACCTTACCTGGAAGTTAGACAACAGGACTAAGAGGGGAAGAGGGGGAAGGGACCCTCTTTAGGGCTGCTGTAGTTACCATTGAATCAATGATCAGGCTCTTTGTACTACATATACAGGTTTTTGATAGGCTGAAGTATTCTGGTCAGGTTATCTGGGCATTGGGACCACCACACCTGGCTCTTCCCGCATCTCCATCGTAATGACAGCCACCATTTTATCCCCAGGGTTAGGAAACACTAAGGAAGGTGATAAGAGGACTGAATGGACCATCGTATCTTTTACAGAGTTATCAAGAGAATCTCACCAAACTTCAGGAGGAGTAAATAGAGAAATCTGTCTTGCCACATGGTCATGCTTTATTGCAGGAGACACTGGGGTGGATCCACCTTTCCTCTCTTTCATGTTCGACTGGTTTGTCTTCTTGGTGGGGTCTTCCAAGGAGGACAATTCTGAAATGGACACTAAGTTGAACTCATGGCAGTGGTCCCAGAGGCTCTAGCCCTGCGAAGAGATACTCACAAAGATTCAAGTGATGGAAAGATAGGGCCTTTAGAAGAGGCTTCTGGGCGTCCTCTGCAACACCAGCACTGGATTGGTGCCTAGCCTAAACCTGCTGCAAACCAGGAATCCCTGACCTAGAAAAGTAGATTTTATGCCAAGACTGCATACCTGACCCATGCCATCCTTGGTGCGGGTTAGAGGCACCAAAGCTGATGTGTCAGCTTTCTCAACACCAAGGACTCGAAAGCTAAACACCAAGACTTCAACACCAACACAGATGGGACCTTAGTATCAAGCTCCTGACTCTGAACTCCTTAGCCACAGAGGCAACCAACACAGAAGGTACTGAAAAACAATTTCAACATCAATGGCAGAACCAATCCAATAGAAACCATCCTGGCCAGCAGAGGAATCTACAGGGAGCTAGATGGCCTTGAACTAATTAGAACTGGGGCAGACGCTAACGATGAGAAAAGCAGAAAAGACTGGGTGGTGTACTCTCTGCCCAGTCCAGAACAAGAGGGGGACAGGATAAAGACTAAATCCATCTGAGACTGAAGCATGGCCTTGAAGAGATTCTTCTAATCAATATCAGTGATAGTTGTGTTAGAAGAAACAGATCTAGCAGAAGAGGACTAGATTGGGAAACAAGGGCAAGATTCACCTCTGTAAGGGAGTGGACACTATTCTCCATGATTGAAGCCTGACCTGGGACTAGGACATTCTTTGAGTACCTTCACTGTAAATTTCGCCAGAACAAAATCAGTGGAGGATTCCCTGTCCTCTCTCCTTTGATATCTGGGTGTTGAAGGGAGAACTCTCTAGATCTCAAAGAGGAATTGCAATGATTTTAGGTTCATAGGTTGGTACTAGGCTATCAGCCCTAGGGCCTATACAAGCCTAGCCATAACAATTCCCTGGCTATTTCTTCTCACAATATTTACTTCATGGACCCCGGTCTAGCAGGGCATGACTGACGTGATCCCTGGGGTAAATTTCCTATCTCCCATCCAGTCGCCAAGGTTCCTTTTGAAGAGGGCCAAGTAGGCACTCTGCTTGACATGTATGAGCAGTCTATTCCAGAGTCTAGGGAGTCTCTGGGTCAGGAACCTATCCCCCCAGCATGTTTTGTTCATTGTAATGACAAGGTTTAGGTCCCTGGAGCGTGTGGCTCTGATGGATTGAGATTTCTTTAAGTGTAGCATGTCCAACAGCTCTGGGTTTGACATGGCCTTGTATGTTAAGCAGAGATCACCTCTGAGTAGACGATATGCAACAAAGTATAGCTGAAGTTTTTTCAGTCAGTCAGCATAGGGCATCTGTTTTAGGCCTGCGATTCTTTTAGTAATCTTTGGGGAATCACCATGGCTTTTCAACACAGAAAATGTGATATAGTCTTCAGAGTCCTCACTAGGCAGGGGACCTTTCAGAATTAACCTGTTATGCTGGTCTGTAAGGGACTGTTTATGAATTTTCTTGCAAACCAAACCAATTTCTTTAAAAGGCGCAGGACCCAAACACACTACACACTTAACTTTATTGAGGTGGGGTAATTTAAATTTGCAAGAAACAGATCTGGATAATCCTTTCTTCATTTTTAAAATTACACCAAAAACAGAAAAACAGCACTCACACAAGAGTAAGCAATTAAGATCACAATTGCCATTAATATGAAAAAAACACAAATTAGCAAGCAGTAACCAGGTGAGGAGCAAGGCACAAAAATCTCATCAGTAGTGTCGAAGGAACACTCCAGAACCACAGAGAAAAAACGTAAACATGAGTCAAAGATTCTATGAAATTAGTCACAGACAGCTACCACTAAGTGTCTGAAACGAGGAACCCTACGGCTATTTATAACCTTGTCTATATGTGACAGTTAGTAAACAAGATCCACAAAAAGAAAAAGGGCTGCAATGAACTTTGGGTATGGGGAGAAGTTGAAACCTGGTAAAAGGTTTCTAGTGCCAAGGAGATGGAACTAATACTTCAGATTTTGTAATAAGAGTATAAACCAAACTGTTATATTCAGCATTGCAATAAGTATATACTGTACATAATCATTTGGGTATATTTACCAGATGTAAACAACCATTTTTTATACAAATTATTGTTGCTCTACTTTTTGAATCTGAAACCACTATCATGTATGTATTTGCTTCTCACTTGGCTGTATTTGTTTCTCTACTGTATGTATTTGTTACTCTTGGAGCTTTTCTCCCGGGCCTCCGCTGAAAAAGAACCTGTGTCCAGTCGGACCTTCCCAGTAAACAAATGTAAAATGAAATAAAATAACTAAATAAAATAAAGTATGTAACATCTGTAAGTGATAGAGAGCGATATGCCTTCATCAATCAGCAGGACAGATCCCCCAAGCTTATTTTCCTGGATGGATCCTCAAAGAAACACTCCTCTAATAATTATGGTTCTGATTGATGACCCAGAGTTTGGAGATGACATCCAGTTTAGTATCTTGCAAAAGTTACAGAAGTGATCACTACATAGCTACTGCACAATCATCCAGGGATGCATTCCTCAAAAAGCTTCATGGGTAGCAATTTCTCTAGCTGAATGTGCCTCAGATTCAGAAGGCAACCACTTCTTGCATTTCAATAAAATGTAATGCAGTCTAAAACCCAGTTTGACAAGATTAACCTGGTATCTTGGTACCCTTTTTTGGGAGAAAGAAAAAGATGAGAACCTTTTTTGACAGATTAGGTTCTGTTCTGACAACATCTAAGCTGTTTGTGAAGGCCCATGCAATATAAAATATATTCTCTGTTGTTAGAATGATCTACGAAAACAGTCAGATTAAACTTTTGGTTAAAATGGTTTCACTAGCTACACTAGGCATGAAATAATGGATTGTGTAATCTTTACAAAAGAAGTAATAAGGAGGAGTCACTATCAGGCTGACCTGTAAGTCAGTAACTCATCTGATACAACAAACAGTTTTTTCTAAATACAAATTTCAGATCCATAGTTGTAGCCATAGGTATGGGCAAAGAGTTAGTACTTCCAACACAAAGTACAAATGTTAAGGAGAAATATGGCCTTTAGGAAGGTGTTGACATGAAAAGGTGGTACGCTTCAGAAAAAAAGTTAAACTTCTAACAAAGCTAAAGAAAAGAGGTCATTGACAAAAAGTGGAAACAGCTGCAAGGTGAACCTTAATGGGGAACAACCCATGCCAGAATAAATAAATAAATAAATAAATACAATTTTAAGTTAAATAATCAAGAACAAAGGGAAGAGAGAGTTAAAAGTGGAATGAAAGTATTGCCAAACTAAAAATATGTACATTTGTATTTTATAAGCTTTTCGGGTGTTGCCTCTCTGGGCAGAAGTCAAAACGTTTACCATCTTGTCAGGGTTCTGGCCATTAGTGAAACTGGAATAATCATGTGGTCAGCTATAGGGTGTAAAAGCTCATCTGAGTCTTCCTTGATGGACAAAATGAAGATCCTGTGGGAGCCTCAGACAAACATCTCTTCAGATGGTGGTCAGAACAGTCAGAAACAAACTTGTTGGGTTACAAAAGAACTATACGAGAATGACCTTGCTTTTGCTGAGCTCACTATTCTAAAAGAAACTGGAGATCATGGGAAATGAAAGAAAGTGGAGACCATGGAGCCATTTCTGTATGAATGTATCTATGGTACATCCTCCCAAGAGGTGAATAAAGGGTTGTATTTGGTACTTGTTGTGGATGAGAACAGGTCACAGAAAGGCTTCCACCAGCAATGGATGATTCTACTCTACAGAGTGAAAGACAGACACTACTTTGGGGGCATCAAAAGGCATTGTTTGAGCTGGTTCAATCTGTAAACAAGGCCCATTTCCATATATGCAATGACTTTGTGGGAGAGAGAGTAGAAGTATTTTCCAATTTGATTGTCCAGGTAGCAGACAATAGCCATGCTACTAATATGGATGGCAGCAACACCTTGAGGGAGTTGAAATGAGTGCAAAGTGAGGATGACAGCCTACCTTTCCAGAACTAGGTTCTCTCTGTGACTATATGACTTGGACTGCCTGCCCTTGAAAATGCCCCCTGTAACCTAGCACAGAGGCATCCAATGTAAGTCGTGCCCAGAGTGAGTCTAGGAATGGTCTCAGAGAAAAAGTTAGGTATGTCCAGCCACCAGCTCAAACTTTTTATTTCTCTTTGTTGACTGAATAGCCATACTTGAGCAAAGCCAATTTTCAGCAGAAACCCAGGGAGTAAAGTTCCATCAGAAGTACCTACATAATTGTTTTTACATTATTCATTAATTTTCAGAGACAGCCATTCCATAACAGAACTGCAGAAAGTACCATTTACAGAGATAAACTGAAGTGCTTTTTGTAACAGAAAAAAAGAAAGCTGTGTGCTTACCATAATGCTAGATCAGTGTAGTCTTCCACCCATCAAAAAAACCTTTGGGTATTCAGTTCCAATCTGATTCTACTGCCGGCAATATAAGAATCTTAATGCTTAGAAGCTCTACCTCCTCTCCCACAGTGTCTTATCTGCCTGAAACTCCTCAGGTCAGCTTTGCCCAGAAGAATCCCAACTTTGTGTATGAGGGAAAAAAAAATAAGTTATGTACTCACCATAATGTTCCATCTGTTTTGTCCATTTTCATTCTTCCTCAACTTATGGGTTTGGCTCCAATCCCTCGGATCTGACTCAGCCATTGCAAAAGCTTGTGGCAACCAGAAAACTCTCATGCTCTTCCCTTACCCATAATGCACCAACCTCAAGCACCTCAGATTTTGTTTGCTAATAACAGGAGAAAGAATTACAGCAATAACAGATACAAGAGACTCTATCTGGAGCTATGTACCAAGGAAGTGACATACCTAAAAACACTTGCTCTTCCAGAAGTCTTTAAGGCAGGGGGGTTGGTGGGAGAGGAGTTGAGGAAGAATGAAAATGGACAACACAGATGGAACATCATGGTGAGTATTCTGTCCTCAACTTATGGGACAGGATCCCCACCTACCTAAATCCCTGCTGGGTGGACACAAGGAAGGATATTCCTGTGCACCACTGAACCAAATGATGCTCTACCCCTGGAGACCATGTCCAATTTGTAATGAGTAACAAAATTATGGTAAGCAGCCCATGCTGCTGCCAGACAAATGTTGTCCATGGAAGCTTTATACTGGATGACGTAGCCATGGCTCTATATATATATATATATATATATATATATATATATATATATATATATATATATATATAGAGCCATGGCTACTTCATCCAGTATATAGAGCCATGGCTACTTCATCCAGTATAAAGCTTCCATGGACAACATTTGTCTGGCATATATATATATATATATATATATATATATATATATATATATATATATATATATATATAAGAAATACAACCAGTCAACCATGTGGCTGAAGTGATTTTTGACAACAGGTTTTCCTAGTTTTATATCAGAAAAAAGAGACAAATAGCTAGTCAGTCTTCCTGATATTTTCTGCGAACATCCAATAAATGCAAAGTGCATTCGCCATTAGAAAATCTGGGGAAGAGTACATGCAAGTTAATAGACTGATTAATATTAGCTCTGAAACAACTTTAAGGAGAAAGGTAGCATTAACTCGTAAAGCGACCCTGTCTTTGTGAAAGATCAAGTAAGGTGGTTTCGAAGATAAAGCCTGAATCTCTAAAATTCTTCTGGTAGGAGTAATGGCTACCAGAAACATAGTTTTCCAGGAAAGAAACTTAAGGTCAAATTTAGCTGCAAGTTCAAAGGGTGGCTGACTAAGTTGTTGCAGTACCAGATTAAGGTCCTGTGGTGGAGTAGAAACCCTAAAGGGAGGCCTGAGAAGACGAGTACCTCGCAAAAAGGTTTTGCACAGCCTATGGGAGGCAACGGAAACACCTTCAAATCCTATGTGAAAATATCGCTGCTAGATGGACTTTCACTGTGGAGAAGCTACCGCCTTCTTTAAAAAGTAAGGCTAAAAATTCAAGGATACTATGCAAAGGAGCTGAAAAGGGATCAACTTTATTTTGGGGGGCTCAGTAAGCAATTTTTTTCCATTTACTGGAGTACAGTTTATGTGTGGATGATTTATGGGAAGATAAGAGTATCTGACGGACTGGAGAGGACAGCATATGTTGTCTGGCTACTAATGGAATTGGAGAAGCCAGGCTGTCAAGTCTGAGGTTTGATATGTCTGGGTGGATTATGCCTGTTGGGTATGACAGAAGGTCTGTAGTTTGATCCAGAATCCACGATGGGTGGAGTAAATGAGGCCAAAGGAAGGGGAACCAAATCTGTCAAGGTTAAAAAGGTACAATGAGGATAACTTTGCTCTTAAACATGGCAGCTTTCTGCAGGAACTTGGAAATCAATGGGATTGGGGGGTAGGCATAAAGCAGGCCAGGGAGCCAATCGTGAAGTAGTGCATCCTTCACTGACTCCCCCCATGGGGAGATCAGGGCAAAGTAGCAGCTGCATTTGTTGTTTGGGGAAAAGCAAAAAAATTGCAGCAAGGCTGGCCCCACTGACAAAAAATATCTTTGGCACATTCCTGTTTAGAGACCATTCATGAGGTAGAAGAATGCACCTGGTCAGCTTGTCTGCTATCACACTGGATTTCCCCAAAATATGCATTGCTATGAGTAAGCGGTTCGATGAGATTGCCCATTGCCTGCTTATTGACATAAGGGGTAAGATCTGGTCCCTTCTTGTTTGTTGATGTACCAAACTACTGACATGTTTTCCATTTGAATTGCAATCGTACCCAATGGGAGAGCTTCTTGAAAGGCCTGCAAGGCTAAAAGGACTGCTCTCATCTCTAGGATATTGATATGCAAATTGGCTTCTTTGGGAGACCAAGTGCCTTGGACTGTTTTCCCCAGGTAATGCTCCCCCCACCCTAACTGGGAAGTATCCGTGGTCACTATGGTCTTGGACTGAGGGGGAATGAATGGATGGCCTTGTAGAACCCAGTCTTATTGAATCCACCACCTGAAATCTCTCTTGCAAATCTGAGTAATACGTATCAGTGTTGACATAGGTTGAAAAAAGTATTGACCATTGTGTGGCTAGCATCAACTGCAGAATCCTCATGTAAAGTCTTGATATAGGTATTAGAGTTATTGCTTCTGATATTGATCCTAGAGCCTGAAGAATAAAGCAGGCTGAAACCTTGGTAATGCAGATTATCTTCCTGACCTGTGTCCTTAAGGTCTGAACTCAGAGGAGGCAATGAGGCCATCATTGATTTTGTGTTGAACAGTGCTCCTATAAATTCCAAATTTTGAGTAGGTTCCAAAAGAGACTTTTTGTAATTTATGGCTAACCTTAGATGAGAGCATATCTGAAGAACATGATCTTTTGCCTGTATTACTTGATGCCTAGTTGGAGCGGTAATCAGCCAGTCATCTAAATATGGAAGCACCCAGAACCCTTGCAGTCTCAAGTGAGCTACTACTACTGCCATGCATTTGGTGAAAAACGTGGGGGCTGTGGTGAGAACAAAGAGCAGAGCTCTGAACTGGTAATGACCAACTGCAAGCCAGAAGCATAAGTACCTTCTGGGCTAACTGTTCATCTTCATGTGATAGTACACATCCTGCAGGTCTATCAAGCACATCCAATCGTCCTTTTCCAGAAATGGGAGTATGGACTGAACCATGACCATCAAACTGGTTTGTTCAAGTTGCTGAGATCTAATATTAGTCTCCAGTTCCCTGTTTTCTCTGGCACTAAAAAGAATCACGAGTAAGTTCTGGATTCTATCTAGTCTGGGGAGAACTTTTGGCTGACTTTTTTCTAGCATCTTTTGTATTTGAAGTGCTGCTTGCTCCCTCTGACTGGGTGGAACATCTGGGATTTTTCTTGAGGTTGGAGATGAAAGGGAAAAGGGTATTTTATAACCTCTAGAAATGATCCTCTGCTCCCACATATCTGTTCTCTAGTCAGGCTTACTGGTACAGGGATAAATGACCCCCAGTTGTCTCCAGAGAGGGACAATTGGGCCTCCTTTCAGGAGTGAATCTCTGGACCCTTGGTTTTTCAGGCCACCTCTGCCATGAGGGCGGCATCTACCATTGGAGTTCTCCCCTCTACCCCTGGGGGAACTTCCTCCATGTGTGTCCTGGAATGGACCCTGCGATTTCTTGAACCACATTTTTCCAGTTACCTCATTGATTCTTGGAGAAGGAATCTTTGAAGCATGAATAAATGTACACCCATGGCAGACAAGGTCTTTCTGTCCTTTTCACATGTGGATAAAGTGTCCTTAACTTGGGGCCCAAACAAGGACATTCCATGAAAGGGAGCATTGACGAATAAAGACTTGAAGGGCACCACAAAATTACATAAGCACAACCAGGCATGCTTCCTTATGAAAACACCGGAACCCGCTAGTCTTGAGTTTCCTTCAGCCGCATGTGAAATTAGCCTCATGGAGGAAAATTAGCCTCATGGAGGAATTGAATATAGATTGCAGGGTAGCCAACTGAGATGTAACAGATGCCTGTACCTCATCAGAAATTGACCCTGACAGGGTATCAGATAGTTCCTCAATTAGGTCTTTCTGTAAACTGGTGAAATGTACCAATAGTTTAGAGACCTTAAAGCGAAGGTCGCTGAAGCATAGACATGCTTCACAAACCTGTCCATCACCCAAGACTCCTTATTTGGTGAATGGACAGTGGAACTTTCTTTCGGAGAGTTCCTTTTTTGTGGCTGCAGACACAGCCTTGGCATCTACTGGTGTACCTTTTGCCCAAAACTGCCTGTCCTCTTGTGCTGTCAGAATTTTATTTTGTCTCCAGGGGATTGGTTCAATGGTGTCCGGGACCTTCCACATCTGCTGAAAGATCAAATCTATGAAGTCATCAGTGGGTGGAGTGACCCAGGAGGTAGATGGGCTGGTACTGAATGCCCAGAATACACACTCCTCAGATGAAGGGTTGCTGGACTTCCAGCCACCTCTCTGTTTCAGGATTTCTAAGATGTCTCCAAACTGGACATCTTCAGGAGGTGACCGTGGGGACTCTTCACCTTCATCAAAATCTGTATCTTCTGTGACTGGAGTATAAGTGCTTCCTCTTGCATGTTCTCTTCTTAGGGACCTCCTCAGTGGGATGTTCTGGGGATGTATCAGAAGAGGTGGGAACACCCTACTGGGAAGCCTGTGGTTTTGGTACCAGTTGTCCCTGTGGAGAGAACAGATGAGACTCTGGATGGAGAGATGGCAAGACTGCAGACTGAGGATCCAAGGAGAAGGGAACCATTTTTGTCATGGAAGCAGACAAGGCTCTCTCTATGGCCTTAAAGGCAGAACCTTTCAGAGAAGAAGGGGACCCAGGATCTGTAAGGACAAACCTTTGGACCATAGCCCCCTCCTGCTCCGAGGGGAACTCCCCCAACGCCAAAGTTGGAGCTGAACTAACCCATTTCAAGGCCCAGAGGTGCAGACAGAGCTCTGAAAACTTTGGAGTCAATTGCAACACCCCAGATCTGACAGGGTAGACCTAGGTCTGAGAGCTGTCCAGATCCAATGGCATTGAAGAGCTCAGACCAAGCTTTGGATCCGACGCTGACAGACCTGGAAGGCTTGGATCCAAAAACTTCAAAACCAAGACGGAAGTTAGAGGAGGAACTTGTAAAGGGGGTGTAGTTGAAGGTCGTAACTCCTGACCCAGAGTGGCAGGAGCCAATAGGACACTTGACATGCTCTGCACCAAGAGAATAATTTTCACTAACCTCTCCACATCTTCTTCTGTAAGGCTCCTAGAAGAGTAAGTGGAAACTACGGATGGTGACTTTGGTCTCTCTAAAAAAAAAAAAAAAAAAAAAAAAAAAAAAAAAAAAAAAAAAGGGGGAAGGGACCCTAAAGGGGACTGGGTCCACTGATGGAGAGCATCTGGTTCTCAGGAGCTAGGAAGTATCGGGTGTCAAATCTGCTGATTTATGTCTCTGATCTGAAGTATCTTTGGTTATTTTAGGTTTTGGATCAGAGAATGAGGTCGTATCTGAGAGTCTTTCTTTCTCCATTTAGGATTTGAGGTTGAAGTCAGATCAGATGACTTAAGCTTTTTTGTCTAAGGATCCCAAGAAGTTGTTGGATCCAATAAGGGTTTTTTCTTAGACTTGTCTGAAAATCTGGAAAAATGCAACAAAGTACTTGTGGAGGGGGAAGCTCCAGACAAAGCCTCACTAAAAGAAGAGGGAAATAACTTCTTGAGAATTCTTTTTTTTTTTTTTGCATTCAACCAGAGCTCTTAGGTTGAATACATGACATATAGCACAGTTTTCCTGCAGGTGGAGTGGACCCAAACAGTACACACAAAGTATGTGGGCATCCGAGAACAGGATTTTGTGTCCACACTTTTCACATTTCTTAAACCCAGCTGGGCCTTTACCTTTATCAGCCATAGCAAAGGAATTTCTTTTTTTTTTTTTTTTTTAAACCAGAAGAGAGAGTGGAAAGGAGGAAATACCAACAATGATATTTGGTAACTACAGTAAATGCAGAAATTCAAAGAGAAAAATATACTAACGATAGCATATTGAGGAGTATAAAAAAGGAAAGGGTAGGAGACTAATGATACATACAAAAAGAAATCTAAAGTACATTTACAAGAAATTAGGTATTTAGAAAGAAAATCTAGGAGGAGAGATAATTATTTGAAAAATAACACTTAGCTCCTCGAGAGATGCTGGCACAAAATCTTTCACTTTCAAACAGCAAATGAGATCTGAGGTACTTGGGGTTGGTGCATTATGGGTAAGGGAAGAGTTCAAGAGTTTTTTGGTTGCCATGAACTTTTGCAGCGACTGAGTCAGATCAGAGGGATCTGATCCGAACTCATAAATTGAGGAAAGAATAAAAATTGACATCAGATTCTGATATTAAAATTTTTGCTTAGTAGGGAGAGAACCAGCTACAGTTCTAAGCTCAGACATTGGGTTGGCCCACCAGATCTACTTCAAGCCCTGAAAATTAGTGATAATTTGGAAGGGGGAAGGCAGGTGGAGTAGTTGAGATGGATAGAAGAAGACAACATGGATCTAGCATTATGGTAAGTACATAACTTTGATATCTGATGTTGTCTTTTCCATCCACCTCAATCTTTCGGACAAAGTCCCTAGCCATTTGATTACGTGACTATAGGAGGGAACGTTATATATGGGACAGCCAAAGGCTGACGTGAATAGAGATTAGATGTTCAACTTTTAATGAATGCTGAATGTATGAGTAGAAGCCTTTGTGGCTGCTGCGTAGAGGTCATTCAAAGAACTGTGTATAAAAAAGACTGTAGAAGTAGCCACTACCATGGTAGAATTGGCCATAGGTTTATAAGGTAAGCAGATGCCTTTTCGGAATGCACAAGGGATATACACTCTGAAAGCCATCTGGACAAAGTAATTTAAAAAACAGTGATCCAAGTTTTGTTTTGCAAAAGGAAACAAAAAGCTTCTTGGATTTCCCAAGATGTCTAGTTCTAAGTAAAACTGACAATGGACATCAAAACGGTGAAGTATGTACTCTTCTTTATTACTGAATTTTAGAAAGAAAACAGGCAACTCAATGGATTGATTCAAAGATGACTCTGAGGGCACCTTAAGAAGAAAAGGAGGATTAGTTCTTAAGGAAACCTTATCTTTATTTTAAAAAAGGGTAGGAAAGGCAGCAGGATAAAGCTAGTAGCTCAGAAACTCTTCTGACTGAAGTAACTGCTGTTAGAAAAGAATCTTCCAGGAAAAAAACGTGAGGTCCACTCTCATAGCTGGTTCGAATGGAGGTTGTCAAAGACAGAAGGAAGGGTAAATCCCAAGGAGGAACTGGATCTCTTACTGTGGGACCTAAGCAAAACAGTACCTTTCAAAAATGCTTTGGAAAGTTTCAAAGCTGCAATATGAGTATGATCCTGACACATGTGAAACAAAGAAGTTATGTTCTTACCATAACATTTCATCTGTGTTGTTGATCTTCATTCATTCATTACTGATGGGTACCGGTTCCATCCTCTGAACCGAGTCAGCCGTTATCCAAGCTCGCGCCAGCCAAAAAACTCTTGCGCTAAGCTTACCCATAGTGTCCCTGTCTCTATCACCTCAGATCGAGTTTGCCTGTAAGAAAAGAAGAAAGCGGAGGCTTTATCTGAGCAACTTCCCTATCATAAGGTAGGACCAAATGCAAACCTCCAGGAGTCTTTCAGAGGGGGATGGTGTGTGGGTTGTAATGAATGAATGAATGAAGATCAACACAGATGGAATGTTATGGTAAGAACATAACTTATTTATCTGATGTTGTTAATCTTCATTCATTCCTTACTGATGGGACAGAGTCCCTAGCTACTTTATTTCCTGGGAGGCCCTATGGAAGGATATTCATGAGCACCATTGAACCAAAGGAGGCTCTCCCCCTTTAGCCCAAATCCAATTTGTAATGAGTGATAAAGGTATAGGGGTAGCCCATGTTGCTGCTGCACAAATGTCATCCATGGAAGCTCTTGCATGGAAGGCAACAGATGTTGCAATTGATCTGGTTGAATGTGGTTTGACAAAGAAAAAACAAATAGGGTTAAACTAACTTAGATAAAGCTGGAATTACAAACACAGTCCAAAGTCAATAAAAATAGTAATTACCGACACTACTATAGGGACATTATTTAAAAAATCATTAAAGAAAAATACTTATTTACACAAGGATAGTATGCACCTCCCACATATTTTTAAAAATATAATTAAAAATCAATTAAAATGTGTGGGTACAATTAAAATACAAGACTGGATAACATGGATATACAAATGCAAACCATGGCTGAAGATTTTATAAGTAGAAGGTATCGAAATGATACAGTTGTGAAATTAGTAACAGAAACAAAACAGGAGGTTAATAAAAGTATATATCCGATTTTTTCTGAAGGCTATGTTCGACATAATCAGAAAAGAACCAACAATAAAAACATGTTTAGATGTATTTTACCTTATGATGCAAATACGACTAAAATTCAAGGTATCATCAAAAAACACTGGCATATGCTTGGACACATACCTATGTTTAAAGATATATCTCATGAACATTTATCTTTGGGTATAAAAATCTAAGTAATCTTAAATACCAATTATGTTACAAAGAACAGCAGAAATATGTAAAAAATTCTTTTATTATTAAATCTGGTACCCAGAAGTGTCATAATTGTTTATTTTGTAAATACATCTCTATGGATACTTCTTTTTTACATCCGGTTACATCGAGAGTTTTTCTTAAAAAGCCATGGGACTTATAATACCATGACTATAATATATACGGCTAGATGTTTAAAATGTAGTGCATTTTATGTAGGTAAAAGCAATAGAAAGTTGAAAGACAGAATATGTGAACACATCAGAAATAAATAGGAAATTGGAAACAAACGCACTATGCTCAGCACTCCTGACCAAACTCGAATCTACCTACAACAAGGTAGCTAGATTTGCTGCCCAACAAACCTACAAATCCCATCACTGTCTCTCTCTAAAACACCTAAACTGGCTTGAATTACCCCACCAGCTTCTTTCCTCTCAGCTCCAGATCATCTGTTCTATCCTATACCAGCCTTCCTACTGCCCAGCACTATCCCTCTCATCTCCCATTATTCTCCCTCCAGGCCTCTCCGAAGCTCTAACCAAGACCTACTATAAATCTACAAACCCAAGTCTAAATTTGGACACATGTACAGCTATCACCCCACTATTGCCTGGAATAGTCTCCCACTAGAAATCAAGACCCTTACACATCCTAAACAATTTAAGATAGCCACCAAAGAGCACTTTAAAAGTCACTGTTCCTGCCACTGCACTCTCCCTCCTTAACATCCCCTACATCTCATACCTTAATCTAGTTTCTGCCCTTAACTCACTCTTCTCACTAGCTCTCTCTAATATTCCTTGACTACTCTTTGTACTGTCTTCTAAAATCTATTAAGCAAATTGCCTCAGAGAAACATTCTATTATAATTGTCTTGCCTTCATGCAACTACATTATGATAAAACTGGGTTTTTATAACCACTTACCCCAAAAACTATACTCATCTTAATGGAATATTTCTTTTTATACATCTTGAAATAGTTATGCTATACTCCTGATTATTGACACTGTATAACATTGTATTGATACTTAATGCCTTGTAATAATCCTGTAACATTGCTGTTTAATGCTAATTTATAATGAAAATTGTATAATATGTTGGAGCTTTTCTCCCAGGGCTTCCGCTGAAAAAGGGCTCTTCAGCTCAGTCGGACAATCTCGGTCAACAAATGTAAAATAAAATAATAAATAAATAATAATAAACATATTCAACAAACTGATAACACACACAGTTTTAATTTTCTTATTTTACAAAATATCAATAAACATATAAGAGGGGGTGACATACTTAACACACAGATACAAGAAGGCAAATGGATTCTGAGCTTCAGGGCTTATCAATTTCCAGGATTAAATGATAATTTTACTTTAAAACCTATTTTAAAAGAAATTAGAAATAAAATATAATATATTATTTTGATAATATGCACATGGAACTTATGGTTAGTATATGTTTTTAATTATATATATATGTTTGTGCACATATATTTTTATGTATATTTCTTTAATTGATTTATTAGGTCACATGCTTTGAATACTTTTGTATTTAAATAGAATTGTATTCTTTTTGAGTCATTTTGCATGAAGAAGCACTTAAGGGTGAAAGTATCTGTACTAGGGTTGTGTAATAAACTTCTTTGTTTTTTTCTGACATTGTGGTGCCGGTAAATACTATTTTTATTAACTCTGAATGTGGTTTGACTTTAGACAGTAGAAGAACTTTGTTTTGTTGATATGTAAAGCAAATGCAGTCTCTCAACCATTTAGAAAGAGTCACATTGGAAACAGATTGGAATGCTTGCAATACTAGAAGCACTGCCCTCAGTTCTAGAACATTGATATGCAGATTTGCCTCCATGGGGGACCAATTGCCTTGGACTGTCTTTCCCTGGAAGTGCCCCCCACCCCATCAGGGAAGCGCCCGTGGTCACTATGGCCTTGGGCTGAGAGGGGGAGAAAGGATGACTCCATAGGTCTTTTCCTGGCTTCATCCATCAAAATAAGTCTTGTTTGCATCCATTTGTTATGCAGATCTGAAAGTACATAGGATGAGTCAAAGGGGACCCCTGTGTTAGTAACAGCCACTGTAGGAGTCTCATGTGTAGTCTTGCTAGGGGAAACTATAATCGATGCTGCCATTGATCCTAGTAGCTGAAGTACTGCCCGAGCTGAAACCTTGTCCTCAGAGAGTATCACCCGGAGTTGAGACCTTATTCTTTCTAACCTGTGACTTGGAAGGGAGACTAAATAAGACTGAATGCCGAAAGTTGCCCCTATGAATTCTAGATTTTGAATAGGAGTCAGCTTGCATTTTTCTATGTTTACAGAGATCCTTAAGAATTTTGCTAGCTTTATGGTGTAATGTAAGGCTGTAACCAGTAGATGCTTGGTAGGGGTGGTAAGGAGCCAATTGTCTAAATACGGAAACACCTGGAATCCTTGCAGTCTCAAGTGAGCTGTTACCACTGCCATTCATTTGGTGAACACTGTAGGGGCCGTAGGGAGACCAAAGGGCAGTGGTTAGAATTGGTAGTGATTGGCTCCCAGCCGGAAGCAGAGGAATCTCCTGTAGCATTTGTCCATTTTTATGTGGTAATACACATCCAATTGTCTTTCTCTAGAAATGGGAGGATAGACTGAACCATGACCATCTAGAATTTTGTCTGTCTGACAAATTTGTTTAGGATGCTGAGGTCCAAGACTGGCCTCCAGTCCTCTGTCTTTTTTGGCACTAAAAAGAACCTTAAGTAAAATCTGAATTCTATCTGGTCTTTGGGGACTGTTTGGATGACTCTATTTAGAAGCAGCTTTTGAATTTCTTGAGCTGCTGCTTCCCGTTGACTGGGTGGGATGTCGGGAATATGCCTTAGCGGCCTTGGTTAAAGATTGAATGGAATGTGAGAACCTTTGGTGATTATCGTCTGCACCCAAGAATCTGTGATTATGGATTGCCAGGCAAGGTGGTGCAGAGAAAACTGTCCCCCGACTGCTTCCAGAGGTAAGCAATTGGGCCGCTCCTCAGAAGCGGTGATAGAGCTGTCCAGAGAAAGAATCTCTGGATCCCTGATTACATGGACCCCCTCTGCCTCTGGAGGGGCATCTTCCAGATCAGTTACCCCTCTGCCCCAGGGGGAGTAAACTCGCCATGTGTGTCACAGAAGGGACCCTAGGATTTCTTGTACCACATCTTTCCACTCCTCTGATTCCCCGAGTAGAATCATTGGGGGGGGGGGTGGAAAAATGCACGCCCATGGCAGACAGGGTCTTTCCGTCCTTTTTACACCTGGCTAATGTGTCTTTTACCTTTGGGCCAAAAAGAGAAGAGGCTTCCACACGAGCCTTGAGAAAAGAAGAATTAAAGAGATCTGCAAAATCACATAGGTGCATCCAGGCATGACATCTCATGACAACGCCTGTATCTGTACCTCTAGCCACCCCTTCCATAGTATGAGAAATCAACCGCATGGACAAATTAGATATTGATTCTAGGGTGGCAAGCTGTGAGGCAACTTTGTCACGTACCTCATCAGAAACTTCTCCTGCTAGGGTTTCTGAGAGTTCTGAGATTAGGTCTCTCTGGAGATGGGTAAAATGTGCCAAGTAATTCAAGGACCGAATGGCAAAGGGTGATGAAGAATATACCTGCTTCCCTAACCTGTCCATCACCCGAGACTCCCTGTTTGGAGTAGGGCTTTCCTCAGTGAGCTCTTTCCTAGTGGCTGCTGCCACCACCATAGCATCTACTGGTAAGCCTTTGGACCAATGTGGATTGTCCTCTGGTGAAGAGAGAATTTTGTCTGGTCTCCAGGGGATAGGTTCAATGGTATCAAGATTCCTTCAAGCACACTGCAGGATAAGTTGAACTAGGTCATCTACAGGCGGGGTCACCCAGGAAGTAGAGGGTTGAGCACAGAAAGCCTGCAAGAAAACAGATTCCTCAGAGGAAGGGTTTGTAGGCTTCCAGTCTCCCCTCTGCTTTAAGATTTCCAGTATGTCTCCAAAGAAAACATCCCCAGGGATGACCATGAGGACCCTTCCCCTTCATCATAGTCTGTATCTTCAGTAAAGGATTCTTTAGGGGAGTCCAAGTGCTTCTTCTTGCATGTTCTCTTACGGGTTACCTCCTCAGTGGAGATGTCTGAAGAGTGCTCCAAAGAGTGGGTACCTTGTGGAAGGGTATCTTGAGGTTCCCGTGCTCGGTGTCCCTGAGTCATGGACTGTGTCAGCTGTGGTTCAGAGGACATATATATGTGGCACTCTGGCACCGAAGGAACCAGCTGTGAGCCTGCAGAGGCAAGTGCCCTCTCCATCACCTGGAAAGCAGGCCTGCCCAGGGGATAGGAGCCCAGAACTGAGAAAGACAACCTCGGGACCAGGGTTACACCCCACTCTGATGAGCCTACCCCCAGGAAAGGAGCCACAAGAGGACTCAGTGCTGCCAAGACAACTGGAACAGTATTAGATGGCACCATAGAGAAAATAGGTGCCATACTAGGGATCACGGTGCCAACAAACCAGTCATGATCCTGAGAATGGCTCGGCTCCAAGTGAGTCAAGGACCATAGGGTAGACTCCGAAGCCATGGTAAGGTCTACAACTGGAACCAAAGAAGCTGGTACCGGGATAGACATCGGCATTGAGAGCTCCAATACCTCCAAGAAGGTTGAACGAAGAAAATATGTTGGAGTCTGTGGAGAAAATTCCTTGACTCCTGGTGAGAGGGAGGATTTAGAAGGAGATGGAATTTCTCTGGTCACCAGGACATGATCCTCTAGTCTCACTACATCAAATTCCAAAAGGCTCCTGGAGGAGTGCGTCAACATCCCCAACTGAGATGGAAAGGACTGCACTGTTGTCCAAAAAAGTGGTCTGTCGATGGGGAGTGTCGGGTCTGAATATTTTGCCCTTTGGCACCATGGTCAAAGGATCAGCAAGTTGTGTAGGAGGAAGGGTAGTGGCCTGAATTGGGGAAAACTTTTTTGGTGCCAAGAGGGGTGTCGGTACTGTTACAGGAGTAGAAGTTTTGGGTGGTCCCATAATCACAAGCAGCACCGTAGTAGGTGTCTGAGGCACTGGTGCCGAGGAAGGTACCGTAGCAGATGTTTGATGTCTTGGTGCCAAGGATAGTACCGAACAAGGGGTTTGAGGCTCTGGTGCTGAGATTACAGGAGTCAGTTTAGGAACTTTTGCCTTTGGTTCCATGGAAGATTTAGCTGATTTAGAGTCATTTGCATGTGGAGAGGAAGGTACAGACTGATTCCTCTTTTTTTTTTCCTTTTTAGGAGGGATTGAGCCCTCCATCGCAGATATAGCCTCCGAGAAAGGAGTTTTTGGGAGACTTTTAAGAATAAATTTATTTTTCCTTTCTGTCAAGGTATGGGCGCTAAAGCCTTTACATAAGTTGCATGGGGGTTGAACCTTTAGATGCTGTACCCCGAGACAATAAACGCAGGACAAATGTCCATCAGAATTTGGCATTTTTCTGTTACACTGATCACAAAAAAATAAATAAATAAAACAAAAAGTTGGCAGCCAATCTTAATTGCCATAGTAATGTTCTCAGCAAAAAGGAATCACTATGGCAATTAAGACTGGCTGCCAACTTTTTTCCAGGGTTAAATGATAACCTAACCATCCTGCTAATATTAAGAGAAAAAGCAGGGCAGGTTTAAGTAATAATAAAGGCCTTTTTTAGGTACTTTGTTTGGATAACATATTATTCTAAATTCCATACTGTGAAGAACATTTTTGTTAAACGAGATATGATTATATAAATATACAAATCATGTGTTTTAAATTTGTGTTTTTAACAAAATGGTATATTTAATATTCATGAACTGTATTTAATATTCATGAATTGTGGTTATTTTCATCAAATTATTGGTGGAATATTTAACCAATATCACTGGGTATGTATTATTTAAATCAAACATGAAAAAAAGCCACCAGCAGTTAAGAGACCAGGAACCAAATGCACTGCTGAATGCCAATAACTAGTCCACAGAAAATAAAGTAGTAGTTTATTTAATCCACATAGATAAGCGCTTTCGTCATACAGACTTCAACAGATCTATATACTACTACTTTATTTTCTGTGGACTAGTTATTGGCGTTCAGCAGTGCATTTGGTTCCTGATTATTTAAATCAAGTTTTTATATTGTTGGAGTGTTCTGAGGAAGTCAACTGGCATTGACGAAAGTAATAAACTGAAGACTCACAACGTTTAGTGCTCTTTTTTTTGGTAAAAGTGAGAAAAGTTGAAAAAATGAGAGAGGGGGAGGAGGGAATACCAGCAATGGTATTAAAGATTACCACGGAGGTAAGTAAGGCCTGTACCAACAATGGTATGAAGAATACCAAGAAACTTAGTAGAGAATCAGACAGAAGCACTCAAATAGGAAACAATGGGTAGCAAACACTAAACAGCTACTAATAAGACAAAAATTTACAAAAGGTGGAGAAAAAGTATTTAAAGGAAGTATAAATTTTAAGTCACTTAGCTTAAGAGCTGGCCTGACGCATCCTGATATTATACATGGCAAACGAGATCTGGGGTGATAGATAAAGGTGCACTATGGGTAAGCTTAGCTTGAGAGGTTTTGGCTGGTGCGAACTTGTTATAACGGCTGACTCAGTTCCGAGGATGGAACCAGTACCCATCAGTAAGGAATGAATGAAGATTAACAACATCAGATTTAGTAATTGCTGCCATCTGGATCTTAATGGTAGAATAACTAAACCCTGACTGAAAAAGTCCTGCAAGAAAATCCAAAATTGCCTGGATTAGGGCACAGAAGGGATCTAATCCCTTGGAAAGGGCCTGGATAGAAAAACATTTCCATTTGCTCACATAAATTTTCCTAACAGATACTCTCTCTTCATTGCAGAAATTATGAAACATTCATTTAGAAAACTTGGTATCTCTGGCCATCATCAGAACTGGAGGAATCAAGCAGCTGCTTTGAGGGAGTTCAGATTTGGGTGAGGTTGACCACAGAGAGATGAAAAGTGGGTGAAGATGATGAGGCCAAAGGAAGGGAACCCAGACTAGTCTGGGCCAGAAGGGGGCAACTGAGATTACTGTTTCTTTGCAGTGTGCAGCTATCTGTAGAAACTTGATGATCAAAGAGAGTTGTGGATAAGCATACAGGAGTCTCAAAACCAAACATGCAGTGTGTCCCTTGGTGACTGTTACTCTGAAAGGATCACAGGAAAATAGGTGCTTAATTTGGTTTTGAAAGGAACTGCAGAGAGGATGCAGCATAGTTGCCTCCACTTGAAGAAAATTTGAGCCACCACTGCTGAATTTATTTATTTCATTTATTTATTACATTTGTTACCCCAGAAATGTCCGACTGGGCCAAAAGTCCACTTTCAGTGGAGACCCAGGGAGAAAATATCCAAATCAGAAACAAAACTGACAATAATAATTATAAGCAGAACAGATATAAAATACAAGTTCATATAACAGTGTGTAAATATATGGTCCCCCTTTATCATCTCAAAATACTGAAATATCGAATTTCAGTATCTCTATACTATAAAGGCGAATGACTCACAATCCCGAAAACCAAAAGCAAGAAACACACAATCACGAACATACATACACCACACAACACACACACCATTCTGCCCACACCACACAAACTATACAACCCTACACTACATGTAAGCAGGGGGCAAGCCCCTCTGCACCCCCCACATAATTCCCATACTTATATATACCAACTCTGAGATCACACAAACAGAAAAAAAAAAAAAAAGAAAACTCACACCCAGACATTCTACAGTCCCACACACACACACACACACACACACACACACACACACACACACACACACACACACACACACACACACACACACCAACACATCCAACACTCTCACGCATACTTCCACCTCCCTACCCTAACCCACACTTACAGCTTAAAAAACACTCACATACACTCACTCACTCACCTTAAATTCCAGACACCAGCCCAGCCAAACACTTCATGTAAAGTAGTGTAAATGCATAAATGCGGATTCAAGATATTTGGATTCGAGCTTATGCACTTTCGCTATTTTGAAGTATCAACTTTATGGTCTCGGGATACTGAAATTTGAGATTTCAGTATTTTGAGATTATAAAGGGGGAACTCTACATATACATATATATATATATATATATATATATATATATATATATATATATATATATATATATATAGTAAAGAATGAATAGACACCAATACCAATGCAGTAGCTTGTACAGTTAAGAGCAATGTTTCAAATGAACCCAAATCCAACAGTGCAGCAGGATGAAGTTGAGACATATAAGCAATTCAGCATAGAGATGAAGGGGAAGGAGTGAGAAGGATAGAAACAGCAGGATAAGGAGTAAAGTTAGGAGAAGTAATGTAGCAAGGAGCTAGGAAGAATTAACCTGGAGTATGGCAGGAGCAGAGCCAATGACTAGCTAGGTAGTCTTCTAGGAGTAGTTTGAAATCTTGATAGTGAGGATTTTTTTTGCAATGGGCTTAAAAAAAGTGTTCCAAAGTTTGGCAAATTTGAAAGAATAGAGGGAGTCACCATGATAGTTGTGGGAGTGGGTGACATTCAGCATTAGTTTGTCAGAGGATCTGATTGACCTGAGATTAATAGGTTGGACTAGGGTAGAAAGAGCAGGGCAGCTGCTGGGTTGGTTAACTATTTTGTGGGCCATGGTAAGTTGATTGAAAGATAAAAGGTTAGGGAGTTCTAGCCAGTTGAGCTGGGAGAGAACATTGCAATGGTGAGTCGTGTATGAATGATTAATGGCAAACTTGGCAATTCTGTTGTAACAGAATTCTAGGTTAATGAGGTCAGTCTTTCTCAGGTTTGTGAATAAGAAAAAATACTATCTTGTTTGCTTGTTTCCTGCCTTTCTTAGTTAGTATAGTCCAGATCCCAGGCTTTGCTGGTTTCAGGACTTTATTTTCTGTGTTTAGAGCTATCCAGACCTTGCTGTGGTAGAGGGAACTCCTACTGCTTACCAGTGGGAGTGGTGAGCATTGTACTGCCTAACATTAGAGGACCAGCTCTGAAATTGTAATCTTATTAGCCATTTTGGGCTGATTTCTATCCCTTTCAACTTTTTGGCTTAAAAATGCGTATGTTTGCATGTTTTTCACATCGTGCAGCACCGCAGGGCTACGGTTAAACTATTCCAGGTGCCAGAAAGTCTGTTCTTCACATTTTCCCTTAGAACTAGCTGGTTTCTCAGTAGTAGCACTAAAATCTGAACCTGTGACTAGCACTTGCTCTAGAACCTGCTGGAAAGTACTAGGAAGCCTTAAACTGATACAAGCACTCAACTCTCCTTGTTAATAAGGAGAAATTAATCTTAAGCACTAAACAGCCTATAATTGCAAAGTACCTTGCAAAGGCAAGGAAAAACAGTTCTTGTACTTTACAAAAAAAACACCTAAACAGGCATGTCCAAGGGTCAGCTTCCAGTGATTTCTCCTGTCACCTGGTGAATCTGGGCATACCGGGGCAATGCAGCAACTGCCTCATGTACACAGACAACCCTCTCCTCCTACCGCCCAACACTACAACCTGCGAGAGATGCACTTACATAGCCAAACTGGAAGCAAAGCTCTCTCCAGCCAAGATTGTGCTAGACAGTCAAGAGGAGAAGGTTAACACTTGCACTACACCTCATGTAACACACAGCCCTTCAAAACCCACACCATCAACACCCACACATAGCAACACTAAGCCCACATATGCGGAGGCCCTTAACTTTAACCTGCCAAAGCAACAAGGACCTTTCAAGCTGAAACACAAGTCACAACCAAAGTGACACATAGCTCACAACACCAGTGTGCCACCCAACAACAGCCCCTAGGGCAAGACAATGTATCCAACACTTTACTCATAGGTGACTATATAGTCAGGCACACTGATGTCCCACTCATCAGACTGAACAAGGAGAAAATTAGTCAGCTGCTTGTCGGGTGCCAGGATCACCCACATAACTCATGCAAACAAGTCACTCCACAGCAAGTACAAGTACGACTCTGTCATTGTCCATGTTGGAGTGAATGACTTGATATGTACCTCCCTGGACTACATGTAAAGAGACATGAAAGTGTTCTCGGATCATGTGGCCCAGGCAGGTATGACCCTAGCCCTGAGTAGCATCCTGCCTTTGCCCAGAATGATACCACAGTATAAGGACAAAATGATTGACTTCAAGAATTGGCTATGCTTCTGGTGTCATTCAAAGGGGATCCAGTATCTGTCTGCCTGGGATGACACGATCGACAAACCACGATGCTTTGCCAGAGATGGTCTGCAACTGTCGCCCCTGGGATTCAGGTTACTGGCTAAAGCTCTTGCCACCCCTATAGTGCCTTTTTTAGGCAAGGTTCAAAGGACAAAACCACCACCGTAACATATACAAGCATGCAAAATCTGAAGGTAATGCTACTCAATGCTAGAAGTCTAAACCTCAAAATGCACTCTCTTGAGGCACTCCTAAAAATGGAGAACATCGATATCTGTGCAGTAACTGAGACCTGGTTCAAGGGTCCAGAGAGCACCCCTGCAATACCAGGCTACAACTCTTACCACACTTTTCAGCCATCAAACCAATACCATAACACTAATGGTGGAGGAGTGTCCATATTCACCAAGGATATTCACAACTCCAGGCTAGATGCCCAACACAATGCATCTGAAATTCTCCAGGTGCAACTAACACTAGGTAAGACTGCAATCAAATTGTAGCTTGCTACAGATCCTCCACCATGCCCCAAGATTCTACCTACACCTTTCTTAACATACTGGATAATATTTAGATGCAACCAAACACCCTAATACTGGGTGATTTCAACTACCCTGTCATTTAATGGGAAAACTACTTGGGTACCAACACCTTTTCCCAACGGTTCTTGGAATTCATAAATTCCAATGCCCTGGATCATTGTCCCACCAGGGGCTCCAATATCCTAGACCTGGTCATTACCAGCATGGGAGATAGATGCTCCACACCAGTGGTCACCATCTCATTGGTCAGGTCTGACCATAAGCTAATCACCCTTGACATCCACATCCCACCCTCCGTAAAAACTTCTCCAAAGCCAGCTTCATGCTACTCAAGTCAGAAGTGACAAACTTCATGACACCCATGCAGATGGGAGCTGAAAGTTCGACTGCTGAATCCTACACTAAGGCACTCTACGAGCACATCCACTCGTGCATGAATCGTACCATCCTAAATAGAACCAATATGCTCTCCACCAAAAAAAGGAAGGTCCCCTGCCATAAACAAACTATACAACAGAAGGAAGAAACTGTTGCAGAAAAGAGGAAAATCCTAGGATGCAAAAAACTACCTTACCAGCCACAGTAAGAAGCTGAGATCCCTCATAAAATCCTCCAAAGCTAGTTACGAAAATAAAATTGCCAAAGATTCCAAAGACAACCACAAGGCATTCTATAGTTATGTCAAGAATCTAAATGGCAATGCTCAGATCTGCTCTGAGCTACAACAGAATGGCATTAAAAATACTGATCCCAAGGATATTGCCAATATCCTGGCAGATCGATTTAGTGCCAACTTCACCCCCCTCTCACCTCCTAAAGGGCCCATCTCAATACCAAAAGATTGCCAAATTCCGGTAATCATGGTCACACAAGGAGAAACCGCACTCTCCAAAGCTAAGAATACAGCATCCATGGGACCAGATGACATCCCGGGCTGTGTACTACATGAACTAAAAAATGAACTGGCACCTCACCCAAGTGTCATGTTTAATCATAGCCTCACCTCAGGCTTCGTGCCCATTGAGTGGCGCACAGCTACAATTATCCCACTCCACAAGTGGGTATCCATCTTGGATCCCAGGAACTACCGTCAAATCAGTCTGACAAGCCTGATCTGCAAGGGCATGGAATGCATTATCATGGAACTTATAAACAAAGACATTGGCAACCTTCAAACACTGGACCCCACCCAGTTTGGGTTTGTGAAGGGCCGATCTTGTCTCTTGAACCTGATTGACTTCTTCGAATCAGTCTCCAGAGCTGTGGACGAGGGTAAGGTGGTCCACACAGCCTCGCCAAGGCCTTTGACACCATCACCCACTCTGGAATCATAGATAAACTTACTAAGATGGGCATAAATCCCTATGTCACTCAATGGGTTGCCAACTGGCTTACTGACAGAACCCAGATTGTAAAAGTAGCCAACTCTAAATCCAGCTCCAGACAAGTGACAAGTGGAGTACCTCAGGGTTCAGTTCTCGGACCGCTCTTGTTTGGCATCTACTTCTCTGAAGTACAGGCCAACACTAAGGGACTCTGGCTGACAAAGTTCGCAGATGACTGCAAACTGGGAGTCATTATTGAATCCCCAAATGATGTGGATATTCTACAAAAGGGCCTTACAGAAACAGATGCTTGGTGCCAGAGCTATGGGCTCAAGCTTAATGCCAAGAAATGTATAGTTATCCCCTTTGGGAAAAACCATGTACCCATGAATTACCACATAGGTGGCAATACACTAAACACTGAAACTGTGATGAGAGACTTGGGGACACAGGTGGACAGTGGTCTCACCTTCAATAACCACATTCCCACAACAGTCAGGAAATCCTTCTATGTGGCACACCTCATTTTCATCCAGAAAAAAGGAAGTAATTGTCCCACTGTACTCATCCGTTATTAGACCCATTATAGTGTACAACCTCCCATTTGGTATGTACCTCACAAGACATCTGCAACAGCTGAAAAGGCCACAAAAATACCTCACTAAAAGAATCACAGGCCTAAAGCAGATGCCCTATGCTGACCATCTAAAAAAACTCCAGCTATACTCTGTGGCATATTGTCTACTCAGAGGTGATCTCTGCTTAATATACAAGGCCATGTCAAACCTTGAGCTGTTGGACATGCTCCACTTAAAGAAATCCCAATCCCTCAGAGCTACAAGTTCCAGGGATCTAAACTTTCTCATCACAATGAACAAAACATGCTGGAGGGATAGGTTCCCGAACCAGAGACTCCCCATACTCAGGAATAGACTGCCCATACATGTGTCAAGCAGAGCACCTCCTTGGCCCTCTTCAAAAGGAACCTTGATGATTGGATGGGAGATCGGAAATTCACCCCGGGGATCACGTCAGTCACCCTGCTAGACAGAGGTCCAGGGAAGTAAATATTGTGGGAAGAAATATCCAGGGAATTGTTATGGCTAGGCTTGTATAGGCCCTAGGGCTGATAGGTTGGTACTAGGCTATGTGAGAACCGTAGAGAAGGGAAGAAAGCAGGTGTGATCAAGCAGCGGCCAGCCTGGCACTTTGAGTAAGGTATGATTTGGCCCTATGTAGGATGCCAAGTTCGATGTGAACTTTTTTGATTGTCAGAGAAATATGTTTGTCAAAGTTTAGATAATCATCTACTGTGATACCTAGAAGTTTAGTCTGGTTTGTGGGTTCTATCTTTGCTCATTTTGATGAGAGGATTGTGAGGGGGGACTGGCATAGTTTGGTTTTTTTTGTTTCTGAAGACTATTAACTTGGTTTTGTTTGGATTTAGTATGAGCTGATGTTCAGAGAGGTATTTTTTTATGTCCTGAAAGGAAGTTTGCATTTTTATTTGTTGTTATTGGGGTGAGAGGGATGAGAAGTGCAGCATCATCAGCGTATTGGACAATGGAGACTAGCTGAGTTGCAGAGCTAAGGTTGATAGTAAATATGATAAAGAGAAAAGGACCAAGTATGGAGATTTAGGGTACACCAACTGACATGGGGAGATGGGGGAAAGACTGTTTTGCCATTTGGAAGCCTATTGACAATTGGAAAGGTAGCTATGGAACCAGGATAGGGATGCAGAACTGAGGCCATAAGATAAGATTTTGTTGAGTAGTAGTTGGTGGGATACGGTGTCAAAGGCTTTGGACATGTCAAGAAAGATAGAAGAGACATGTTGATCTTCATTTAACAGATGATGAATGGTGTTAGGGAAACTTATTAGGGCAGTGCTAGTAATATGTTTAGGTCTAATGCCATGTTGAGAACTGGATAATAGGTTGTGAGTAAGGAAGTGGTTAAGGAGTTGGTTTTGGATGCATTTTTCTAAGACTTTTGCAAGGGGTAAAGGATGGCTATGGGATGGAAGTTAGATAGTTCTTTAGAGGGTTCACCTTTGTGGAGGGGAATGATGTGCGATATGTTCCAGAGAAGTGGGACATATTGTTCTGCAATAGAATGATTAATCAAGACAGATAATGAGGTAGGCAATAGAAGTAGCGGCAATTTCTAGAAATTCATTAGGAAGTTGATTGGCTGCAACACAGCAGGGTTTTAACTTGGTTAGAGAGTTTTTATGTAACTGGTTTGAATAAAGGTAAAAGTGAGGGGGTTAGGATTACCTGGAGTAGGAGAGGGAGGAGTAAGTGGTAGATTAGGCTGGCTACCTAGCAGGGAGGTTAGAGTATTTATAAAGTGAGAGTTGATTTGAGTTTCAATTGGGTCAGAGTTGTTTGAGGTGACTGGTGCAGGGGTTGGGGTGTGTCCGGGGTGGAGGAGATGGTCAATGCTTTGCCAGAATTTTTGGGAGTTGTTTAGGTGTTTTTGTTGACAGATTTGAAAGTACGTTTGTCTTTTTTTATTTATTGTTTAGCTAGATTCCATAGTTGTTGATATGTTGAGAGGTTTACTTTATCTTTGGTGATATGGTAAGCTGACCAAACCCTATCACTGTATTTAAGCAGCAGTTTGGTGATATTAGTTAGCCAAGGTAGGTGCTTGACTTTTGAGCATACTTTCCTAGTGGAAGTGAGTTTATTAAGTATTTTAATGAATGTATTGTTGAAATACTGAACAGCCAGGTCTAAATGGAGGTTTTTAAGTGTTGTCCAGTGACATTGTTGGAGTAATAGGTTAAAAGTAGAGGGGGAAAAGTATTTCTCACTACGGATGAATTTGTAACTGATGTTGCTTTGAGTATGCACAAGTTTTCTGTACAGAAACATAGGAGAATAGTCACTGAGGGAGTCAAGAAGGCAACCGGCTAGGTAACTTAGGTTGGGTTTGTTAGTCAATAGCCAATCTAATATCAACTGCTTTTTGGAATGTTTGTGCGAGTTGGACAGTTTATGGTTTGGGTAAAGTTGAAGAGGTTTAGGAAGTTGGAGAGGTTATTGGAAGACTAGGAGTGACAATCAAAGCTGAAATCACCAAGAGGAATAGTTTCTTGGTTGAAATTGGTAGATGCCCAAGAAACTAGACTTTCAATGGTGGGAAGATTATTTCCTGGGGGAGATAGGTGGCTATGATAATTATTGTTTTGTTTGGGTTGATCTTGAGGCAAGTAGTTAGGAGTTGGGTAGGTCAGGAGGAGCACCGTTTAGATGTTCAACTTTGAGGGTGTCTTTAAACATAACGACTCCACCACCTCTTTTGTTCAGTCTGTCTAGTCTAATGATGTTATAGCCAGTTGTGATAACTTCATTGTTTTTAATGTGGGGCTTTAACCAGGTCCCAGTTATCACAGCTGTCTGGTGAGTAGGTGGCTAGGGCAGCATGGAATTCACTGACTTTTCATATGATGCTATGGAAATTGAAACTGGTAAAGAGCAGGTCAATTTTAAAGGTTTTAGAAAGGGGGGATGGATGGGAATGTGTAGAAGACAGAAATGAATTTGTTGGGGATATGTAGGTGAGGAAGATCGTAGGCAGGGTGAGAAGTTATTATTGGGACCCAGGTTTGAATGGATGTCAGCTTGGAGTTTAATTTGGGTTATAGAGTGTAGTAGAAGGTGTCTAAGTTTGTTAATCAGTTTTTGACAACTGAAAGCTGAGTAATTAGGATAGTAGGTGTGTGTGAGTTTGAAAGGTAAGAGAAGAGAGGTTGAGTTGTTATAAAGTTGTGGGCTGATGTCTGTATAAGTGTGGGATTGAGAGTAATGGGTGGGTAGTGGAAGTGTCTGATCTGATATGAGTGAAGGGAGGTGGAGCTACAGGTGAAGTAAAGAAAATGGAGTAGAAGAGTATTGGTTAATAAGGAGTAGTAGAGATGCATGATGGTTAGAGAGGTTGGGTAATAGAGTAAAGTGTAGGAGAGGGGAGGGGACCAGTGGGTTAGTAGAGAGTAGTGCTTGCAATATGTCATGGAGAGGGTGGGCTTGAGGAGGTAGGGTTGATGACTGAGAAGATGGTTGTGAATAGGCTGAGGGTAAGGGAGCGGTGTGATGGCGAATGGAGCAGGATGAACCTCAGCTGTAGCTTACAACAGCCAAAACGTTATCAGAGGATAGGTTCTCAGGCCCAGTTACACACACAAAGCATTATTGCAACACTTTTAACAGTTAAGAAAAAAATAAGCCATTTTGCTCACTATTAATATTTGGAGTACAAGTAACTGCACCCGATTAATATTACTAATAGGGGAAGGTAATGTACAGGATGTTAGTTACACATTTAGAGCAAAATTCTACTTATACAGGCAGACACGGAGGTAACTAAAAGGTAGAGCTGGAAAATCAAACAGCTGTTGGCCCAGATGGAGTACTCGTCAGTTACAGAGGGTATTTCAACTGAGCAATTCTATTGTATTCATGTTTCAACCTACATAAAAGAGTATAACTGACACTGTGCAGTGTGAAGGCTTGCTCAAAACGAATTTGTCTTTAGAAAAACTGACCAGCCACCAAAGAGATGCTGGGAGAAGACCTCAGTTCAGGGAAAAATCACTTGGTTAGATAATTTAATGCACTAACTGGCACTTTGCTTTGGGAAGGCTTGCTCGATGAGTTTTCACTTGGCTATCAACAACCGCTGAAGAGATGCTGGGAGAAGAACTCAGTTCAGGGAAAAAAAAAACACTTGGTTAGATAATTTAATGCACTAACTGGCACTTTGCTGTGGGAAGGCTTGCTCAATGAGTTTTCACTTGGCTATCAAATTCCAAGTAACTGCCACCATTGAACCATACTGCTACAGTACACGTTTAAAAATGGCACCCATAGAATTGAGGGACTATTCAAGAGGCATCAAAATGCTTCTGCTTAGAGTGTCCACTACACTGTTGGATTTGCCAAAGATGTGCATTGCTATCAGAAAACATTGCAAGGACAATGTTCAATGATAATCCCTCATAGCCTCTCAACATAAGGGGGATAAGATCAGGTACTCATCTGTTTGTTCAAGTACCACACCACAACAGTGTTCTTGGACTGAATCATTATCACACCTTTGGGGAAGGAGGCTTGGAAGACCTACAACTCTAGAAGAACTGCCATCATCTCCAAATAACTGATGTGTAATGGTGCCTCTGACTGGGACAGGTACTATGGTCAGTTTTCCTTCTGTAGTGCTCCTCCAGCTCAGAAGGGAAGTACCCATGGTCACCATAACTTTGGGCCACAGCTATATAAAGAGATGACATAGAGAAACTACAAGAGAGGCTGTCCACCAATGGACATGTTGGCAAATCAGAAAGCTTATCGGATGACAGTAAATTCTCATGAAATATCTTTCCAGAAGAGACACTGAATGAGCGGAGTAGGAGATCTTTGATACAACAAGAGTTGATCGGTTAGAATTTGTAAAGATGACAACCTTAATGGGGTAGCTTTAAAATTTGTTTGGAAGTATCCAGATGGCATCCAATAAACTCTAGGCTTTCTACAGCCTCCAATTTGGATTTCTCGTGGTTGACAGTGATTTCCAAGGACAAGCAAATCTGAATTAGAGTCACTCACCTGGATCAATAACACTCTTGTCATTGCTGTGAGGAACTGTCCAGGTATGGAAACACCCAAACACTCTGCAGTCTGATCCAGGCTGCTACCACTATCAGGCACTTGGTGAACATCTAGGGGGCTGTGATAAGACCAAACAGCAGTGCTCAAAATTGGTAACTGACTCCCAGCCCAAAGCTTAAGAACCTTCTGGAGTGCATACTTTTATGTGATGGTAGTTGTCCTTGAGGTCTACCAGGCACATACACCCATGCTTTCTTGGTAAAGGCAGAATGGAGGGTACCATTACCATATGAATTTTGGCCTGCTTGACATATAAATTTAACTTGATAAGGTCCAGTATGGGCCTGAGGTCCCCAGTTTTCTTTAGCAGCAAAAAGAATCTTACTAGACCCCAGATCCTGTCCAATCTAGTGGGGCCTCTAGGATTACTCAGTTTGCCAGCAACATTTCCATTTCCAGTGAGATGGGGTGGTACATTTGGGAGTTGTTTTTCTTTTAGATTTGGAAGGGTGTGGAATGCAACTGAGTAACCTCTGCAATGACCCTCAGCAGCTAGGCGTCTGACGTGAAGGCCTCTCACTCTTGTGTGGAGAATCAAGTGCTCACAACTACCTCCAGAGTGCAGCAGCCAGGCACATTTTCAGGAGCGCTGGAAGGATCTACTCCAAGAAGGGACCCCTGAAGCCCTGGAACTGCAGACCACACCTGCCCCAGGGGTGGCATGAATTGAGGTTGCCCCATCCGCCTTGTGGGCACTTTCACTAGGAGTGTCTTGGGAAAATGGTTACGACTTACAGAAGAAAATCTTTCTCTCTCCCTCTCTGATTCCTGGAGAAGGTCCTTTGAGGGGTGGAGAAATATACCTCCACAACAGATGGAGTCTTACTGTCCTGATCACTCCTAGCCAGTGTATCTTTTACTTTGGGAACAAAAAATGTGTTCTTGTCCAAAGGCAACATTTAAGGATGACACCTTGAAGCAATCTGCAAAATTACAAAGGATAATCCAGTTACGATGGCGAGTAACAATAATGATGCCTACAGGGTGAGCGATATCCACTGCATTGCAGATAAGGTGCATAGAGACGTTGGATATAGATTGCATGATGGACAGCAGAGTGTCTAAGGTCTTACAGAACTCAGATAAAGGTTGAATAGCCACCAACTTGGAGGTTTCAGAAACTAAATCTCTTTAAAGCTCATCAAATGTGCCAATAATTCAGCACATGAAGAGGAGGCATGGCTAATGCATAGGTGGACTTGCCAAAGCAGTCCAATGCTCGGGACTCCCTGTTCAAAGGATGGGCCTGAAGAGCACTGCTTAGAGACCTCTTTTGTAGTTGCAGCAAAGACAATCAAGCCCATAGAAAGACCTTTATTCTGAAATGATCTGTCCTTGGAGAGACCAATATCTTCTTTGAGTTTTGTGGGATTGGCTCTACCATGTTGGGTTCTTTCAAAGCCCTCCTGGACATGTGATTGATGAGGGGTGGAACCATTCAAGAAGTAGATGGGCTTGTTGCAAAGGCTTTGAGGAAGACAGACTCTTCCAGAGAAGAGGCTTTGGTGGTCCAACCCTGTTTTCATTAATTCCAGTAAATCACCAACAAAGGCATCCTCATAGGGTGACTTAAGGGACCCTTGTTCATCAAGGTCAGATTCCTCAATGAGAGATTCCTCTTGGGCCTCCAAGTGCCTCTTCTTGCATGGACTCTTCTTAAGTAACCTCCCAGGGGAGAGAAAGATTTGGTGATGTATAATGTTTGCAACTGGGAATGTGTCAGCATGTTTTTTGATGTAAAATGCTTGTGACTAGGATTGTGTCCATTTATATAAATGTATGATTGCCTATGTAGTAACCGATGGTTTAATAAAGATGTTTCTTGTTAAAATGGCAGGAATTGAATAAGTTATGTAATATTGCTTAGGTTATATGATATATAGCAATATATGTTAAGTATAATGTTTGTTATGTTAATATAGTTTGATCACTTTTATATGAATGTAAATTTGCCTATATCACAAGTGATAATTCAATAAAAGTGTTTGAAAAAAAAATTTACTTTCTGGGGGAGATGCCAGTGGGACAAAGAAGCCACTAGGCAGCCCTTGGGCTGGAGCTGTTTGAAGCTCAATGCTGCAAGCTATACAATGACCACTTCATGGGCAACCATGGCCTGAGCAGGATATCAGGAATGGGAAGGATTTGACAAAGGAATACAGGGGCCAGTCTCAAAGCAAGGTAAAATCCTGTAATATCAAATGCAGATGCCAAAGCTGGACAACTGGTGAGAGATCTAAAAACCCAAGGTAAGTTCCTGTATCAGCTGTTGACCCAGTCAAATCTGATACTGAGGCCACAGCCGTGATATCTAAGATAGAGGTTCAGGGGGACAAAGACAGCTGTGAAAACCTTCAGGACAAATCAGACTCCAGCCATCTGCCCTGATGAGATGGCTCCAAGGAAATCAGAGTCAAGTATATCATATCAAGGAGGGAGTCAGAACAGAAGGCACTGCTCACACCAACCCATGGATAGAATAGGCAAATGTTGATACCAAAGGCACTAGTGCCAGGAAGTGACCTGGTGAAGGAACAGATACTGATGGAACCAAAGTAATAGCCCCCTCAACCCTCTAAGTGGAGGGGAAAGGAATGATTCCTAGTTCCATTTGAACCTTTAAGAATGTTCTCATGAGCTGGTCCAAGTCTGCTTTCTTACTGCTCTTGATAGATCTAGATTACCTGAAGAAAGTAAACTCTCTAGGCTTTGGTAACTACAAGGGTACCTCCTGGGTCTGAAAGGGATAAGTCTGGATCCTGTGGGTGGATGTCTCTGGAGAAAGTTCTGGCTCTGGTGTGATAGCCATGAATGGGGAATGGATCCAATCAGAGACTGCAGCCACTGCTACAAAGGGGGTTGGCACTTGCAGGTACCATCGAGATTGGATCCAGGTTGGACACTGACAAAGATGGAGATTGGAGCCAAGGAGGTTTTTTCTCATTGTTAGCCTCTCTTTCTAATGGGGTTGTTCTTTTTTTATGAGTCTGTCTCTCCTTTTTTTCCACCATTTTTAAAGGAGATGAGGAAGTTGGAGAAGAAGCAGCTGTCTCTGAAACAGCAAACAGCAACTCATCACCAATTTGTCCCTGTGATCAATTAAATCTTGTGACCTATAGACCGCACAAGCCTGACAGTCCACATTCAAATGTTCAGCACCAAGTCAGTAAACACACCTGTGTGTATCCTGGGGGTACAGCTTGTATCCATATCTCACACATTTCCTTATCCATGGGTATAATTCCACAAAAAAGAAAATAGCAGCACTGCTAAACCAATGGAACAGGAATAATAACCTAAAACGGAAAGGAAATTCAAGAAAGGAGGGCATTGTACCAGAGGAGGCAGAGCTTTGGAGTGTGAGGATTGTAAGACTGACAGCTTCTGGATCTTATCAGATCTGAATACCCAAAGGTTGAGGTGGGCAACAATGGATATAGTATTAACTATTTAAATTATAAAAGCATGAGGTCTTTATTTTCACTAGAAATTAGTGAGCCTAGACATATTTAAGACACAAAACTTTAGCAATGAGTCATACGCCTTTAGTTACTGTATCCTGTAAAATTAGGATACATTTGTTAGTACTGATGAAGAGACAGGTATCAGGGGAAATGGTAGGTGTAGTAAGATGTAGGATATGGTAGTAGAGATATGGGTTTTACATATCAGGACATAAGCCCAAGATTATAGGTAGGAAAGCACAATAGGACTATCCTTCAAAGGTTTGGAAACCTTGGCAGGAAAGACTATGGCATCTGAAAGTTGATTCAACTATACTTTTAGGGTTCACGGTAACACTCACATAAAACCTGGTATTAGAAACCATGAGTATTGCAACCATCAGACTCAATGCCCAAAACAAACAAAAGCCAGAAAGAATGGCTTTTATAGATCTGGATCACAACACTCTTGATTATTAAAATCGTGTCTAAGAGTAGAAAGACCTTCACAGAAGAATATACAAGGTGCCCCTGAGGAATATAAAAAACGGAGTGGGCACCAATGGAATCTTTGTAGTGTTCACTGCAATTCCCAGGACTGAAATACTACCAGAAGAAAGAAAATAGGGAGATGGATAGATTGGCTTAAAGTAACCTTAAATACCACTTTAGGCATAAAAGGAGAAATAGTTCTCAAACAAACCCTGCTCCTATGAAAAATGAGGTAGGGTTGACTCACCATAAGAGCTTGCAACTTAGAAACCCTTCGTATAGAGGTCAGAGCAATCAGTAAAATTGTTTTCCATGTTAAAAACCTCAAGACAGCCAGATTAGTTGGTTCAAATGGAGCAAGTGTTAGCTTCACTAACACAAAATTAAGATCCCAAAGGAGGGGACGCCAGTTTTCTCGGAGGCCCCATATGCAAAACTCCTTTCAAGGACATTTTGGCATGTGACTACATTGAAAGAGGAGGATCAAGATGAGGATCCATGGGCAGACATACTGAAATGGCTGATAAATTAGCCTTGATAGAGCAATATGAAAGGCCATAGAATAGTAACTCTCACACATACTGTAAAGTCAGAAAACAATTTGCCTTGAATGGGTGCTAGTTATGTTGCTGGCACCAACTAACAAACCTTTTCCATTTGCTGATATATGATTTTCTAGTAGCAGGGATTCCTGCCTCCATTAGCACCTGCTGCACATCCTCAGTAAACAGGTGCCTAAAAGGAATTAAGACACTATCATCCAGGCAGTTGGCTGAAGATGATGGCAGGGTATATCAGACATCCCTGCTCTTGTGCAAGTGGACCCAGTTTGTGAGGAACCTTGTGGCAATTGCACCTGGCCATTTCAAAAAGAAGGGAGAATCACGGATGCCTGGGCCAGAAGGGAGTCACCACAATGATCTTAGGAAATTCCTTCAGAATCTTCAGAACTACCCTGCAGATTAGCGGAAAAGCATACAGTAACATTCCTGTCCAAGGGAAAAAAGGCATCTTTCTTCCAGGCCATCTTGCATGGAGACCAGGAAAAGAATCCTGCTAGCTGACTGTTCAGACAGAATGCAATGAGGTCTGTTTGAGGAACTCCCCGCACATGTACCAAATCATGGAAGAACCCCGTATCTAGTTTCCATTCACAAGGGTCTGTCCTAGTTCTTCTGAGCCTGTCTGACACTTTTGCTGGGATGGAATATAGGATGCCTGTAGAGTGAGACTGCACTGTAAAGTTATATCCCAAGCTAACATGGCTAGTGTTCAAAGGGGGTATGACCTGGTTGCTCCTTGCTTGTTGATCTACCACATGACTGCGGTACAGTCTGTAACCACTTGAAGAGGTCCTGGAGACCAAAGATAGTTCAGAGAGTTGAGTGCCTTGATCAGGGAAAGCATCTCATTTACATTTATGTGCTTGGTGTCCCACACCCACCACACTTTTATGCCTCCTGAAACTGCTCCCCAAGCAAAGTTCTAAGCGTCTGTGGTGACTGACTGATTTGGAGAAGGGGAGACCTGGACTTAAGGATATCTGCCATCTCCACCAAATTATTTATCTTCTGACAGCCCCCAGTACTGGTACCTGAAAAAAGATAAAAGATGTTGATGCTAGGGACTGTATTTTTCTCATGTGAAGACTTGTCAGAGTTAACATGAGAATTATGGATGCCATAAGACCCAAAATCATGAGGTATTCCCTTACAGTTACAGGAGCCTAAGGGGAAAAAAACTTTGAAATACATCTAAATAAATAACTTTTTTT
This sequence comes from Protopterus annectens, assembly GCF_019279795.1. Taxonomy (NCBI): domain Eukaryota; kingdom Metazoa; phylum Chordata; order Ceratodontiformes; family Protopteridae; genus Protopterus; species Protopterus annectens. The sequence goes on along the minus strand of NC_056725.1, from coordinate 547,696,309 downwards.
TCCCTCTGGAAGAAAAACTCTTTGAATGAAGACATCTAGTTAACATGCCAAGAATACATTCTTGTGTGAGGGAGTCAAGAAAGACTTTTGAAATTTCTCATGAATCCCAGTATGTGTAAAAGATCTCTCACACAAAAGATTGATTCCTGACACTTAAAAAAAAGATTCTCCAACCAGAAGCAAGTCTTCTAACTATTGAAAAATGTGGATACCCTGCAGACTGTAATGAGCTATAACTGGAGCTAGACACTTTGAGAATACTCTTGGTGCAGTCACAGTGCATAGTCCAAAGGTTAAGGCAGGGAACTGATCATGTGAGTCAGACACGTAAAACCTTAAACTTCTGAAGTCTTTAAGTCTAGTCTTACCATGAAACTTGAAAGAGGAAGAGGTAACAGACTATGAAGTACATCATTTTGAATTAGGGCACTATCAAAAACAGGTTTAGGAAAGAAAGATCCAGAACTGATCTCCAAGCATTTTCTTTCTTTGGCAGTAGCAACACCCTTGAATAAAAATCTATCCCCACCTGGGAAGGAGGAACTGGTTCTATCACTCTTGGGACAGTATGTGATGAAGAACAGGTGGAAATAAGAGTCTTATCTGTAAAATGAGGAATAACCCCCTGAAAGGAGTCATTTCCTGACACTGCTAGTTATAACATTGATGAATGATTTTCAGAACTCATTTATCTGAAACAAACTGCTGCCAAAGTGAAAAGTGGACTCATTCTTTTCTGGAAGAAAAATGGGGCCAGGGTGGGAGGGGTCATAAGGTCTCTTGAAAAGTCATTCAGATTTGTTGCACTGTCCTTGGTTTTGGGAGCATTGAGACTTCTTTTTGGAGTCCCCTTGTCATTTCTTCTTAAATGTCTGTCTACTTGAATTTTATTGAGATTGTTCATTCTGTTTTTTTTTGCCAAAATTAGATGAGGAGATAAAAAATCCCTTGGACCATTTGGAAAATGGAGGCTGAAAAAATCTTAAAGAGATTCCCTGGAACAGCCCTTTCATCATACTTTTAAGCACCTCTGCAGCAGAGGGGCCAAACACAATCTCTATCTATGGGAGAATTTAAAATCTCATTTTTACCATCATCTGGGAACTTCTGAGAATACAGACATGCAAACATCCTCAAAACAGTACCAGTGGCCACAGCTCTGGAGGAAGTATCAATAGAGTTATTTAAAGCAGATTTTTCCTCACAAGAAAAAGTTGCAGATAAAACACTCCTAATATTTTTACAAGTTGTCAGAACAAACTTTAATATATGAGCCTGACAATTCAAAATTCTGAAAATCAAGGTTCCTGAAGTATAACCCCCCCCCCCCATACCTATCAATAATTTTCTTAGCCTTATCAGAAAGTGTAGGATTGGAATTAACTAAGTGCTTAACAGCAGTGGGATCAACTAAAGTTAAAGCTACTGGGTCAGGTTTGAGAATAATGTATTAAAAGTTAAAAGACTGTGGAACTTTATACAGCCTATCTGCCTTTTTAGGGACAGCTGGATGACTATCAGGAAAACTGCATGCAGTAACGCACACATCCTCTAAAGCAGACAGAGCAGGAGGAATGGGTTTAGGTTTGGGAAACTCCTTCGAAAGTATTTTCTGAATGACTCAGAAAATGAAAGTTAGATACATAATGACAGAACTGTGTTGTCATCTTTTTATCTGGTTCAACATGTGCATTGTTGGATCTGGTCAGAGCCAGTCTTGGTACCCTATACCAAAGCTTTGGATCTGAGAGCTCTGACTCCTCCCTTATCCACAATTCTCTTCTACTGGCTGAATTAACAACAGTCACACTAGTGGGAAAAGACTTCAGAGTAGAGTGCTGCTCAAAACATAAATTTATTAGGTAAAAACCTCATAAAACAATAGAGGTTAAGCGCTTTTGTCCTCTGGTAACTGGACTTCATCAGAACAATTACCCATAAGTCAAGAAACCTTTTTATACATCATACTAAACTAATTGATTACATAAAATTCAAATTAGTAAAATCTCTTTAGTGTGCCAGCATAAACAGCTAAAGTGTTGTCAAACCTACTAGTAAAAAATGTAACAGTTGCAAAGAAATAATTTACAGCAATACGCATTGCACTTGAAAGATTACTGTATCTAAAATTAAAAAAAAAATTTTCAGTTTTTTTATATAATAGTCTTAGCTAAAAAAAAATTTCATACCCTATGTGACATATCAAATGCGTACCCTATGGCATTAATGCATAATTACCCAAAATAATATCCAGCTTTGAGTTTTAGTAAACTGGAAATTGAAACATTTTCATTTAAACCTGGTGGCTGGGTGGCATTGGCCCTAAGTTGCCATTTAAGTTCTAAAAATTCTAAGAAGCCATCACTCATCCCCCCTGCTCACCTAAGTTAACTTTCTCAATAAGCATAACTTGAACTGGTGCGTAGGGTTGGATTTGATGTGCCTATATAGGGAGTTGTTTTCATTTTTCTTTTTTATGTCTTATATGTGTTGATATATCCTTTGCCTGCATTTACATTTAGTTTTCTAATTGCAAACAAAATGTATTTACATTTTGTTCCTACTGCCTGAATTACCTCAGATCAATTTGCTGACTGACCAAAAATGGTGATACACTATGTAGGAAAGTTCAAGGGGAAAAACAGAACAAACACTATACACTACAAGAGTTACAAAGGGGTCAGACAGGGTCTGAAGGAGGACTGGCCGATCCTTAGAAGGAAACGGTGACAAATTGGGGGAGGAAGGAGGTAGGCGAGTTGAACCAGACAAAAGTATGACAACACAGATCTACTGTTATGGTAAGTACATAACTTTTTTATCTGATGTCTTTTTTCGTCTGATTCAACATGTGGTTCATATTTCCAAGCTACATGACAGGGAACAGGCTGGTCTTAAGGAAGACTATTCCTGAGTATGGCAGAGCAGAAAGATGTGTGAATTCTGGACTGAACATCTAACAAAGGTATGCACTGAAGACCAAGTTACTAGAGTGCATATGTCACTGACAGGTACTTTTTGAAAATGCTGTTGAGATTGCCATTACTCTGATAGAATGTGCCTTAGGCTTTCATTGTAATGACATACCTCCTAAATCATAGAAAAATGAAATGTAGTCCGCTATCCATTTTTATAGCATTACCTTAGATACTGATTGTCTCAGCCTGTTCTTGTAAAGGATATAAACAGTTGATGTGACTTTCTGAAATTCTTAGTACAATGGGGATAGAACCAAGTTGTCTATGGACATCTAAGGTATGTAAAGTATGTTCTCCTTTGTTGGTAAAATTTGGAAAGAAAACTGATACATCAGTTTGTTGGTTCAAGTTGAGACTCTGCATTAGGAAGAAACAAAGGGTTTGTCAATGACACTCTGCCCTTATGAAAGGCAAGAAATAAAGATTTGCAAGAGAGTGCCTGTTTGACACTCATTTAGCAGATGTAATGGCAACCAGAAAAATAGTCTTCCATGAAAGAAAAGTACTGCTGCAGTATTCTTAACAGATGGGATTCTCTGCAGTGGAAGCCCGAACGTCCAGCCTGTTTACCAAAGACTACTTGTTGCTCTTAAAAGGTACACTGAACATCACCCAAGTACTCTTTGCATAGCGTAGGGCATAAAGGTGACATTCAGGTTTACCATAATCAGAAATGAATGCCCCGGTAGGAACACAGTCCAAGCAAACCAAGAGGTAGCCTGTACATCCAGGAAAGCAAACGACAAGGGGGATGGATGGAGGAAGCGAATACTGCAGCAGGCAAGGACATCTACCTTTCTGGTAAGATTTTACACAACTGTGCTATGTCCTTACATTTGCTGCTGCAGTATTCTTAACAGATGGGAGAGTGTCAAAGCTCGAGGCAACTTGGGAGGGGGATGGCACAGAAGAGCCCCCTAAAAAGCCATAAAGAACTGCACTAGCAAAACCAGCCATAACTTTAGAAATACCAACTTACTTGTAGTGTTTGGTAAAGGTATGCACAGAAGTCCAGGTAAGTATCTCAAGAATAGAATAAAAAAGCACCCAAAGAAGCCACAGCTCTAGTAGAATTAGCCTTAACTGAAGAAGGAAGGCTCTTGCCATGAAAAGTGTAACAAAAGGAAATAGCCTTAGAAATCAGTTTGCTTGGATGTATCCAGAGATCTAGGATGAAAAGAAACAAATAACTGATCAGACTTTCTAATAGTCTTATCCAAATAAACCCTGAGTTGCCTATGCATGTACAAAGTATGCAGCACCCTCTTACTGTCAGATTGTGGACAGGGGAAAAAGCAGGCAGATTAATAGACTAATTCAGTGACAGCTCATTAACCACCTTGGGCATAAAAGAAGAGTTAGTGTGCAAGGACAACCTGTCCTCATGAAAGACCAAAAAAAGGAGGACAAGCCATAAGGGTCTGCAACTTAGACACTCATCTGGCAGAAGTAAGAGCCAACGAACAGTCATCCAGGAACAATGTAGCAAGGAAACTGAAGCAGCAGGTTCAAAAGAAGCCTGAATCAACTTCTCCAAAATGAAATTAAGATCCCAGGGAGGAGTAACAGGCTTCACGGGAGGTCTAATATTAAGAACACTTTTAAGAAGTTATTTAACCTCAAGTGTGGAAGCTAAAGGAGGAGAAATAGACAGACAAGCAAAGACAGCTGATAAGTGGGCCTTATTAGAAGAAGGCCAAACTGCCACTGAGCAACTCACACAAATGAGAGTGAATGAAAGGAACATCCACAGTAAGTGGGTCCAGGTTACGAGAAAGACACCTAATAGAATACCTCTTCCATTTGGATAAGTAGGATTTCCTAGTAGTAGGTTTTCTGGCTGCCTGCAGGACTTGCAGCATGTTCTCAGAAAAAAAAGTGTCTGTGAGGAATCAAAATCCTATCACCCATGGTGTCAGTTGAAGTGTGGACAGATGGGAATGGATGAGAGATCCTTTGTCTTGTGTGATTAGATCCACCCTGTGAGTTAACTTGTGATGACTGCCCCTGGCAAGATGCAGAAGTAGACAGAATCAGTGCTATTGTGGCCAAAAGGGAGTCACCAACAAGATTTTTGGGAGCATCCTGTTGAATCTTGAACAGGACTTTTGAATGAGAGGAAGGGGAGGGAATGCATAAAGAAACATCCCCTTCCAAGAAAACAAAAGGGCATCCACCTTCCATACCAGAGGACCTGGGACTATGGCACAAAACAGAGGAAGCTGTCTGTTTAGAGGGGAGGCAAAAAGACCCACTTGAGGAATACCCCACTGGTGCATAATATCCAGAAACACATCCCTGTAAAGCATCCATTTGTGGGACTGAGTTAAGGACCTGCTCAGAGTATCTGCCACAAGGTTCTGACCGGAAAGGATATAAACTGCCTGAAGAGTCACTTGATACCCGACAGCAAGATCCCATACCAGAAGCACCAAATGGCAAAGATAAGATCTCATTCCTCCTTGTTTGCTGATAAATCACATCACTGTGGTATTGTTTGTAAACATCTTGAGAGGCCCTGGAGAGAAAATAGGATGAAAGGCCCGAAGAGTCAGCAGAAGAGCTCTCATCTCTTTGACATTGATGTGCTCCTTCCGCTGTTGAGGTGATCACACCCCCTGTACTTTTAGGGAGCCAAGTGTCACCCTCCAGCCCTTGACTGAAGTATCTGTGAACAATTCCTGAGAGAGGAAAGGGGGATGAAAAGGGAACCTGGATTCAGAAACAACTGCTGAATCCACCAGTGAAGCTCCTGTCTGAGACAAGGAAGAAGAGGAACTACAAAGTCTACAGGATGTGCATGTTGTAGCCACAATGACTTCAGAAACCACTGAAACTTTCTCATGTGAAGTTTGGCCAGAGGGAGCATCAGAATAATGGTGGATGCCATGAAACTACCTGGCGGTAATGGAAACCAGAAGAAGAAGAGTTTGAAAGAAAGAAATGAGAGTTAAGGCATTTGGAGGAGGCAGGGATGCAGGTATTGGCACCATCTGACTCTTGCAACCCAGAAAAACATGATCCTGATAATGAGTCAGAAAAGACTTTTTGAAATTTATAGGTGTACCCCAGGCTCTGAAGAAGGGAAAGTGTAAAATTAAGATTTTTGCAAGAGGATCTCAGGAGAGGATGCCTGAATCAACAGGTCGTCCAAGTGAGGAAAAATTTGGATCCCTCGAAGCCTGCAAAAAGCAATCACAGGAGCAAGGCATTTGGTAAACACCTGTGGGGCAGTATAAAGGCCAAACGGTAAAGCAGAGAACTGAAAATGCCAGTACGCAGAAAAACGCAAAAACTTCCTGAAAAGAGTATAGATTGGAATAAGGAGATCCTTGAGATCCAGAGACACTATATAGGCCTGAGATAGCAGGAGAGGAAACAGAATCTGAAGGGACAACATCAAAAAGGAAGCCACTTTTAGAAAAGTGTTTAGATGAGACAGGTCTAGAACAGGTCTCCAAAGTGCTCTCTTTTCTGAGCACTAGAAACAGTCTGGAGTAGAACCCTTTCCCCCTTCGGGACACAGACACCTCTTGAATTGCACCCTTAGTTAAGAGATTTTGAAGAACCTCTGAAAAAGGGAAGTTGTTCCTGAGGAGGCTGAAGAATGCCCATAAGAGAAGGACAGGATTTCCACACGATGAAGTATGCCTAACAATAAACAGAACACAAGAATCCTGAGTGATCTGAAACCAAACAGGAAGTGGAACGTGGCTGGGAAGAGATGGAGAGTAAAACAGCACCTGATTTGTCCAAAAAAGAAAAGTCCCTGAAAACTGAGAGGCCTTAGTAGAGAATCCCATTTGCCACTCTTAGTAGAAGGGTGGGATTGCCTACAAACAAAGACAGGCTTAGAGTATTAGTTTCTCTGAACTTTAGGCACAGGAGAAATAATCACATATTTAAGCTCATGTAAGGCCTTACCCTTATGCTGAAAGGACTTAAACAAATCAGCAGCAGCTTCCCCAAACAAAAGTTTAGAATCCAGAGGCACATCCATCAACCTACCTTTAATATCATCAGCTAGAGGATGAAGCCTAAGGCAGGAATACCTCATCAATGAACCAAAAACAGCAGCCCTAGAAGATGCATCTGCTGCATCAGAAGAATCCTGTTCTCAGCCTTTTAAGGGGAGTAGAGGACCAAGGAGGAGAAAGAACCAAAACCTCACGAGGAGGCTTTAAGGACATTAAAGTAGCAAACAGCCCCTGAATGAAGGCCTGCCACTCACTTTGTGGATCCCTAAGAGCAGAAGAAACATGTTTAATGTTTTGTTTCTTCTTTAAGGGAACATCCCCTCCAGAAAGCTGAGAAGGCTCAGAACCAGGACAGCAGTCGAGAACCATAGTAGGAACTTCTTCCCCAGCCACAAACTGAGGAATTCCCCTAGGCCACTCAGAAAATAATCAGCCATAGGCCACTCAGAATTAAAATCAGCCATGGCGTCCCTGAAACTCTGAGATGGACACCTGCAAAGCCTCTTTGGACATGCTGCCAGTTGGACCCTCACCGGCCTTCGTCATGGTCACAGCAAAGAAATCTGACAACACAGCTGGAAGAGCCTTTGGGTTTGTAATGACCTCGGGAGAAACATCTGGCAGAGGATGGATAGTGGAAGATTCCAGTCATACCTTTTTCACCTTCTTCTCTAACAGCTGACCCTCAGGGTGGAAGATTCCTTGCACTGTATCTTTAGCAAGAAGCTTAAGATGCTGGTTATAAAGGTACAAAGCAAGAGAAGAAAGTCTACTGCGAAGGGTTTTCAGAATGAATGCCTGACAAACAGAATAAGATGTTATGGTCATGAGAAGCTTCTAGACAAAAAAGACACTTATTGTGGTAGTCTTTATGGGGAATCTATCCCCCACACTGGCATTTACCCTTCCTGGATGACATTAACCCCAAAGAGTACAAAAAAAAGTAAGACAGAACAAAATCCTCAATGGGGTACTTATTTGTTACTGCAAAAGAAGTCAGCAAACAGGTGTAGGTAGTCACTGGAGAATGAAAATGCATTCAACTGACAGAAAATGGATGCAGGTAAATAGACCAATGGTAAAAAGATATGGTCAGACTCGCAGCAAAAAAGCTCTGATTATGGTAGGCCTGAACATCACCTTTGTTATGCTATGTAAGGAGTGTTTGGGTGACGTTTGGTGTACCTTTTAAAAGCAACAAGTAGTCTTTCATAGACTGGCTAGACATTAGGGCTTCCACGGCAGAGAATCCCATCCGTTAAGAATACTGCAGCAGTGAATGTAAGGATATCTGTATCTACTGATGCTGCTGGTTTGCAGAGGTTTTGGTTAAAGACTGGAATAAAATGGTAATATCCTGGGGAAAAGGGTCCAATCCCTTAGAACAGACCCAGTTGGAATAACATTTCCATTTGCTCTTGTAAGTCTTTTTGGTTGAGTTTCTTTAAGAATAAGATATGATAGGGACTACTGGGGAAGAAAGCCTGGCATCTTTGGCAACTGTTAGAATTGGAGAAACCATGCTGTCAGTATTAGGGTCTTAAGGTCCAGTAGCAGTAGCCCTGATGGAGTGACTGAGATCATCTGGAAATGGATTCAAAACCCACTGTGAGTGAACTAAAAGAGGTCAAAGAAAAGTGAACCATACCTGCCAAAGCCATAATGAGGCAAAGAAGATTACCCTGGTCTTGTACTCCCATAGCTTTCTGAATGAACTTGGAGATAATGGGGGATTGGAAGAAAGGAGACTTGGGGGGCCAAGGATGGACTGCATCATCATCTCTCAGTGACTGTCCCTGTGGAGGGATGAGGGCAAAGTAACTTCTGCACTTGATGTTTCTGTACAAAGCAAAAAGGTTGCAGCAAGGCTTACCCCAGCAGCTGAAAATCTCTGTTGTCACTGTTCTATTGAGAAACCACTCATGAGGCTATAGTATAATTCTGCTCAGTTTGTCCACTAGGATGTTGGATGTCAAAGGTATGTGTGGTGCTACTACAAAAGAGTTTGAAGACTTTGCCCACTGCGAAACTCTCATGGCTTCTCGGCAAAGAAGGTATGAGTGGGTTTCACCCAGTTTTTAGATGTACCAAACCACTGACATGTTGTCCAAGTGTACAGCAATCACATCCTTGAGTAGGAGGTCCTGAAATGTCTACAATGAAAGGAGGACTGCTAAACTCCAAGACATTGATGTGAAGCTTGGTCCCTATTGATGACCACGTTCCCTGGACTGTCTTCCCTTTGAAATGCCCCCTTCATCAGAGAAGGGAAGCATCCATAGTTGTGGCTTTGGGTGTCAGAGGAAGCATCTGCCCTGAATTATAAATCCAAAAATAAAATAGAGACCTCGCCAAAGATCTGCTAAGCTTAGCCACAGTCCAAGTGAAATCAGAAAAAATCACTGCAGATCACCACTGGTAGTAAAATATGTTTAATATCTTTAAAAAGACATACCAACAACGACAGAAAATAATAAAATAATAAAACAAAGGATGAAACTGTCCACTTTATGAGTGCTTTCAGGTCTTCATCTGATGAAGGGTAAAGATCCAAAAGTGCTCATAAAGTGGACAGTTTCATCCTTTGTTTTATTGTTTTATTATTTTCTGTCGTTGTTGGATGTCTTTTTAAAGATATTAAACGTTTATTACTACCAGTGGTGATCTGCAGTGATTTTTTCTGAATTATAAATCAGATTAAATCCATTTAATGTGTTTTCTGCAGAAATGAGCCATATGAACTCTGTACTGAAGGGGATGTAGTTTTTGAGTCCACTGTAGAACTCTCATGTGGTATCTGACTAAAAGAACCATGACTAGAGGAAGCCATTAGTTCTAGGAGGCCTAAGATAAGTCAAGCTTGGGATATGGTATTTTTTATCACCTGGAGAGCCATAGATCTTACGGATTTGACTCGTGTTAAGGGAAGATTTGCTATCTGGTGTACAGTGTATGTGGAAGCCTACAAATTCTAAGGATTGAGTAGGGGATAGCTAGCTCTTGTTGATGTTTATTGAAATGCCCAATTGTGTTGTTACATTCAACAGGAATGACTGATGTCTCAGACGTAGATCACTGGAGGTAGCAGTTAGAAGCCAATCATCTAAACAGGGGAATACTGGAATTCCTTATAGCCCGAGATAGGCTGACATGGCTGCCATTATCTTAATAAACACTGAGGGGCTGTGGTGACACTGAATGGCAGTGCCTTGAATTGACAGTGATTGGCTTCCAGCAGGAAATGGAGGAATCTCTTGGACTGACGCTGGATCTTTATATGATAGTAGGCGTCCTGCAGACCGATACAGCACATCTAAATGTCCTTTCTCAGTAGAGGTAAAATGGACTGTACTGTGACCATCCAGAATTTTGTCCGCTTTACAAATTGGTTCAGAGTGATGAGATGCAATATTGGTCTGAGGCCCCCTGTCTTTTTTGAAACTAAAAAGAACCTTGAATAGACTCTGGATCCTTGTTGGTCTCTGGGGACTGGCTGAATGACTTATCTGCCAACTTTAGAAGTGCTGTTTTTGCATATTCCAACTGATTAGGTGGAGTATGGAGAATCTTTTGTGTTAGCCTTTGGGGTTCTGAAAAGGGTATTGTATAACATCTGGTTATAATCCTTAGCACCCAAGAATTGTAAAAAGAAGTTATGTACTCACCGTAACGTTCCATGTGTGTTGTCCAGAATCTCACCTTCATTCTTGCTGGTTGGGTTCGGAGCCAATTCTCGGTTCTGACTCAGCCGCATACTAAAGCTCGAGAACTTCAACTGGCTCGAGGCTACCTCCTATCTCCAAGATGCCTAGCGGCTGTTACCCAGATCTCATTTGAGAACTAATCACTAAAGTAAGCTAATAGGCAAGATGGGAATCAGACCATATGTTGCCAATCTATAATCTCCTCTAGGTCCTCCAGGAAGGGGGATGTATGGATGGGTGGGATACAAGAATGAAGGCGAGATTCTGGACAACAAACATGGAATGTTATGGTCAGTACATAACTTCTTTATGTTATGTTGTCCTATCTCGCCTTCATTCTTGCTGGTTGGGACAGCGTCCCCAGCATCTTCTTTCTTGGGTGGCTCAATGAAATAAGCTCTTCAGAACAGTGGAACCAAAGGATGCATGTTCCAGGGTGGCCACATCTAGTTTGTAATGAGTGATAAAGGTGTGAGGATTGACCCATGTAGCAGCAGCACAAATTGAATCCAATGGAAGTCTAGATTGAAAGGCAATGGAAGTTGACATTGCTCTAGTTGAATGTCCTTTAATTTTTCCTGGCGGTTCTTTATTGTGAGAGTTATAGACATAGGTGATGATCTCAATAAGCCATTTTTAGACAAAGTATCTTTTGAAACTGCCATGCCTCTTTTGTTCTCAGAATAGGAAACAAACAATTGGTCTGACTTTCTGAATTCTTTGGTCCTATGCAAATAAAAGCGCAACTGTCTATGCACATCCAATTGATGGAGCTTGTATTCTGCCTTGTAACCATAATTAGGAAAAAATACAGGTAATTCAATAGATTGGTTCAAATTAGCTTCAGAACAGGCTTTTGGTAAAAAGGAAGGATTTGTTCTGAGGGAAACTCTGTCTTTGTGAAAAATCAAGTATGGAGGGTGAATAGACAGAGCTTGCAATTCTGAGGCCCTCCTAGCGGAAGTAATGGCTGTTAAAAAGATTGTTTTCCAAGATAAACATTTTAGTGAACAAGGGGATGCTGGTTCAAAGGGCAGAAGAATCAAGGATGATAATACTAAATTTAGGTCCCATGGAGAAGATTCTCTTAAGGGTGGTCTTAACAGAAATGTACCCCTGAGGAAGGCTTTGCATAGTCTGTGGGAAATTACATTAGATCCGATGTCTCCCACATGATAATTTGATATGGCAGCTAATTGTACCTGTATCTTAGCTGCTGCTGCCCCTTGATTAAAGATTTCTGTTAGAAATTCCAAAATTGCAGGAATAGGGGCTGTAAAAGTATCTATGTGCCTTTTGCCTGCCAAACAGGAGAACCTCTTCCACTTACTTGCGTACAGTTTCCTAGTCATCTTGTTGTGCAAGGAAACCAAAATATGTCACACTGTGGGGGATAATTCAGGAAGCCAGGCTAAGGCTGGAAGTGAAGTAACCAAGCTGTCAGCTTGAGGCTCTGAAGAGTGGGGTGGAGCGTTCCTGACTAATGCATCAGAAGATCCGGCACTGGGTCAGAATCCACAGCTCCTCCTGAAGATGGGGCCAAAGAAAGGGGAACCATATCGGATGAGACCAGTAAGGAACAATAAGAATTATCCTGTGACTCAACAACCTGACTTTCTGAATAACCTTTGAAATGAATGTAAATGGGGGAAATGCATAAAGAAGTCCCGGGGGCCATTCATGAATGAGTGCATCCCTCGGTGACTCTCCTGGAGGGGAAATGAGGGCAAAATAGTTACTGCATTTGGCATTGAAGGGCATGGCAAAAAGGTCGCAGCAAGGTTGGCCCCATTTGTGAAAGATTTGATCCGCAACTTCCTGATTCAGAGACCACTCATGAGGCATGACAATTGTTCTACTTAGTCTGTCTGCTATTACGCTGGATTTCCCTGGGATGTGCATTGCTGTCAGAAAGCAATGAGAAGAAATTGTCCATTGCCAAACTCTCTGGGCATCTCAACATAGGGGATAGGATCTGGTTTTGTTGATATACCATACCACCGACATATTGTCTGTTTGAATCGCAATAGTCCCTATGAGAAGAGAGCTCTGGAATGCTTGCAATGACAGAAGCACCGCCCTCATCTCTAGGACGCTGATGTGCAAGTGATACTCATGATCTTTCCAAACCCCTTGGACAGTCTTGTCCCAGATAATGCCCCCCATCTGGGAAGCATCCGTGGTCACTGTAGCGACAGGCCAGGGAAGAATAAACGGTCTGCCTAACGTTACTTGAGTGGAATGAAGCCACCATAGTAGATTCCCTCTTGCAAGCATCCATAATCAGAATCGTGTGACATGGGTAACTCCTGCATGGACCATTGGGTGAAGAGTAGCCACTGTAATATCCGCATGTGTAGATGTGCCAACGTGTTATTGCTGCTCCCACTGAACCCAAGACCTTCAGGTCAAATTTTGCTTGTACCTTCCTTTTCTTGAGTAGGATAGACACTTGACCGCATAGCATTTGTATTCCCTCGTGAGGCAATTTTGCTACCATGTCATTTGTGTTTAATTCTGCCCCTATAAATGTAATACACTTTGATGGCAACAAGGCAGATTTTTCTATATTTATAGTAATGCCTAGGTCTGAGCAGAGATGGATGGTGTCATTCTTCGCTCTGATTAGCAGATGCTTGGTGATGGCTGTCAGGAGCCAGTTGTCTAAATATGGAAACACCTGGAATCTTTGATGCCTCAGGTGAGCCGTGACTACTGCCATGCATTTGGTCAACACTCTGGGGACTGTAGTGAGACCAAAGGCCAGAGCTCTGAACTGATAATGACTGGCTCTCAGCCAGAAGTGTAGATATCTTCTGGATCCCCTGTCCATCTTTATATGGTAGTACGCATCCTGAAGATCTAAGCAACACATCCAATTCTCTTGTCCCAGAAAAGGGAGTATAGACTGCAGTGTCACCATCCAGAACTTTGCTTTCTTTAGTGACTTGTTGAGTTTTCTGAGATCCAATATTGATCTCCAGTCCCCTGTCTTTTTTGGAACTCAAAAGAACCTTGAGTAAATTCTGGATCCGATTTGGTCTGCGGGGACTTCTTCGATGACTTTCTTTCTAGCAACCTTTGAATTTCTATGGTTGCTTGATCCCTTTGACCAGGTGGAATTTCTGGGATAGACTTTGATGGACAGGGTGGACAGTGGAAAGGAATGTTGTATCCCATGGATATAATGGAGTGTACCCATTTGTTTTGAGTCAATAGTAGCCAGGCTTCTGGGTACAGTGATAGTCTTCCTCCAACTGCCTCCAGAGTTGGACAGGCGGGCCTCCTTTCAGGAGCGCTGGAAGGGCCGACCGAGGAATGTAGCTCTGTCACCCTGGTTCTGCAGACCCCCTCTGCCACGTGGATGGCCTCTTCCATTGTTATTTCCCCCTCTGCCCCTGAGGGAAAAATCACCACGAGCATTCGACAAGGCTCCTTTGGACTTTCGGAACCACATTTTTCCACTCTTCTGACCTTTGGGATAATGTCTAGTAAGGATAGAGAAATGCACTCCTATGGCAGACAGAGTCTTGCCATCTTGTTCGCTCCTGGTGAGAGTTTCCTTTACTTTCAGCCCGAACAAGGATGAGCCATCAAATGAGGCATCAATAAAGGAAGAGTTGAAGGGTTCAGCAAACTCACAAAGGCACATCCAGGAATGTCTCCTAAGAGCTATTCCTGCACCTGCTGCCCTGCTCACTCCATCAGCCGCATAGGAGATGAGGCACATGGAGTTCGTAATAGAGGTTAAGGTCGCAAGATGAGAATTTATCTTGTCTGACATACCCTGAGCTGTAACACCTTGTAGGGTATCTCCTAGCTCTTTAAGGAGATCCCTCTGAAGTTGAGTAAAATTTGATAAGTAATTCAGCGACCATAGGGTAAAGGCTGCTGAGGAGAACATATGCTTCCCGTATCTGTCCATCGTTCGAGACTCCTTGTTCGGTGGATGGACAGATGCAGAAGTTTCAGTTAAATCCTTCTTGGTGCCAGCCGCCACCACCAACACATCTACTGGAACTCCCTTAGTCAAATACTGTCTATCTTCCAGGGCCATAATGAATTTGTTGGGCCTCCTCAGAACAGGCTCCACTGACTCCAGAAAGTTCCACTCCTTCCAGCTTGCCACAGCCAGGAGCTGATCAAAGGGCAGAGACACCCAAGAGGTGTAAGGGTGAGAGCCAAATCCCTCCAGGTATACCGATTCATCCTCAGAAGGGGAGAGGGTTTTCCAGCTGCCCCAATGTTTAAGGATCTCTAGAATGTCTGAGAAGGAGACATCCTCAGAGGGTGACGGTGGGCACCCGAGTTCCCTAAATCAGTATCAGAAGTGGCAGACTCAGGGGAGTCTATGCGTTTCCTCTTATACTGTCTCTTTTGAGGGACTTCCTTGGGTGGATGTTCTGGGGAGGTGTCAGAAGAGGAAGTTCCCCCCATTGGGGGTTCCTGTGGCACTGACTGTACTGTGGGGGGTGATGGAGGGATGGTGTAGAAGTAGATGTTGGCCGTTTAGGGGGAAGAGTGGCTGGAACCAAAGGTGGAGCCGACTCAGTGGAGAGCACACACCTCATCACCTCGAAGGCATCGTGATCCTGGGCTGGAGATCTCCCCTTCACCAAGGAGGATGGCTCCAAGGCTGATGTGGGCACCGAACTCACCTGAGCTGAAGCACAGAGAGGGAGAGGGAGAGTCGGTTCAGACAAGGCTCTGACTCAACTCCCCCCCCGGAGCCAGCCAGGAAGTGTCAGCTCCCAGATCCCTTGACCAAAGACAGCATTGACGAGATCGGAGCAGATATTGGGGGTGATTACTGGCTCCGACGGTTCCAGCACTATGACTTCTTGACATTCTCGCTCTGAACTCATCTGAGCCGGAGGAGGAATGGATGGCACCTGAGATTCAATGGTCAGCTCCATGTTCCGATGGGCTGGGCTCAAAAGAATTTTAGCTAGGGCCGGTGTCCGCAGTAACCTCTTCACCACCCATTCCATGTCGTCATCCAAAAAATGCCTGGAGGACCGAGAGGAGTGGGTAGATGACTTGTGACTACCCACCATGGACTGTTGTAAGGGAGACTGTGGCACAGAGCATACTGGCTCCAATGTTGGTGACGGACTCCTTTTTTGGCTCTGCGACGGTTCCGAGGATTCAGATGGAACTGAGGGGAGATCAGGTTTGTTGGAACTGGCAATCTTCGGTTCTGAAGAAACTTGTTTCTCATGGCTGCTTGATGGCTCAGATGCTGGAGCCGATGAAGCTGACTTTTCTGTCTTGTTAGATTTGGAGGCCTGATTACCTTCTACCATTATCTCAAAATGCCTTTTCAGTAAACTCTTAAAATAAGTTTATTCTTTCTTTCCTGCATGACCCTCACACTGAAACCATGACATATGGAGCAGGAGTCCTGCAGATGGACTGCCCCTAAACAGTAAACACAACTCGTGTGCCCATCCATTAAAAACATTTTCTGGGTGCATGAATCACACTTTTTAAACCCAGATGGTTTTGTTTCCTTAGTAAACATTATGTTAGGCTATACAAGAAACCAACTACTGAAGTAAGTAATATAACAATACAGTCAGCCACACAAAAAGCAGAGAGGAAGTTGAGAATTTTTTTTTTTTTTAACGAGAAGAGGAAACTAGGTTGGAGAAGTCTCTTAGTTAAGTAACAGTCTCCTCCAACCTGAGGAGAAGCCTCTAACTTAAACGGTGACTCCAAGGGATAGAAAGGAAGCCTTCTAAGAAAAAAACGGGCTGAAAGAGAAAAGGATCCTCTAATTTAAACAGATCCTTTAAAAGGGAAAGGCCTGAAAGAGAGGAGGGAGAAAGCAGCCAAAAAAACACACCAAATAGGGAAAGAAGCTACAGAAGTAACAACACTCAGAGAGGAATATATTGACAACCTCTAATAGTTTTTTTATCAAAAAGCAGGTAATAAAAAGATAATAAAAGGCAATAACTAGCCTGAGCCACCAAACACAATCCTGATGCTTCAAGCAGCAAACGAGATCTGGGGAACAGCTGCCAGGAATCTTAGGATAGGATGTAGCCTCGAGCTTTAGTATGCGGCCGAGTGGGAGCCAAGGATCGGCTCCAAACCCAACCAGCAAGAATGAAGGTGAGATAGGACAACTTAACATGTTATATTTTGCCAGGCTACAGGCTGTAAGGAGAAGCATCCCTGATTGCCTATAGAGTGCAGCAGTTGGACATTCAGGGAAGCAAATAAGGTTCCTCTGTGAAAGGTCCACAGATACTTTGGTTTTGCAGACTGTTTTTGCCCAGAGGGTGACATCCCATGCGATTGCCTCCATTCCTGCCTCTGGGAGGCCTGTTCCCAGGACTGTCCTGGTGAAAACCTTGAGATTTTTTGAACCATATTTTTCTTCCTCCACTTAGATTCCTAGAGAAGAATCTTTGAGGAGCTGAAAAACAGATCCCAGTGGCAGACAAGGTCTTACTGTCCTGCTCACTCTTCATAAGCGTTTCCTTAACTTTTGGTCCGAATAAGGTGGAACCATTATAGGGGGCATTTATGGAGGATTTAAAGCTTTTGGCAAAGTCACAAAGCTGCATCCAGGCATTATGTCATATGGTAATAAATACCTGTACCAGTTTCTGGGGCTGTGCCATCTGTTGCATTGGGTAGTAGTCCAGTGGCAATATTTGAGGATGACTGTAAGAAAGATAACTGGGTATACACTGATTTCTGGATATCTGGAGGTAAGTTACTTGCCAGGGAATTCAAAAGCTCCTTGATCAAACCCTTCTGGAAACATGTAAGGTGTGCCATACAGTTCAGCGCATGGACAGAAAATGTGGCTGATGTGCAAGTCCGTTTCCCCAGTCTGTCCAACAACCTTGACTCCCTGTTATGGGGATGAATTGAGAAACTTTCCTCGGACAGCTCCTTTCCTGTGGCTGCTGCTACCACTATGGCATCTACAGGGGGACCTCTCAGCCCAATGTTTTTTTTCTTTCTTTTTTGGGGAGACAACTAGAATTTTGTCCATTTTTTTTTCAGGAAGGGCTCTGTTACATTTGGTTTATTCCAGGCTTTTGGGGTGATAAGGTCAACTAAGGTATTGGGAAGAGGGACCACCCAGAATGTAGAAAGGCCAGACCCAAAAGCTTAGAGAAACACAAACTCATCAGAAGAAGGGGTTTCAGTGGACCACACCCTTGTTTCATTAATTCAAGGATGTAGGAAAAAGAGATGTCTTCAGGGGATCTTTGGGAGCTGTGCCCCACATCTAACTCAGTGACTTTGGTGAATGACTCAGGAAAAGAGCCAATATGCTTCCTCTTTCAAGTCCTCTTCTGAGGAATGTGATTGGGACTTCTGAAGAAGACACATTGGAGTCAGATGTGGAGCTCAAATGCCAAGTGGTCTCAAAGCTTACAGGATCTGTCTGTCCCTGTCTAACAGAATGCGAGGAAATAGAAACAGTCCTTCAGAGAGTCTGGATGGATTCAAACTCTGAGCATGTACTAGTCATCTTGGTCCAGCCAAGACCTTCTCTGCAACCTTGAAGCTGACTCAGCCAATGGACCCAAGGAAGAGATATCTAAAAAGGCAGAATCAGTGGCTCTCTCGATTCCAAGGGCTAACAACTCTGAGGAGGACCTTGGAACCGAGCTGTCCAAGGCTGAAGTCCCAAGCAGTAGGGATGGCTACAAAAATCTTGGAATCAACTTCACCACCTGTGATCTGACTCTAATGCTCTGGCTCCAGGACTTCATTTGACCTGAGTGCATTGGTGTTGAGTGAATGATGGAAGAAGTTGAAGCCGAAGTCTTCAGGGCTACAGGCACCAAAGCTGGTACTGTGGAAAGGTTGGATCCAATGTACACTGGCTTCGAAAACGGAGATGGCATGGGAAGCATTATAGTCAAGGTGGAAGGGGCTGATCCTGGTCCTTTCCTTGGGGATGTAGCCAGGAGGACTCTCAGCTAAACCTGAGTATTCAAAAATGTCCTCATTATTTGGTCAACTACTAACTCCGTAAAACTCCTAGTGGATTGACCAGGCTATCAAATCAGACCTCATAAGGATCTTCTGCAGTACAGGTGAGTGAAGATAGGGCTGACAGGCCCTGGAGAAAATTAAGTTTTCAGGAGGGAGTCCAGATCCCAGAGACAGTATGATTCGACTGCCTTGAAGCCCTAGGTGCCGGACCAGCGACAGCTATGTGGTCCGGAGACCTTTTATTAAATATGTATGAATGGTCTTCTGGTCTCTCTTCCTTACACTTCTCTTTTGATCTCTCTTTCCCTTTTGACCTTTCTCCTTCCCTGTGTCTCTTTCTGTCAAAGGAAAGAGAAATAGAAGGTGCCTTCAGTTTTGAAGACATATTGGACCCTGAGGAGGAAGAAGCCCTTTCAAAATGAGTTTCTCCTTTCATACTTGGAGCGCCCTGGTGCTGAATGCAGCACAAATCGAACAGGAATCCTGCAAGTGGGCCCCAAACAATAAACACACTGCAAGTGTGGGTCTTGAGGTGGGATTTTATGCCCACAGGAGCAACACTTCTTGAAGCCTGTAGACCTTTCCAACATTAGAAGTTGAAAATTTCCCAATATATATATTCAAATAATAAAAAATCTAAAGCTATTTAATCTGTCTATTCTAAGCAATCCTAAGTACCTAACAACTAGTCCTAATAACATATACACAGCAAAAACTTGAAAAAAAAACTAACCCAATATTTTTCAACTAGAAAAAACAGCACTACTAAATCCTATAAGTATTTGAAAAAAGGAGGAAAGCAGCTTCACTTATCATGAAATGGAATGGAGCTCTCGGTCCACATGTCTGGTTAGTCAGTTTGCAAACAAGATCTGAAATAATTAAGGCAGGAGTAGGAAATTGTGGGTACAGGAGGAGTCAGAGCTCTTAGATCCATAACTTTTGTATAAAGTGTGTTGGATCAGACAACCCACATGTTGATTCAGATGAAAAAAGACAACTTGATTCAGATGAAAAAAGACAACATCCGATCCTCAGTGTTCTCCCACTGAAAACACTGGCACATTTTAGCACTAGTCTCACAGAAGGAGAACCCCCCCCCCCCCCCCCGCCCACAGGAAGAATCAGAAATTGAGCTCTCCTGAGTCTGAATCAGAAATCTGAGGGAAAAAACATCCAACTCTTCATCTTCCTGTTCAGATTCAGAGTCTTGATTTTTTTTTCTTTTACTGGAAACCAGTTTACAAGAAAGATCATTAGCCTGAAATAAACCCCAAGACACTAGCCAGTAAACTACCCCTATCCAAAGAAATTTGAGGAGGATTAAATGCATGCTTGGTTTTCTGTTTCTTTTTGGAAGAAAAATGGGGTCAAGCATGCTACTAATGGCAATAGCTGCTTCTGCAGGGATGAGTACAGCATTCTGACACAATAGGGAAACTTTCCCTGTTCCCTTTCCGGGACTGACAAAAGTGGCTCTTCCTTGCCAACTGGTCCATAGTAGCTGCAGGTGCTACACCAGAAGGATCCAGAGTAAAAGAGGAGTCATCTAAGGTACAAGAAATGGCAATAAAAGAGTCACCCACCTGTGGCTGAGGCAAATTGCTAGCCTGCTGTGGTGGAAAAAATGGTTTGCTTAAAATTTTTCTTTTTGTGGCTGAAGGTAGGCCATCCATGGGACTAGCAGTCTATTCCATGGTCAAGCTACAAATTGGTGCTTCTTTCCTGAGGAAGACAAGGAGCAGTTGCTGGTAAACACTACCAGTCCACAAAAGTTACTTTTTTGACAAAAAAAAAAAAAAAACACAGTAAAAAGCCAAGATAGCTCAGAGCTATCCAGACCTTGCTGTGGCAGAGGGAAGTCCTACTGCCTACCAGTGGGACTGGTGAGCATTGTACTGCCTATCTAATGCTAGAGGAGTGGTTTCCAGCTCTGAAATTGTAATTTTATTAGCCTTTTTGGGCTGATTTCTATCCCTTTCAACTTTCTGGCTTAAAAACGCATGTGTTTGCACAGTTTTCACATCGTGCAGCACTGCGAGGCTACAGTTAAACTATTCCAGGTGCCAGAAAATCTGCTCTTCAAATTTTCCCTTAAAACTAGCTGGTTTCTCAGTAGTAGCACTAAAATCTGAACCGCTGTGACTAGCACTTGCTCTAGAACCTGCTGTAAAGCACTAGGTAGCCTGAACCTGATACAAGCACTCAGCTCTCCTTGTCAATAAGGAGAACTTAATCATAGGCACTAAACAGCCTACAATTGCAAAGTACCTTGCAAAAGTAAGGGAAAACAGCTCTTAAGCCTTACAAAAAAGCACCTAAACAGCCATGTCCAAGGGTCAGCTTCCGGTGGTTTCTTCTGTCCACCTGGTGAATCTGGGCATACTGGGGCAATGCGGCAACTGCCTCATGTACACAGACAATTCTCTCCTCCTACCACCCAACACTACAACCTGCGAGAGATGCACTTACATAGCCAAACTGGAAGCAAAGCTCTCTCCGGTCAAGACTGTGCTAGACAATCAAGAGGAGAAGGCTAACACCTGCATTACACCTCTAGCAACTCATAGCCCTTCAAAACCCACACCATCAACTCCCACACATAGCAACACTAAACCCACATATGTGGAGGGCCTTAACATTAATCTGCCCAAGCAACAAGGACCTCCAAAGCCGAAACGCAAACAAACACCAGTCACAACCAAAGTGACACATAGCTCACAACACCAGTGTGCCACCCAACAACAGCCCCTAAGGCAAGACAATGTGCCCAACACTTTAGTCGTAGGTGACTCTATAGTCAGGCACACTGATGTCCCACTCACCAGGCTGAACAAGGAGAACATTACAGTCAGCTGCCTGTCGGGTGCCAGGATCCGCCACATAACGTATGCACTCAAGTCACTCCACAACAAGTACAAATACGACTCTGTCATTGTCCATGCTGGAGTAAATGACTTGTGATGTAACTCCCTGGACTACATGAAAAGAGACATGGAACAGCTCTTGGATCATGTGACCCAGGCAGGTATGACCCTAGCCCTGAGTGGCATCCTGCCTTCACCCAGAATGATACCACAGTATAAGGACAAAATGATTGACTTCAACAATTGGCTAAGCTTCTGGTGTTATTCAAAGGGGATCCAGTATTTGTCTGCCTGGGAAGACATGATCGACAAACCACAATGCTTTGCCAGAGATGGTCTGCACCTGTCTCCCCTGGGATTCAGGTTACTGGCTAAAGCTCTTGCCACCCCTATAGTGCCCTTTTTAGGCAAGGTTCAAAGGATAAAACCACCACCATAACAGATACAAGCATGCAAAATCTGAAGGTAATGCTACTCAATGCTAGAAGTCTAAACCTCAAAATGCACTCTCTCGAGGCACTCCTAAAAATGGAGAACATTGATATCTGTGCAGTGACTGAGACCTGGTTCAAGGCTCCAGAGAACACCCCTGCAATACCAGGCTACAATTCTTACCACACTTTTCGGCCACAAAACCAAGACCGAAACACTAAAGGTGGAGGAGTGTCCATATTCACCAAGGATATTCACACCTCCAGGCTAGTTGCCCAACACAATGCATCTGAAATTCTCCAGGTGCAACTAACACTAGGTAAGACTGCAATCCAAATTGTAGCTTGCTACAGATCCCCCACCATACCCCACGATTCTCACTACACCTTCTTAAACATACTGGAAAATATTAATGTCAAAGGAAAAAACTTCAAAGACCAATACACGTAAGGTTTAGTTAAGGCATATTTAATTACTTGCTGCAAGGAGACAAAAATATGCAAATACAAGGATTTGTCTAACTACTAACAGGAAGTATGCTTATTTTTATACTGTTTTACAAGACATGGCCTTCTATGGCTGACGTAATCAAACACAACTTTTAGCATTGTTTTACAGCAGATGTTACTCAGATTTTCTGCTGACATGACTAGGTTTGTGAGAAACTTTTGAGAAAAACAACCTGGCCTTGGTGGCACTAATTCGTTTACAGGCTTCTATTGTACAGTGTTACATTTCAAGGTACTCTTCTAACTCAGATACAAGCAAATGCTGATTGCAGTTCATATTTTCAAACAGGCTTTGTCCTAATCATCTATAGCTTCTACAGCTGTGTATTTTCTCACAGCACAAGCAGAACTTCTTGTCTAAGTTTTGTACAAGTAGTATTGTTCTATTCATTATTTTCCTAACATAAGTAGGGATCATCTGCTTATCAGTAAATTTGCAAGGCACAAGGAAGATTTTAGCTAACAATACAAGGTCAGAAAGCATCTGCAGTTTGTACAGATTTATGCAGTATGAAATATAATAAATGTGTTAACTCTTTTCAAGCTCTAAATGCACTAAGCGTATTACTAATACACACATTAATACATATTTTTCTGACATTTCCCCCCTTTTAATACTTTTATTTTACTTTTAAAATAAGCATAAACAGTTTGTTTTGTTTTCCTAACCTCTTCCACTTAGGATTTGCAGTTAAGAGAGTCATTCAGTTTAAACTCATGAAAGCATTAATCTTTTAACAGTTTTTTAAACTCAGTACTTTGATATAAGGTTTCAGAAACTGACATGTCTATAAAATTTTTAATCAGTCTTTTCATGCAGGGGATGCCACAACAAACACATACTCCCAGTAGGAGCATTCTTACACAAATGGCAATCAGGATGTTCATTAGGATGGTACCCCACCCCCCAAACCATTTCTGGAAAAAGTCCGTCAGTGGGTTTGGGCCTGGTTTGGTCATGGCCAACACTTGCTGAATTACCTTAAGATGATTGTCTATCTCGTGTTTATGGTCAGGAATATACAAACAGAATTTTTCTTGGTTTAAAGCATAAGTACCATCTCTCGCCGCTAGGGTGAAATCGAGAGCCATGCGGTTTTGAAGCACTACAGTTTTCATAGCATTCAGTTCATTAGTCACCAATTCGAGAGTGGAAAAAGTTGCATTACTCATTACTTTGAGAAGTTTTGACAGTTTTTTCAGCTCACAGATCGATTTCATTGCTCCATATGCCGGTAATATGCCTGCCCGCGATATAATGCTATTACTCAAGTCCATATGTGTCAGTCTTTTGCCTATGGAATAATGGTCTTTTCAATGCGCATCGATTTGTCCCACTGGATTTACAGGTTTTTTGATGACCTCTTGGACATTTCGAATTTTTCCTCGAGGCAAAACTGCAGTGTGTCGTATGGCCGGAACCAGGTAACCCAAAAAACAACTGCTGGACCAATTTTCAGGTAACCATTTGTATGCCTTTCTGCCACACACAAAATAACAATCCTTTACTTTAGTAGTAACCTTGCTATGAATATACACTTGCCCTGCATGAAACATTTTTTTATTAATTATAGATAGTTGTTTATAAAGAACAGAATTATGTTTTATTTTATTAAGTGTTTTGTGCATCAATCCAAGAAATGAATTATAGTTTGTATTACAATAAAGATTTACATTGTTACCTTTAGTGTAACATTTATATGGAACAGTTATATTGCAATTGCTTTAACCCACCTGAACAGTATTATTTTTATAAAAACACACAGTTCCCTTTTGTGGAACAGACAAGTGCAATGCTATTTTATTTTGTGATATAATGGTTGAGGTATCATAAATCAAGTTTTCCCAGGTCTCATTGACCTCTAGGGGGACAGTAGTCATTAATAACCCCCCCCGTATGCTGTTGGCAAAGCTGTGAAAATTCAGCAATTTGAAACATTGAAAGTCTCAGCATACACATATTTAATTGCCAGGTAAGTGTTAAAGTTTGGATGCCAGTCTATGAGTAACGCTTCATGTTTATTCAATTCAGTCTGTGTGGCTGGGAACAGGAAAGGCCACAACAAAAAGATTATTGTCACTAGTACAGTTAACAGGATGATTATGCAATATTTCTGAGGAAAGGGTTGTTCTGCATTTTTGTTTCTTTTGGACTCTATCATTTTTACTCTTGGCATGTGACAAGATTTTTGTCCAGTTCAAAGTTTTTGACTAATTTACAGTGCGCCGGGTGGATTTAGGAGGCGCGCTCCGCTATCTTGATTGCAGTAGGTGCCGACAGAAGCACTTGATATGGACCTTTCCACTTTGGTGATGCCCAATTCTTTTTCTTTACTGTCTTTACCAAAATCCAGGTACCAGGGGACACTGCCACTTTTGACAGTCTGGTTTGTTCTTTATCTGAAACAGAATTTTACTGCAACAAATGTTTAGAATTTAACAAGATTCACATATACTCAGCTAGTGTACTGTCAGCTTCCTGGTCTGCAGGCATGAGAGATTTTCACTGTATATAATAAGCCCTTTCAAATAATTTTTCAAAAGGAGTTAATCCTTTTGCATTCGGAACAGTTCTCATGCTCAACAGTGCCAGGGGCAGACAGTACACCCAATTTTTCTGTGTTTTTACTATTAACTTCCTTAGCTTACTTTTTAAAATCCCATTATGCCTCTCTACTAGCCCTGCAAATTGTGGGTGATACACACAATGGTTTTTTAAAGAAATACCAAAATGTCTACTTAACTGTTGTGTAGTCTGGTTTACGAAGTGTGTGCCGTTGTCACTGTAGATCCTTTCCAGAATGCCGAATCTAGGGATGATTTCTTTAACAAGAACTTTGGCCACAGTTGCCCCATCTTGATTTTTAGTCGGAAAGGCTTCCACCCATCTGGAAAACATATTTACAATGACAAGTCAATACTTCTTATTTTCACATTTATTCAACTCTATGAAATCCATACAGATAGTATGAAATGGATACGGTGGTGTACGGAAACTCCCTTGCTTGGGCTTTAACGTCCCTTGTGCATGATGTTTATTACAAACATGACACATCGAGCAGAATTTTTTAGAATAATTTAAGAATCCATATGTTGTGAACACTTGGTTCACCAGCTGTACCATCCCCCCTGTTGAGACATGGCACTGCCCATGGCTCAACAATTAAGATACAACCAAACACCCTAATACTAGGTGATTTCAACTACCCTACCATTAATTGGGAAAACTACTCAGGTACCAACTCCTTTTCCCAACGGTTCTTGGAATTCATAAATTCCAATGCCCTGGATCAACTAATCCATTGTCCCACCAGGGGCTCCAATATCCTAGACCTGGTCATTACCAACATGGGAGATAGATGCTCCACACCAGTGGTCACCCCCTCATTGGTCAGGTCTGACCATAAGCACATCACCCTTGACATCCACATCCCACTCCCACCCCCCAGTAAGGAAACCTCCTTAAAAAACTTCTCCAAAGCCAACTTCATGCTACTGAAGTCAGAAGTGACAAACTTCACAACACCCACGCAGATGGGATCTGGAAGTTCAACTGCAGAATCCTACACTAAGGCACTGTACGAGCACATCCACTCTTACATGAATCGTGCCATCCCAAACAGAACCAAGATGCTCTTCTCAAAAAAAATAAAGCCAATCTGGTGGTCCCCTGCTATAAACAAACTATACAACAGAAGAAAGAAACTGTTGCAGAAAAGAGGAAAATCACAGGATGCAAAAAACTCCCTCACCAGCCTCAGTAAGAAGCTGAGATCCCTCATAAAATCCTCAGAAGTTAGTTACGAAAATAAACTTGCCAAAGATTCCAAAGACAACCACAAGGCATTCTATAGTTATGTCAATAATCTAAATGGCAATGCTCAGATCTGCTCTGAACTACAACAGAATGGCATTAAATATACTGATCCCAAGGATATTGCCAATATCCTGGCAGATCGATTTAGTGCCAACTTCACTCCCCTCTCACCCCCTAAAGGGCTCATCTCAATAACAAAAGATTGTCAAATTCCGATAATCACAGCCACACAGGTAGAAACAGCACTTTCCAAAGCTAAGAATACAGCATCCATGGGACCAGGTGACATTCCAGGCTGTGTACTACATGAACTACAAAATGAACTGGCACTCCACTTAAGTGTCATGTTTAATCATAGCCTCACCTCAGGCTTCGTGCCCACTGAGTGGCGCACAGCTACAGTTATCCCGCTCCACAAGGGAGGATCCACCTTGGATCACGGGAACTACTGTCCCATCAGTCTGACAAGCCTGATCTGCAAGGGCATGGAACGCATTATCATGGAACTTATAAACAAATACATTGGCAACCTCCAGACACTGGACCCCACCCAGTTTGGGTTTGTGAAGGGCCGATCTTGTCTCCTGAATCTGATTGACTTCTTCTAATCGGTCCCCAGAGCTGTGGATGAGGGTAAGGAGGTCCACACAGCCTATCTGGACCTTGCCAAGGCCTTCGACACCATCCACCACTCTGAAATCATAGATAAACTTACTAAGCTGGGCATAAATCCCTACGTCACTCGATGGGTTGCCAACTGGCTTACTGACAAAACCAAGACTGTAAAAGTAGCCAACTCCAAATCCAGCTCCAGACAAATGACAAGTGGAGTACCTCAGGGTTCAGTCCTGGGACCACTCTTGTTTGGCATCTACTTCTCTGAAGTACATGCCAACATTAAGGGACTCTGGCTAACAAAGTTTACAGATGACTGCAAACTGGGAGCCATTATTGAATCCCCAAATGATGTGGATATTCTACAAAAGGGCCTTACAGAAACAGATGCCTGGTGCCAGAGCCATGGGCTCAAGCTTAATGTCAGAAATGTATAGTCATCCCCTTTGGAAAAAAACATGTACCCATGAACTACCACATAGGTGGCAGGACACTAAACATCGAAACTGTGATGAGAGACTTAGGGACACAAGTGAACAGTTGTCTCACTTTCGATAACCACATCACCACAACAGTCAGGAAATCCTTCTATTTGGCACACCTCATCACTAAGGGTTTTTCATCCAGAAAAAAGGAGGTCATAGTCCCACTGTACTCATCCCTCATTAGACCCATTATAGAGTATAATGCCCCATTTGGTATGTGCCTCACAAGACATCTGAAACAGCTGGAAAGGCCACAGAAATACCTCACTAAAAGAATCACAGGCCTAAAGCAAATGCCATATGCTGACTGTCTAAAAAAACTCCAGCTATACTCTGTGGCATATTGTCTACTCAGAGGCGATCTCTGTTTAACATACAAGGCCATGTCAAACCCTGAGCTGTTGGACATGCTCCACTTAAAGAAATCCCAATCCCTCAGAGCCACACGCTCCAGGGATCTAAACCTTATCATCACAATGAACAAAACATGCTGGAGGGATAGGTTCCTGACCCAGAGACCCCCCATACTCTGGAATAGACTGCCCATACATGTCAAGCAGAGCACCTCATTGGCCCTCTTCAAAAGGGACCTTGATGATTGGATGGGAGATAGGAAATTCACCCCAGGGATCATGTCAGTCACCCTGCTAGACAGGGGCCCAGAGAAATAAATATTGTGGGAAAAAAATTTCCAGGGAATTGTTATGGCTAGGCTTGCATAGGCCTTAGGGACGATAGCCTAGTACCAACCTATGAACTGTGCCCACCCAAGAAAAGAAAAATAAATACAATTTCTTGAAAGAAAAAATGTTTTCATTTACTTTACACTACTTTTAGACTGTTAGGAAAAAATGACTGCTCTGTTTAAAAGTACATTACAGCCTTGAGACAGTCTGTTAAAGCACAACACTCGTAGCTTTAAAATAACTTTCATGAAAAGGAAAGTAATAAAACAAAATTAAGAAAATGGAAAGTTTTTCTCCCAGAAGGAACTTATCTGCCCAGCAAAGGAAAGCCCAAGCTGATCCTTAAAGTCTCAAAGAAGT
This sequence comes from Protopterus annectens, assembly GCF_019279795.1. Taxonomy (NCBI): domain Eukaryota; kingdom Metazoa; phylum Chordata; order Ceratodontiformes; family Protopteridae; genus Protopterus; species Protopterus annectens. The sequence continues at coordinate 547,667,908 of NC_056725.1, read as the reverse complement.
GTAGTATTTGGCATCAGTAAGCCTCTGAAGGGCCTTATACCAAAACTTATCTTTTAGTCAACTCAGCTTTTGGGCACGTGAACAGGTGCCATGAAGCTTTGGAAGCTGGCCAGCTGTTATATTCTTTGCAGGATATGAGCCATATAGCCAAGACTACTGCATCAGCAATCAATATGATGAAAATACAATTGTGTAAAATTTTACCTGTTGCTGTATTCATTACAACAGAGATCCCCTGCCAAGGGTGGGCCTACATTCAGCCAATATACCAAAGCCTTTAGGTTGCTTTAAGGTACACCACAAGTCACACATATGCTCCTTGCATAGCATACAGCATGAAGGTGACATCTGGACATGCCATCCTTAGAACTGAGAGCTCCAGTAGGAATGCAAGGAGTAGAAAGGTGAATCCAGAAGAGAAGTGGGCCAGGGGGCAGAGGGAGGGAGTGAATACTGCAACAGTGAAGAGAAGGACATCTACCATCATGGCAATATTTTTACAGAACTGTACTATGTCCTTTCATTTCACTGTTGCAGTATTCCTTACGAAAGGGAGAGTGCCAAAGCTCAGGAAGAAGAGGGGTAGGAGGATGGGCCAACAAGCCTTTCTGTGTTGGAGGGAAGCCTTCTAACTTATCAGTGGGAGTGGTAAGCATTAGGTAACCTGTCTACCACATAAGGAGTGGTTCTGGCCCAGAATTTGTAGTTATTGACCATTTGGGCAATCTTTTATCTCTCTCAACTTTCTGATTTGAAAGCTTGCATTTGCACTTGTTTCTGTCCTGTAACTCGTCTAGTGCAGATACAGATTCTTAGTTTTAGCACTTAAATTTGCTTATTCATGCTTAGCACTTGTTCAGAACTTGTAAGCACTATTTATTTATTTTTATTTATTTTACATTTGTTGACTGGGCTGGTCCAATTGGATTCATGTCCATTTTCAGCAGAGGCTCAGGGAGAAAAGCTCCAAGTGAGGTACAATAAACATTGAGCATTATTCATTAAAAGCATTTAACAGTAAAAAAAAGTTACACGTATAGTTCAGATAAGAAAAAAAAATTTTTTTTACAGTGTCTACAATAAGCAAAAATAAGAACATTAAAGGGAAAAAACGCAAATTCGAAATTAGTAGTAAGTTTTTGATAAGATTAGAAGCAAGATAAGTGAGAGTTCTAGGAGCAGAATGGTATCCAGTCAGGGTTAGTGCAGGGGCAGAGCCAGTGAGTTAGGAGATGAGTTTTGAGTTGGGATTTGAAGCTAGGAGGAGTGGAGAGAGCAGTGAGGTTGGAAGGAAGTGAGTTCCAGGCTTTTCCAATTGTGTTGGAGAACAAGGACTCGCCTGCTAAGTTGTTGGATTTGCAGGTAGATATTAGAAGCTTGTTAGAGGAACGCAGACTTTTGAGATTACAATAAGGGCTAATGAGAGTCATGAGTATAGGGGTGCTGGTAGGTTTGTAAAGGATTTTATGGGCTAAAGAGAGCTGGTGAAATAAGATGAGATTTTGTAGTTCTAGCCATCCCAGTTTTTTTAAGTTTTGACAGTGGTGAGTTCTAATGGTAGAACCAGTGGCAAATCTGGCAATACTGTTGTAGGCAACAGTTAGTTTGGAGAGGTTAGTTTTGGACAGATTTGTAGAGATAGAGGAGGCGTATAGTAGGGTAGAAATCAAATGGGTATGTGCTATGGAAGTTCTGGCAAGTGGTGTACGAAATGGTTTAATTTTGAACAAGGAGCCTAGTTTTCTGTTGACTAGTTTTATTGTGTTGTTAATGTGCGAGTCAAAGCATAGGTTACAAATCAAAAGAAAAAAGTCCGACCAATAAAATAGTAAACGTCCTGGAAGGCAAAGTGAAACTGCTGTAGACACAATACTGTATGTAAACACAAATTATATACCTGTTTTATTAACCGCAAAACTTCTTCAGAATAAACACCAGCTTGTTGTAAATAATATTAAATAAAAATGGAATAAATTGAACTACCTGTTTTTTTTTACATTTAATCCGTTGTTTTAAAAACATGAGAATAAATAATCTCCATTAAGGCCAGGGCTTGTGTCTTAATTTTAATTTTATTGTGTGTGTGTTTCCTTTTCAAAAGAAAATTAGGGGCGTCTTTTTTAGTCCTTAGACTTAATACAGTATATATGTTTCCCTAATAAGTTAAGTTCCTGGTGGTCATCCCAACGTAAAAAAGCAGCATGCATCGCATGTGAGGCGGAGTAAAAAGTAACCCCCCTACACACACAATTCACTAAACCTGGGACCTCCAGGGGTTCTGTTACTAGAACTAACAAAATGGTTCAGCTAATAAAAAAAAAAAAAAAGTAAAATTTACATGTACACAACCCTACATTTTGGTACTAACTTGGGAACACAATTTTTTTGACTTTTTTCTAAAATTTTAAATTAATTATCTTTTTTTTGAACAAAAAGCTTCTCTCTCCTTTAAAAATAAAAAAATAAAATATCTTTAATACCTTTCTCATAATTCCCAATTCTCCTTTATTTATTTTGAATATCATTACAAAGGAACTCATTTCCAAAACCTCCTAACCTCCTCGGTCCCCTTTCGTCCCTTTCTACATGGAAGGTCCACCTTATTGCTTTAAGATTTTAAAGTGGAAACATTTTTAATCCCTTTATTTGACCAAAAGTCCATATGTCCTCAATAGATGGTTCATAACCCTTTTAATAAATAAAGAAAGAGAGAAATAAATAAAGGGGAAAAACAACCCTTAGAGGTCTCATTATTTATTGCCTGCGAATTGCCTCTGGGAATATATTAATTATATATATAGGAATATAGTTATTTATATAGTGTAATATCCACTTATTAAAAGTCATTTTTTCGAAAATAGAACTATGCATTCGATTTCCACAAAATCCCATTTTGGGTAATTTCCAAAAAATTTTAAGGTAACATCCAAAAAATGGTAAAAATTTAATAAATCAAAAAATCAATTTTTAAATAATCATCTGTAAAAAGTTAATCAATATCCCCATCTATAATAAAAATAAAAAAAAAATAAATCATAAATAAATAAATGCTCCATAAATGTATTCACCAGGAGCGGATGTGTTTGCAAAATGGTTTTTTTGCCCAAGACACATAAACTAAGTGCTTTGCTTCATGCTGCTGCCACCAAGATGGCCTTGGTCTAGTTGTAAGGTGTTTCCCTAAGAGAAAAAATTAAAAGAAAAGGTTATTAAAAATAGTTCACACAAAGGAAAACAAATCAAATCATGTTATTATTAAATGGTTAGTAGAAAGGAGAAAAAAAAGCCGATAGCCTCAATTCCACTCAGAGTGGGGGAAAGGTAAAACAAATAAAAGTCAAGGAGAAAAGCAAACTTCAAAAAACCATGTAAAAATATGCATATTTAATCTTCTTAAGAAAATAGAGTAAGAAAAGTGGAAGATGTAAGAATAGAGACAATAGGTCCTGAGACAATAGGAAGGATCAAAGAAAAGAAGTATAGGGAATAGAAGCTGAAACTATAGGTCTGGGTGGCCTGCCATAGCTAAAGGGATATGTACGGGACTTGAATCCCAAATTTTCCTACTATAGAAGATATTATTTAAAAATTCATATAGTTCAAGACTAGTTTCCTATATATATGGGCATCATATTGTAATAGATGAATTGAACCTTATAACTTAACGCTTCAAATTAATTTCAAAAGATTTATTTTTTCATAATTTCCATTTGTTGTCCATCTTTTTTACATTTCCTTCATTTTCCAACTATTTCATGATGACTATGTTGTTCCCCTTAACATTTCTCTCAAATTTATTCCCCCAATCAAAAGAATATAAACTTTCAAAAGCAACCCTTGATAAATTACCATTTTTAATATTTATTTTAAAATAATTACTCTTATACTATCTACTTCATGAATACTTTCAAAGTCTGACTTAGTGGTGAATACAGGTTTGGAAAAAATTAAAAAAAGATTTTTTCAGAAGAAAAAAAATTTAGTAAGTAATGCAAATTCAACTAGTTCATATTTCTTTTATATTAATATCTACAACAACTCTCACATAGTTGGCCTAGTGTCTACAACAAAAACCTAATCAGTAATTTTGAAGTTCCTCCTTCTCTTTAAAAAAACATGTTCAGTTAATAAAAAGAAACTGCTTATATTAGTAATGTTCTTCCTTTCATATAATGACTGAAAATGTTCAAAAGTTGTTTCTTCTTGTCCTCAAAAAACCTGGGCTTCCGAAAAAACCCACCTGGTGAAAAAAAACCTTTAGAATTAACGCTCAGAATTACACTGTTCTATACACTGCAGAAAACAATACATTTATCTGTTATAGAGGGCAATGGTGGGGCAATGGTGGATACCTTTCTTATCTGGCTTGTGTTCCGTTCACCCTGACCATCGCCTGGGGAATGTTGTAATGTGGTTTAGATGTCGCCCGTCATTACCGAAAGCACCGGTACAACAGCATAACAATTTGTGTCCACAGTCGTAGTGTGTTCATAACGTTTGTTAATAAAACTTTCAAAGCATAGGTTGTTGTCTATCTCTACTCCAAGGAGCTTGATGGGGGGGGTCAGGAGATATGTAGGTGCCATTATTAGAGAAGACAGAGAAATTGAGTGGAGAAGATTTTCGGGTGGGGGAGAAAAGTAATAGTTTGGTTTTCTTGGGGTTTAAGATTAGGCATCTGTTTAAGAACCATTTTTCAACATTTTGGAAAGTCTGTTGGGTAATGGAGTGTAATTCAGAGGGGGATGTGGCAGAACAAATCAAAGTAGAATCGTCAGCATATTGTATACAGGTAGCAGAGGACAGACTGGTATGTAGTCATTGATGAAGATTGAGAACAGAAGGGGGCCCAGTATTGATCCTTGGGGGGCTCCTAGGGTAATAGGTTGTAGGTTGGATAAACTGTTTTCCCAGCGCACTGCCTGTTGTCTGTTAAGAAGATATGATCTGAACCATTTTATTGCACTAGAGTCAAGAGCAAAAATTTTTAAGTAAGTTTAATAGTATCTGGTGGTTGACCATATCAAAAGCTTTGGATAGGTCAATAAAGAGAGCAGAGGTTAGCATGTTATTGTTCTGGTTTTTGTTGATACAGTCAGTAAAAGAAAGAAGGGCTGAGGTGGTGCTGTGGTAAGGTCTGAAGCCATGTTGACAGTCGGCTAGTAGTTTGTGGTTTAATAGGTGCTTAAGAAGTTGTTTTTGGATGCATTTCTCCATGAATTTAGCTAAGGGGAGAGTAAGGCTATGGGACAGTAGTTTGAGAGTTCTGTAGAGATCCCTCCTTTATGCAGGGGAATGATATGTGAAATTTTCCAAAGTGAAGGAATGCAGCCTTCTACAATGGTTCTGTTAATCAGGATGGAAATGGGATAGGCTAATGGATTGGCTGCAATTTTTAGATACTGAGCTGGTAAAAGGTCAGCAGAAGGTGAGGAGATTTTAAGTTTGTGGAGGAGAGAATGAATAAGTGACATGGGTACAGGTTGCAGCTGAAAGGTGGGAATGGAAGTGTTAGTAGGGGGGGACTGAGAGGAGGTATTAGGGGCTAGTTGGTTAGCTAAAGACTGGACAGTTTTAGTGAAGAAGGTATTGAAGGCATCAGAAGTTTGTTTTGGGTTGTTTTTGGAAGTGCCTAGGGGGTGTGGGGTATCATTGTGGCCAGGCTTTAGGAGAGAGTTTATGCCAGCCCAGAACTTTTGCGGATTATGTTGGTTGGTTTGCTGTAAATGGCAGTAATAGTTTCTTTTATCTAGTAGTACAGCTTTTTTAGTGGAGTTTCTTATTTGTCTAAAGTTAAGATGGTCAGAGGGATCTTTTGTACTACAAAATTTGGTCCAGAGTTTATTTTTCAGGAGAATTTTATCCCTTGTATCTTTTGAGAGCCAAGGGGCAGGTTTTGATTTAATTCTAATAGACCTTAAGGGAGCGTGAGAGTCTAGGATAGAAAGGAACCTGGAATTGAAGTATGATACAGCTTCATCCAGTGGCAGTTGTTTAAGAGGAGACCAGTTGCATGCATTTAGTTCTGTAAGGAAGCTTTCAGGGTTAAAGTTTTTATTTGATCTGACCATTTTGTATTTGGTTAGGTTAGTGGAGGTAGTTTTATGTCTGATTAGATAAGTGAGTGCGTGGTCGCTTAAATCATCGGGTAGTGTCCCTACTGTATAAGTTTGGTGTGACTATTTATTAGAATCCAGTCCAATATGCTTTCTTTGTTGTTAGTGTTGTTAGTTCTGGTTGGGGTTGAATGGTTTGTGAGAAGCCGTGAAGATTTAGGAGGGTGGGAGGGTCTGCAGAGTTACAGGTTTTCCAGTCTATATTAACATCACCTAGCATTATGGTTTCTTGTGGCAATTGGGTCGAAAGCCAGCTAAGGATCTCTTCTAGGAAACTAATATTATTTCCAGGGGGAAGATAGGTGCAGATTATATTTATGGCTTTGTGTGTATTAAGTTGCAGCTTTGAGATAAGGATTTCAGCATTACTTATAGAGGGCGGATGTTCATGATTGATAGTAATTTGCATGCCTGTTTTGTAGAGAATAGCTATCCCTCCACCCTTTTTAGCTATACGATCTAGTCTGAGGATATTGTAGCCAGGGGGAGTAATTTCATTGTCAAGGGTAGTAGGTTTGAGCCAGTTTTCTAATAGGCACAGGATGTTGAAAGCATGTATGTCTAGTAGTGCATGGAGGTGAGCGATTTTATTATTAATGCTGCGGATGTTAAGGTGAGCTATGGAGAGAGAGTTAAGAGGTTTAGAGGGTAGGTCAAGGCTATAGTGAAGGGAGCTTGAGGGTGTTTGAGTAGCGTAGTTGTTAGGACCAGGGTTTGGATGAATATCACCTGCTAGAAGGGAGAGAAGTGTTTTTAGTTGGTCTGAGGGTTTGGTGAAAAGCTGTAAGTATTTTTTGTTAACCTGATTGTAGTAGGAGATGTGGAACTTTCTGTGAAACTTTGCATGAAGGTAGGAAGGAGCAGAGATTATGTTAAAGAAAGGTTTGAAAGTGTTTTGGGTAGGTGAGATCATGTGTAGATTGAGGGGGTGTGGATATTTCAGGCTAAGATGTTCATATGAGGTTAGGAAGTAGGGCACGAAAAGGAGAGGGAAAACAGTGAAAAGGAGTGTATATTTAAAATAAGAAGAGCTAAGTAGAGGAGGCATAGTGCTTAGGAGGATTAAGTAGGAGAAGAAGGGAAGTAGAGTTGGAAATACAAACATGAAGGAGGGAGAGGATGTGTGAGTTGAATTAGCACAGTTGGATAGGTTTTGGTATTCAAAAAAGGGGAGTGGAAAATGTGATTGGATAGGAAGTGAGGACAAGAAAGGGGAGGGGAGAAGTGTGATTGGAGAGGAAAAGGTGGTGGGAGTGGTTAGGAAAGTACAAGTCTAGGAGTAGTGGGGGCGGGTGGGAATTGGGGGCAGGGTAGGGGAGCGGAGTGAGCCCAAAGGGCAAACGGAGCGGGTAGAGACAAGTAACTAAATAAGCTACTAATTACTATAGCACTCAATCTTCCTCATTACCTAGAAGAAAACAGTTTTTGTACTTACTTTTCTCACTGGCATTGAGAAAAATAGCTCTTGTACTCACTTTCCTCACTTATCTAGAGGAAAATAGTTTTTTATTCAGGCATGTCCAAGGGTCAGCTCCCAGTGTTCTCCCTTATCTATCTGATGAATCTGGGCATCTTGAGGCAATGTAGAAATTGCCTCATGTACACAGACAACCCTCTCCTCCTACCACCCAACTCTACAACCTGTGAGAGATGCACTTATCTAGCCAAACTGGAGGTAAAGCTCTCTCCAACCAAGACTGAACCCGACAGTCATGAGGAGAAGGTAAACATTTGTACCACACCACACTCATCACATAGTCTCACTACATCTACACCACCAAAATCCACACATAGGAACTCAAAAACATTTGCGGAGGCTCTCAATAATAATCTGCCTAAGCAACAGAGACCTCCAAAGCAGAAACACAAGCAACCTCCATCCCCCAACACAACCCAAATGACACAGAGCCCACAGACTAAGTGTGCCACTCAAACACAGCCAATAAGGCAAAACAACATACCCAACACACTAGTCATAGGTGACTCTATAGTCAGGCACACTGATGTCCCACTCTCCAGGCTAAACAAGGAGAAGGTCACTGTCAGCTGCTTGTCAGGTGCCAGAATCCGCCACATAACCCACGCACTCAGGTCACTCCTCAACAAGTACAAATATGACTCTGTCATTGTCCATGTTGGTGTGAATGACCTGAGATGTACCCCCCTGGACTAGATTAAAAGAGACATGGAAGAGCTCTCCGATCTTGTAACCCAGGCAGGTATGACGCTAGCCCTGAGTAGCATTCTGCCATCACCCAGAATGATACCGCAGTACAAGGACAAAATGATTGACTTCAACAATTGGCTAAGCTTCTGGTGTCATTCTAAGGGGATCCAGTATCTGTCTGCTTGGGATGACATGGTCAACAAACCACAATGCTTTGCCAAAGATGGCCTGCCCCTGGGATTCCGGATACTGGCTAAGGTTCTTGCTGCCCCTATAGTGCCTTTTTTAGGCAGGGTTCAAGTAACAAATTCACAACCATAACAGGAACAAGCAAGCAAAAACCGAGAGTAATGCTACTCAATGCTAGAAGTCTAAATTTCAAAATGCACTCACTCGAGGCACTCCTTAAAATGGAGAACATTGATATCTGTGCAGTGACTGAGACCTGTTTCAAGGCTCCAGAGAGAGCACCCCTGCACTACCAGTCTATAACTCATACCACAGTTTTTGACTATGTAACCTGGACCGAAATACCAAAGGTGGGGGGTGTGTCCATATTCATTAAGGATATCCACACCTCCAGGCTAGTTGCTCAGCATAATGCATCCAAGGTTATCCAAGTGCAACTAACTCTTGGAAAAACTGCAATCCAAATTGTAGCTTGCTACAGATCACCCACCATGCCCCAGGATTCCCACTCCTCTTTTCTTGATGTACTGGAAAATATTAGGGTTCAACCAAACACTCTAATAATGGGCGACTTCAACTACCCCACCATTAACTGGGAAAACTACTCATGGCCTATTAGATCATAAAGAGAAATATTGGATAGTTACATTAGGGGGTCTGTTTTACCCTGGGCTTAATGATCATTTATAGTTGGTTCCTTATGTATGAACGTATAATTTCCATGGGCCTAACCTATACTATTTTTCATGTTCGGGTCCTTATTCCTGTTTAATGTCTTTTCATCCCCAGGTTGTATAGATATCGGATGGGGGTGGGTCCATTTGGCCACAGGAGAGCCTTTTGTGTTTTTCTGATGGGCTGTTCCCGTATTATATTATAACATGGCTATGTAGTTTTTGGACTACTTATGTGCTATATTTAATTTGTCTACTAGGTAACTTAGGCAGAGTGGATCATTTGGATATGGATGACTAGCTTAATACTGCTGAGTGTATAATCACACTTTCAGGCACCATAGGTACAATGGATAATCATGATATGGAGGGTTTGCATATCATATTGTCATGTATTATGATCATGATGATGTTGTTGTTTATTAACTTTGTTTATGAACAAACTGTAGTGTTTTCTCTATCTTGGATGTCTGATAGCTGACTGTGTTATATACAATGTAAAATTAATACATAGATTGGTTTTTGGGGCACCACACAGTCTATGTATTTTTTCATGTATTTCCCTTTAAACATATATTCATTTCTGGAAAATATGTTTATTGCCATTTTTTGTATTGGTTGGTTTTGGGCAATTCAAGGGTTTTTTGAAGGTTACTTTGTTATTCTATGCTTCAGCAATGTATATTATTAGTTAGGATTTAGCCATTTTAAACAAAAAATTTTCTGGGCTATGGCTACATCTTATTACATCATTAATATTTATGACTTCTGTTGGCTTATTGGCTGACAATTTCTATTTAATGTTTGATGGATGGGACTCTGTTGTTTTGTCCTACACTGAAGAAGGCAACATTTGCCGAAACCGGTCTGTATTCAATAAAGGATTACTATTTACCTCCACGTTTGCTCTTGCTGCTCTACTTGGTTGTTTTGTGGCATTTGGTTTGGACCGTGCATCTCCCCCGTGCATAGAACTTGGTTGGTTTGGTCTTTAAAACTACTTATGTACCAAACTCCTTAGTGCAACGCTTTCTGGAATTCATAAACTCCAATGCCCTAGATCAACTTATCCACACCAACACCAGGGGCAACAATATCCTAGACCTAGTCATTACCAACATGAGTGACCGGTGTTCCACACCTGGAGTCAACTCCTCATTGGTCCGATCCGACCATAAGCTAATCACCCTTGATATCCACATCCCACCCCCAACCCCATTAAGGAAACCACAGTAAACAAATTCTCCAAAGCCAACTTCATGCTTCCTAAGACAGAAGTAGTGAACTTCATGACACCTATGCAGATGGACAATACAGTTACAACTGCTGAATCCTACACAAATGCACTCTATAAGCACTTACATGAGTGCATGGATCATGCTATCCCAAACAGAACCAAGATGCTATCCTCCAAAATAAGGAAGCCAATCTGGTGGTCCCCTTCCATAAACAAACTGTACAACAGAAGGAAGAAACTGTTGCAAAAGAGAGTAAAATCCCATGAGTGGAGGAGCTCCAAGGTCAGCCTCAGTAAGAAGCTGAGATGCCTTATAAGATTCTCCAAAGCTAGCTACAAAAATAAAATCGCCACTAATTCCAAGGACAACCACAAAGCATTCTATAGCTATGTCAAGAATCTCAATGGTAACACCTAGATCTGCTATGAGTTACAGCACAAAGGCACGAAAATTACAGAACCAAATGATATTGCCAACATCCTGGCAGACAGGTTCAGTGCTAACTTTACCTCCCCATCACCCCCTAAAGGGCCCATATCTATACAGGAAGAATGCAGAGTCCCTGTAATCACAACTACGCAGGTGAAAGCTGCACTCTCTAAAGCCAAAAACACAGCATCCATGGGACCAGACAACATCCCAGGCTGTGTTTTACATGAACTTCAGAATGAACTGGCTCCCCACTTAAGCACCATGTTCAATAATAGCCTCGCATCAGGCTTTGTGCCCACTGAATGGCGCACAGCAACAGTTATCCCACTCCACAAAAGGGGGAGCCACCACTGATCCTGGGAACTATAGACCTATTAGCCTGACGCGCCTGGTCTGCAAGGCCATGGAACGTATCATCATGGAACTCATAAACAATGACATTGGTAACCTCCAAACTCTGGATCCCACCCAGTTCGGGTTTGTGAAAGGCAGATCATGACTTCTGAACCTGATCGAATTCTTTGAGGCAGTCATCAAAGCTGTAGATGAGGGTAAGGTGGTTCACACAGCCTATCTTGACCTCGCCAAGGCTTTCAACACCATCCCCCATTCTGGAATTATAGCTAAACTCAATAAACTAGGCATAAATCCCTATGTCACAAGATGGGTTGCAAACTGGCTCACTGACACAACCCACACTGTAAAAGTTGCAGACTCCAAATCTGACCTCAAACCAGTGACAAGTGGAGTACCACAGGGTTCCATCCTGGGACCGCTCCTGTTTGGTATCTACTTCTCTGAAGTACAGGCTAACACAGAAGGCCTCTGGCTAAATAAGTTCGCAGATGACTGCAAACTAGGAGCCATAGTCAAGTCCCCAAATGATGTGAACATCCTACAGAAGGGCCTCTCTGAGACAGATGCCTGGTGTCAGAGCCATGGCCTCAAGTTCAATGCCAAAAAGTGCAATGTCATCCCCTTTGGTAAAAACTCTGTACCCATGAGCTGCCACATAGGCAGCAATCTACTTAACACCGAATGCATGATAAGAGACCTTGGGACCCAGGTGGAGAGTAGTCTCTCCTTTGATAGTCACATCGCCATAGTCACATCGCCACAGTAGTCAGGAAGTCCTTCTATATGGCACACCTCATCATAAAAGGTCATCGTTCCCCTCTACTCGACACTCATTAGACCCATTATAGAGTACAATGCCCCTTTTGGAATGTACCTCACAAGACATCTGCAGCAGCTGGAAAGGCCACAGAAGTACCTCACAAAGAGGATTACTGGACTCAAACAAATGCCCTACACTGACCACCTCAAAAAACTCCAGCTTTACTCCGTAGCATATCGCCTACTCCGAGGTGATCTCTGCCTAACATATAAAGCTGTGTCAAACCCAGAGCTGTTGGACATGATACACCTAAAGAAATCCCAATCCCTCCAAGCTACATGCTCTAGGGACCTAAACCTTGTCACCACAATAAACAGAACATGCTGGAGGGATAGATTCCTATCCCCAAGACTTCCCATACTCTGGAAGAGGTTACCCATCTATGTCAAGCAAAGTTCTTCATTAGCACTCTTCAAGAAAAATCTTGATGAGTGGTTGGGAAATACACCCTGGGGATCACTTCTGTGTCTCTGCTCAACAGTGGCACAGGAAAATAACTTTCTTGGGTGGCGTAACCCAGGGAACCTTGTTGGCTAGGCTTATGTAGGCCCTTGGGCCAACAGCCTAGTACCTACCTATGAAGAAAGCTCTCTAGGAAAGATGGCCCTAGCAAAACCACCCTTAGCTCTGCAAGTTCCACTCAACTTATATGCACAGAGGTCCAGGTAGCTGCTTCAAGAATAGAGTTGGTATCCAAACCCTTGAAAAAAGCACCAGAAGAACCCAGAGCTTTAGTAGAATGACCCTTAACAGAATGGTGGCTCTTACCATGAAAGGAATAACAATAGAAATCCAAGAAAAAATAGTTTGCCTGGACACAGCCAATCCTAAGGACCTAGGATGAAAAGACACAGAGCTCAACAGATTTATGAAAAGTCTTAGTCTTACCCAAATAAAATCTAAGTTGTCTATGCACATCCAACATGTGCAACACCTTCTCACTGGCAGACCGCGGAGAACGGGACAATATTGATGAGTAGTCTTGTGCAGTAGACTGATTAAGAGACAACTCATTCACCCCCTTGGGCAATAAAAGAAGGATCAGTACAAGGAGGCACCCTGTCCTTATGAAACACCACAAAAGGAAGACAAGCCATAAAGGCTTGGAGCTCAGACAGCCATCAGGCAGAAGTAAGGGTTAACAAAAGTACAGTCTTCCAAGAGCAATGTTGCAAGGAAGCTGAGGCTGCAGGCACAAAAGGAGCCTGGTTCAGTTTTTTCTAAAACAAAATTAAGATCCCAGGGAGGAAAAGCAGGCTTCCATGGAGGCTTAATATAAATGATGCCTTTAAGGAAATGTTTAGCTTCAAATCTAGAAGCTAAAGGAGGTGATAAAGGCAGACAAGATGAAATAGCTGAATGGGCCTTAACAGAAGAATAGGCCAACTCAGCACTGAACAGTTCACACAGACAAGAGAGAACCAAAGGAACATCCACAGAAAGTGGATCCAGGCTATGAGAAAGACACCAAACAGAAAATTTCTTCCATTTATATAAGCAGGATTTCCTAGTAGTGAGGTTTCCTAGCCTCCTGCAGGACCCTAACCACATCCTAAGGAAAAAGAGGTGTCTATGAGGAAACAAAATCATATCACCCAAAGTGTCAGTTGAAGACTGGACAGGACGGAATGGATGAGAGATCCCTTGTGTTGTGTGATTAGGTCCACCCTGAGGTAACTTGGGATGATTGCCCTTGGCTAAATGCAGAAGAAAAGTGAACCAATGCTCTCTCGGCCAAAAAGGAGTCACCGGTAAGATTTTATTTTATTTATTTATTGCATTTGATTCCTGGGGTAGTCCACTGGGCAGAAGAACCCATTTTCATTGGAGGCCCAGGGAGAAAAGCTCCACATTTACACATACAGACAAGAAATATGTTACAATGATACAGGATATATACTACAACAGTAGCAAATAAAATAACATTATGATTGCATACACTAAATTATTGACAGAGGTAAAATTGGAGATGAACATTATGATTACATACAATAGATTAGTAACAGAGGGTGAACTGGAGACAAACAGTGAGGAAATAGCATACAGTCATGGACTGAAACTACAAAATAAAGGTAAATTAAATATTGAGTAAGAAAAACAGCAGAGAAGAAGGAAAAACAGTATGGTAATGTAGGTGTACTGCAGGCTCAAAGTGAGTGGGAAAATGAGTTGGGTGGTTGAGAGAAAGGGAGATTAAAGTGGTTATAGAGATAAGAGGAGAAAGATAGTGAAAGGGTCAAGTTATGTGGTTCTTAGTAGAGGTGCAAGTGCATAACCACTGTGAGGAGAGATGAAGTTTAAGGGATTTTTTAAAGGTAGAGGCATTAGACATGGCTCTGAGTGAAGGGGGGAGGTCATTCCATAGTTTAAAAACAGTAACGAAGTAAAGCATTTGGCCGGCAGAGAGCTTAGGTTTGTTGATATTTAATAGCATTTTGTTCTCTGACATGAGCTGACGATTAGGATGGTAGATAGTCAGTATACTAGTGAAAGATGGGCAGGCTGCTGGGAGATAAATAAGTTTATGGGCAATAGTAAGTTGTAGGCATATTAGGTGATGAGGGAGTAAGCCAGTCTAGTTGCTGCAGTGTGGTGCAGTGGTGGGTGGTGAATTTGGCATTTATTGCAAATTTGGCAGTTTTATTGTAACATGAGCTGAGTTTAGTTTTTAGAGAGGACTGGGTGTTGTTGAGGACGGGGGTGCCATATAAGAGAGTTGGAAGCAGAAATGATGAGGCAAGAGTCTTTTTTGCAGGGGAAATAAGAAAGTAGCTGTGCCTATAAAGGGCTCCTAGCTTTTGATGTTTTTTTCTGATATTATTGTGGATATGAAGGTCAAAGGTAAGGCTGTCATCAATGATGACACCTAGCAGTTTTGTACTGGGAATGACTTCAATGATAGTGTTATTTTGGGAATGGACAGAGAGTTCTGATCTATTGAGTGAGCTACATTTACTTGGCATAAATATTAAGAGTTTGGTTTTATTAGGGTTAAGGGCGAGATGGTTCTGTGACATCCAGGATTTGGCTGAGGTGAAAGCTTCTTGGGTACGTTGCTGCAGTAATGATGGAGATTTAGAAGAGCAGATAATAGTAGAATAATCTGCGTATTGAATTACAGAGTAGTGGGAGAGAGAGGTGTGGAAGTCATTGATGAATATACTGAAAAGAAGGGGACCCAGAATAGACCCTTGGGGTACCCCAGTATTGGTGTTTTTGAAAGAGGAGAAGCATTGCTGCCAAATAGTAGACTGTTTCCTATTGGTGAGATAGTCAGTAAACCATTGAAGTGTGGGGGGAGAAATGCTCAGTTTGGATAGTTTGGTTTGCAGAAGGGGGTGGGAGACTGTGTCAAATGCTTTTGACAGATCAAGAAAGAGTGCGGAGATGAAGGATTCAGAATCTCAAGCTCTATTAACTGTGTCCAGGAAGGAGATAAGAGCAGTGTTAGTGCTATGTCCTGGCCTAAAGCCGTGCTGGGTGGGGGAAAGCAGTTGTGTCATCAGGTGATTAAGCAGCTGAGTTTGAATGCACTTTTCAAGTATTTTTAAGATGGGTGAGAGTATGGCAATAGGCTGGAAATTTGAGATGTTAGAGTCAGATTTTGGGAGCATCCTGTTGAATTTTGAATAGGACTTTTGGAATGAGGGGAAGGGGAGGAAAGGCATAGAGAAATGTCCCCTTCCAAGAAATAGAGAGGGTGTCTAACTTTCCAAGCCAGAGGACTTGGGACACTGGCACAAAAATAGAGGAAGTTGTCTGTTTAGAGGGGAGGCAAAAAGATCAATTTTAGGAGTACTCTACTAGTGGACAATGTCCAGAAACAAATCCCTGTGAAGCATCCATTCATGGGATTGAGTTATGAACCTGCTCAGAGAATCTGCCACAATGTTTTGACCTAGGGAATGTAGATTGCCTGAAGTATCACTTGATACTGGATATCTAGTTCCCGCACTAGGAGAGCTAACTGGAAAAGAGGATAAGAACTTGTCCCCCTCCTTTCACTGACATACCTCATCACTGTATTGTGTGCAAACACTTTGAGAGGTCCTGGAAAGAAGAGAGAATGAAAGACTTAAAGAGCCAGCAGAAGAGCCGTCATCTCTTTGATGTTGTTATGGTCTTTCTGTTGAAGAGGCAACCAGACTTCTTGCACCTTTAGGGAGCTGAATGCTGCTCCCCGTCCCACATTTGAAGCATCTGTGAACAGCTCCTGAGAGGGAAGAGATGGAGGAAAAGGGAGCCCTGGACTGAGAGACAACTGCTGAATCTACCACTGATGTTCCTGCTTAAGACATGGAAGAACTAAAAATTTGAGAGGATGTGAATGCCGAAGCCAAACTGATTTTAGAAAACACTGAAGTTTTCTCATGTGGGGTATGGCAAAAGGGAGTATAGGAATGGTGGAGGCCATGAACCCCAAAGCTCTCAGAAATTCCCTGGTTGTTAATAAATCCAGAGGAAGAAAGGATTTAAAAAAGAAAATGAGAGTTGGGACCTTGGGAGAAGGCAGATATACCAGCACAGGAACAGTCTTAATCCTGAACCCCAGAAAGACATGATCCTGAAAAGGAGTCAGAAAGGACTTTTGAAATTTAAAGTGAACCCCAGGCTCTGCAGAAGGGAAACAACAAAATTAAGATTTTGGAACAAGGTCTCTGGAGAGGATGACTGGAAGAGGAGGTCATCCAAGTAGGAAAAGACTTGGATCCCCCTTAGCCTGCAAAAATCAATCAAAGGAACAAGGCATTTGATGAATACCTTTGGGGCAATAGAAAGGCCAAAGGACAAAGTAGAGAACTGAAAATGCCAGGAAGCAACAGAGAAATGTAAAAAAAATTCCTGAAAAAGGGGTGAATCTGGATATGAAGACAAGCATCCTTGAGGTACAGATAAACCATATAAGCCCGAGGAAGCAGAAGAGGGAACAAAGTCTGAAGGAACAACGTCCAGAAAGAGGGGACCTTCAGAAAAGTGTTTAGATGACAGAGGTCCGGAATAGGTCTCAAAGTGCCCTCTCTCCTAGGTACTAAAATCATTCTGGAGTAAAACCTCCTCTCCCTTTGAGAAACTCGAACTTCCTGAATAGTTCCTTGAGTCAAGAGACCTCAAAACACCCCTGGTAAGATGGGCAACTGCTCCTGAGGGGGCTTAGGAATTCCCATAATGGGGGAAGAGATTTCCAGACCATCAAGTACCCTTGTCAGACAATGGACAGAACCCCAGGAGTCCTGAGTAATCTTTAACCAAACAGGAATCGAAAGGGACAGATGAAGAGAAAGAAGAATGTGGCTGAGAAGGACAGGACAGTCAGACAGCACCTGGTTTGTAAGAAAAGGAGACTTCTGGGGCACAGACGTCTGGCAAGCTTTAGCAATAGGAGACCACTTCCCACCCTTCTTACCCTTGGAGGAAGGTGAGACGGCCTGAGAACAAAGGCTGGCTTATTGGGATAATTTCTCTGAAATTTAGACACTGGAAAAAACAAAAACATGTTTAAGTTCTTGCAAGACCTTGCCCTTATCCTGAAGAGACTTAAAGCAGCAGCTTCACCAAAGTGCTTGTTGTCCAGAGAAGCATCCATCAACTTAGCCTTAAAATCATCAGGTAAAGGTTGAAGGTGAAGCCAGGAATATCTCCTCATCATAGAGCCAAATGCATCAGCCCTAGAAGAAGCACCTGCTGCATCATAATTCCACTCAATAGAATGGCGAGCCACCTAGGGAAGAAGTCCCTAACAGGAAAAGAGCAAAAGTCTTCCCTTCAGAGTCAGGAAAATCAGAAATAACCTGACAGACCTGGGAAAAAAGGGCCAAAATGTACCTGGCCATATGGGTCTGATAACTGACAACCCTAAAAGCCAAGATAGCAGAAGTATAAACCTTCTTACTTAGCTGGACCATAGTTCTGCTATCTTTATCAGAAGGAATAACTTAGTAGAAGAGAGCAACTGAGATGGCTTGTCAGAAGTCACAGACATCACAGAAGGGTCAGCCAAAGGACACATATATAGAAATGTACAGTCTTCTGGCACCCTATAAAACCTATCAGGTTTTTTTGGGGGCGGGAGATGGGAATCAGGAGCCTTGGAGGCTGTACAAAGGGCATTCAACAAAGCAGCCAAAACCAGAGGAACAGCAGAAAGTCTAGGAGAATCCATTTGCAGGAGCTCATAACACCTCTTTCATGCCTCAGAGCCATGGGCACAATCCCATTTAAAAAACTCCAATAGTCTAGAGATTGTGTCCCCAAAAGAAATTTCCTTGAAAGGAGTGCCATGCCTAGTAGATTCCTCTTCCTCAGACCCATACTCAAAAGGAGAGGAAATCTGAGATGAGCAAGCAAGGGATTCCTCATCTGAATCCACCTCCTCCTCAGAGGAATCCTGTTACCTGGGTCATTTAAGGGGAGTAGATAACCAAGGGGAAGCTGGAACAAGAACTCCCTGCAGATGTTTTAAAGCCTTCAAGGCATTAAACAATCCCCAAGTGAAATTCTGAAATTTACTCTGCGGATTCTGGAGCTGGAGAAATATGTTTAGTCTTCTGCTTTTTCTTCAAGGTGATATCTGCCTTACAGAACTTAGAAGGCTCAGACCCTGGGCAGCATTCTATAACAGTAGTCGGGACTACTTCTCTGACCAAAATTTGAGGAACACCCCTAGGCCCCTCAGAAATAATCAGCTGCAGTTCCCCCTGAACATCCAAAGCGGACATCTGCAAGGCCTCCAAAGATGTGCTCAAGGTTGGATCCATGCCAGTCTCAAATGGTCAAGGCAGAAGAATCCATCTGTGGAGCCAGGTGATCCTCTGGGCTTTTACTCATCTTGGGAGAGACGTTCAGCGGAGGCTAAACAGAAGAATTTAGCCTACATTTTTTGAACTTCCTCTTCATGGATGGCTGACGCTCAGAGCAGGAAGTTTCTTCCATTGTGTTTTTATCTAAAAGCTTAAGACGTTTATTCTCTAGATACATGCCCAAAGCGACAGCTGACTATGGAGGGTCTGGAACAAAGGCCTGACAAACTGAACAGGATGTATGGTCGTGGGAAGCACAGGGACAAAACAAGCACTGCTTGTGATGGCCTTTATAGGGAATCTTTCTCCCACACTGGCATTTACCCTTCTTGGATGACATGAAACTCCACAACCAACAAAAAACAGAAGGAAAAGATAAGATGCAAAAACCCCAACAGGGCACTTATCTAAAATGACTTGGTGAACCAGCAATGGAAGCGGCATTCAGACCAACAATCACACTATGGTGTTCAGACTGGTGGCAAAAGTACTGTGGATGGCACGTCTGGACATCACCTTTATGCCCTATACTATGCAAGGACTATATGTGTGACATATGACATACCTTAAAACAACCTAAAGGCTTTGGTATACTGGCCAGACAATGGACCATACTTGGCAGCGGATCTCTATTATAATGAATACTGCGACAGTGAAATGGAAGGATGTTATACATCTTGACACCTTGCAGAGTCCAGCTTGTTGGAATGATGGACATGCATTTGCTGAACACCCTGAAGGTGTTGACCCCAAATGATTGTCCAAAACTGGTAACAGACTACAACACTAATGTGCAAAAAGGACTCTTTCAGGACAAAATGATTTAACCTGTTCAAACAGTCCCAATTAAAGATTCCTCTTTTCTCCTCCCCAGAGAAAGAAGAATCTTGAGCAATACCCAAGCCTTTTCTAATCAGGTGGGACCTTATTAATGGCTCTTTTCTGAAAGAGGTTTAACACTGTTTCTTGTTGAACTCCAAAAAATGGGATGTTTGGGAGGGTCAGAGACTGTAGCTGGGGAAGGAGTAAGGACCGTAATGATAATTCCTCTGGATATGATTGCCCTGACCCACATATGTCAGTCTGACAGCCATTCCACACACAAGTGGAGGAAAAGACAATCCCTGACTGCCTCCAGAGTGGGACAATCAGGCAAGGTTTCTGTGACTTAACCGTTGGCCCTCAAAAAGGAGCCATATTCTTGATGGCTACTTACCTGTTGTTGATTTCTTTGAGCTGGCAATCATTCTGGAAACTGCTTTAGTCATAAACACATCTTCCAGAACCTCAGCTGTTATGTTGCTAGTTGATGCTCTGGCCTGAACCAAAGTTGGTGTGGGCTGTATTCTCTTCTACAATAGAAACACTGAGACATTAAAAACCTTACTCCAACGGTCTTAATCTTATCTTCTTGCTTCTACTTTTCCAACTCAGTCCAAGAACAGGGACCAAATAGCAGGGTTCTGAAGAAAGAAAGTACTGATGAAGGCTGTCTCTGTAGTTTCAACAAAGTTCAGTGAGGCACAGCCAGGTATAGTAGCACACTGCTGGCCTGCTTCCTTTGCTACATCATCCACAACCTTATGCGCTAATCTCATAGTATGCTTTGCAATTAAGGAAACTGCTGACATCTGGAAATGCAGTTCAAATTTCAAGTCTTTATCTGGCATCACCTCCATGGACTGACAGGTTTCATCAATCAATTCACTCTTGCACTACACCAAAAGGGACAAAATTCATGCTCCTCCATAAGAAAGTTCAGGACATGCAAACAAGTTTTCCTAGTCTATCCAACACATGAAACTTCTTGTCTGTTAGCTGAACAATTAGGTTCTGTCATATGACAGACTCCAAGGGCAGTTACTGCATACAGTTGACCAGAGTCCAGTATGTTAAGTCATTAAGAGATTGAAGGATTTTCTCAAGCTTCCACAGGATAGGTCCTACAGGATATGCCATTCAGTTTTGATTACCAACTGAACCACCTCATCGAATGGAAGAGGATCATCCAAGAGGAAGGTCTGGGGAATTGAAAGGCTTCTTTCTTGAGAGGAAATGAGAGAAAACTGGTCCAGCTTATCTTTTGCATCATCTCTGTTATCTGCGTCTCAAACTTGGCAATCATTAGGAGGGAGACAGCTTCTTTATCTACATCCTGTGTCTGTGACACACAGAAAGCCAACTGCTTCCTCTTGCACTCTTTTACCCTGTCACAAAGGCGACTGACCTGAAAAGCAACTGTGTGTGGAAGAACTAGGAGCATTATGCAGTTGGTCTCTAAGTCCCCGTCACACTGAAGGGTATCTGCCTGGATAAGTAAACAGCAGCAACTCTGATCAAAATCAAAGAGACTGCAGAAGTTGAAAGAGCCACATGCACTTTTGTCCTGCATCCACATCATCACCACCAAAAACACAATTCAGCTCCCAGAGCCAAGAAATTAGTCCCAAATCTCTGAGGTCATAAACCGAAGTCTGGACAAGAGCCAAAGGATAAAAATCCACTTCTAATCATTAAGGCCAGAGCCTGACCAAAAGGAGTTAAGATTCAGAAGACTTTGAGGCAGATGTTAAGGGCATTAACAAAGGAAGTGGCAGTCCTTAACAAGTCTGGCACAGATACCAAAGGCTCAAGCCATAGTGGAAAGGTGCACAAAAATATAACAGCAGCAGTGATTCAGAGAGACTCAACATGAAATGCATGGCTGATGCAGAGAGCAACCATGCGGAATACTATGACTCCAGCATTACATGTTCAGAAGTGTTGACAAATGCAGGTCAAGCAATGGTCTCATAGGGTCTGGAGACCACACATAGCCCAGTGTGGAAAGAAAAGACAGCGGAGTTAAAAAGTCTAGAAGGGAAGATGGCGATTAGACTACCCAGTGCTAGTTAGGGAAGAGATCAGAAATCTTACATGCTGAGGCCCTAGCAGTCTGACATCATTTTTGTAACCTAGTTTAAATGAAATGTTTCACTAACACCTGATGGGCATGTGGGAAGGAGGAGAGGACAATTTTTTTTCAACCTCTGGAGGAAAGATGAAGGATGTCCTACGTGTTCAAAGACAGAGGATGCAAGTACTTCCAAAACATGTTTATAGGACCTCACAATCCTGAGCAGGAAGACCTTTCAGATCAATTTTTCTTGGAAACTGGACATGGTGGAACAATCTTTAGAAGATCACTTTAGAGCTGATGGTGTTTCCTCTTAAATTCTTTAGACCTACATAACAATTAAATCTCAGCTATCCCAGCAGGAATAGTGGAGACAGTCAACCTCAAAGGCAGAGAAAGTCAAATGTTAAAACATGTAATGGTAAAAGTATGGTTAGCTTTCATTTTCTCAGTTTTCCTGTCACTAATAGCAGACAATTTAAGCAGCACAAATTTCACAGCTAACTCTTTAATGAATCCTCTCACCTAAGCAAAGAACATGCAACTCAAGTTTATCTTGAGGGGGAGTTTTACTCATGCATTTTATACTAACTCTTCTTAATCATATCAGCCTGAGGGGCAAAAACAAATTTAAAAAATCTGAGCAATGCTGAAAGATTAAAACAATGCAGCGAAAAAAAAAAAAAAAAAACAAGTGACTAGCAGAAAGGCCTTTGGGATGGAATGTAGAAATCTGTCACAGACTTGCTAGAAAAATTGAAACTAACTTGTAGTTCACAGATGAGAGAAAAAACAAGTATTTAGTTTCAGGTTGTGAATGTCTAGGTGAGGCTCCCCACAGGGGTGAATGACCAGACCTGGAAATGGATCAAAGAACTAAATGGGCTGCTTCAAGTGAGACTTGATAAGGGGAAAAAAAGACATTGTGTCTTACCATAATGTTTCATCTGTGTTGTTGATCTTCTTTCATTCATCACTGATGGGGTTCGGTTCCGAGCCCTTGGAACCGAGTTGGCCTAATACCAAGTTCACGCCAGCCAAAAAACTCTCGAGCTAAGCTTCTACCCACAATGCCCTTCTACCGGTTACCTTAGATTGAGTTTGTCCATGTTATGCAAGTAAAGCAGAGGCCATTTCTGCGCAAATGCCCTAAGACACCACTTGGACCCAAAGTATCTCCCAGGAGCTTTTGGCAGGGGAAGGTGGGTGGGAAGTGATGAATGAAAGAAGATCAACAACACAGATGGAACATTATGGTAAGACATAACTTCGTTATTTGATGTTGTTAATCTTCTTTCCATTCATCACTGATGGGACAGAATCCCCAGTTACCTTGAGATCCTTGTGCAGCCCTTATGGAAGAACTTTCCTGAGTACCACTGAGCTGAAGGCAGCCCTCCCTCTGGAGATCACATCCAATTTGTAATGATTGATAAAAGTGTGGGGTTTAGCCCAAATGGCTGCTGCACAAATATCATCCATAGAAGCCCTGGAATGGAAGGCTACAGATGTTGCCATAGATCTAGTGGAATGGGCTTTAATATTCTATGGCATAGGTTCTTTTGCAAATGAATAAGTGAAACATATGCAGTCTCTTAGCCATTTTGATAAACTGACCTTGGAGACAGAATTTCCCATTCTAGGCCCAGAAAAGGAAATTAAAAGTTGGTCAGTCTTACGTATTGTTTTGGTCCTGTCTAAATAAAATCTCAATTGCCTGTGTACATTCTGGGAGTGTAGGCAGTATTCTCCTTTATTAGAAAAGTTTGGGAAAAATACTGGTAGGTCAATAGGCTGACTGATGGAAAAGTCAAAAACAACTCTGGGGAGAAAGGATGGGTTTGTCCGGAGTGATACTCTGTCCTTGTGGAAGATTAGATAAGGTCTTTTGGTGCACAATGCCTGAAGCTCCAAAATTCATCTGGCTGATGTGATGGCTACCAAGAAGAGAGATTTCCATGACAAGAATTTGAGGTCACATTTTGCTGCGGGTTCAAAGGGGGGTTGAGTCAAAGACTATAGAACTAACGTGAGGTTCCATGGCTCTATGTCTGATTAGGAGTCTAATGTGGGAAACCCCTTTCAGAAAAGTTTTATATAAACGCAGTGATATGAGAGGAGTACCATCCAGCCCATTATGATAATTTGAAATCGCCACCAGATGTACTCGTATAATAGAGGCTGCAGTGCCATCTCCGAAAAACATAGACAGATATTGTAAAACTGCTGTGACTGTAGCCAAATACGGATCTAGCATCTTTTTCTTTGACCAAATAGAGAACCTTTTCCATTTGTCTCGATATAGTCTTCTGGTGGATGGTTTATGAGAGGCCACAATAATGTCACAAACAGATGAGGTGAGATCATTCTGCCTGGCAACTAATGGAAGTAGAGAAACCAAGCTGTCAACTGGAGACTGGACAGATTTGGGTGACTCAACCCTTGGGGGTGAGAAATCATGTCTGGAAGAGGGTCCAGAATACAGGGTGGAAATAACAGATGAGGCCAAAGGAAGGGGAACCAAACTTGTCAAGGCCAAGAGGGGGCTATGAGGATCACTTTGCATTTCAACTGAATAGCTTTCTTTATGAACTGTGGAATCAGAGGAATGGGGGGACAGACAAAGTAGTCCCGTGGGTCAATCATGAACCAGAGCATCCCTCGGGGGCTCCCCTTTTGA
Organism: Protopterus annectens; assembly: GCF_019279795.1. Taxonomy (NCBI): domain Eukaryota; kingdom Metazoa; phylum Chordata; order Ceratodontiformes; family Protopteridae; genus Protopterus; species Protopterus annectens. The sequence continues at coordinate 547,643,542 of NC_056725.1, read as the reverse complement.
GGGGAATAGGGAAAAATAGCTGCCGCATTTGTTGTTTGATGGAGAGGTGAAGAGGTCACAGCAAGGTTGGCCCCAATGGCTGAAAATTTCTGCTGCTACTTTGGGATTGGGAGACCACTCGTGGGGCAAGAGAATACATCTGCACAGCTATATACAATTGAATAGGTTTGGAATATTATTTGATGGTATACAATGTGGTTTAAAAGTTTCTTTTTTAGATATTAATTTACAGGGTATTGTAGGCAAACCTATTGCTACAGGTATTCATAGAAAATTTGATTGCCCAAATGAATTTTTAATGGGTACAAGCTGTCATCCTAGGCATACTATGGAAGCTTTGCCCTATGGGGAATTTTTAAGAATATCTCGTTTTTGTAATGATGAAAACATTTTTTTAAACGAGATTAAATATACTACAGATATGTTTATAAAAAGGCAGTATGATAAGCAATTAATTGATTTAAGTATAGAAAAAGTATTTGATAAAAGATTTAATACTGGATTAAAATGTTGGAAAAAACAAAATAACAAACATATTATGAATCATAAAGAATTGGATAAGATTTTTATGGTCTCCATGTTTAATATATATAGTGAAAATATTAAGAAATGCATTTTACATTTTTGTGAATTTTTGAGAAATTATGGAGAGCTTAATGAATTATTAGAAAAGAAATTGATTTTTTCTTATAAAAGAGGGAGGAATATAAGGGATACGATAGTGCATACTAAATTTTGTATACCTGGAGAGAAAATATATGAACAAATTGCTATTAAAGGAATGTTACCATGTGGGAAATGTAAAAGTTGTCCTTATGTAATTATTTTTTTTCCACGTATGAATGGAATTTTTAAACCTAATGGCCATTTTAATTGTAGGACAGAGCGAGTTATTTATGCATTAAATGTGGTTGTGAAAAATTTTATGTGGGTCAAACTAAAAGAATGTTCAAAACTAGAATTATGGAGCATTTAAGGGATATAAGGGGAAATAAATTAGAAAGTCCCTTAGCCCAACATTTCTCTGAATTTCATGGGGGAAAATATGATAGTTTGCAGGCTACTGTATTAGAGCAGATTTTTATAAATGAAGTCAGTGAAGGTAAAATGAAAATATATACTTTTAAAGAAAGAAATGATTTTTATTTTGAAATATGAAACTTTAATTCCCAAAGGGTTAAATACAGAGTGTTGTTGGAAAAGTTTAATTTAAAGTACTGTTTTTTTAAGGATGCATTTATTTTCATGCTTAATTGAATGTTTAATTGAATAATTAAGTGGTTAGTGTTATAAATACCTTTGGTATATGTGAATTGTTACTCCTTGAAGGCTTTTTTGAGCCGAGGCGCTAGAGAGAATAAAGTGTTTTTCCACTGGTACGTTGTTTCTTTTCTGTGGTGTGGCAGTTCATTGCTTTGCAACATCTGCTCAACTAGTCTGCAATCACGTTGGAACTCCCCAGGATGTGCATTGCTAACAGAAATTGGTTGGAAGCTATCGCCCACTGCTAAATTCTCATGGCCTCTTGACACAAGGGGTAGGACTTGGTCCCTCATAGGTTCATAGGTTCATAGATTAGTACTAAGCTAACTGCCGTTGCGAGCCATTTTAAGCCTAGCCAATTATCATATATGAGACTCAAACCCTGCACCCTGTGTTGTTTGTAAGCAAACACCTTAAACCAGCACGCCCTCCACCCCTCCTTGCTTGCTGATATACCAGACTACTAGCATATTGTCTGACTGAACTGCAATCATTCCAGAAGGAAGAACCGGTTGGAATGCCTGCAATGCTAACAGCACCGCTCTCAGTTCTAGAACAATGATGTGCAGGTTGGCCTCCAACGTGGACCATGCACCTTGGACTGTCTTTCCCTGGAAATGGCTGCCTCACCCTATCAGGGAAGCATCCATGGTCACAATGGCCTTGGGTTGAGGGGAATGGAATGGGTGGCTCCAAAGTTCTGTGTCTGGCCTCATCTACCGAAGAAGGTCCTTCTTGCCAGAGTTGGTTATCTGAATCTGGAAATATAGAGGATGATGGTTCGGGAACCACTGAGAGAGAAGAAACCATTGGATAATTCGCATGTTCAGTTTCTCAACAGACACTATTGGTATGGAAGCTGCCATGGATCCTAGGACCTGAAGAACCTCTCTTGCTGAAACTGTTTTGAGTATCACCTGGAGCTGAAGCTTCAATCTGTGGAGTCTGTGAGCTGGGAGCGACACCTGACAGGATTGGGTGTCGAAGACTGCTCTGATAAATTTTATCTGGTGGACCGGAGTACGATTAGATTTCTCCCATTTCACAGTTATCCCCCAAATTTTTGCCAGAGAAAGGGTGTATTGCAGGGCTGTTACCAGAAGATGCTTGGTGGAGGTGGTAAGGAGCCAATCGTCCAAATATGGAAACACCCAGAATCCTTGCAGTCTCAAGTGAGCTGTAATCACTGCCATGCACTTTGTGAACACTCTGGGGGCTGTAGAGAGACCGAACGGCAGGGCACAAAACTGGTAATGATTGGCTCCTAGCCAGAAGCGAAGTAGATTCCTGGATCATTTGTCCATTTTGATGTGGTAATACACGTCCCAGAGATCTATCAAGCACATCCAATTGCCCTCCCTTAGAAAACAGAGAATGGACTGAACCGTGACCATCCGGAATTTGGTTTGGCAACAGACTTGTTCAAAATGCTGTGATCCAGAATGGGTCTCCAGTCCCCTGCTTTGTTTTTGGCACCAAAAAGAATCTTGAGTAAAATCCAGATCCACACTGGTCTGGTGGGACCGATTGGATGACTTTTTTGGAACTGCTTTTTTATTTCTGAAGTTGCTTCTTCCCTTTGACTGGGTAGAATGTCGGGAAGTTCCATTGGAAGTTTTGGATAAGTTATGAGGGGAATGGTGTAAGCTCTAGTAATGATATTCTGCACCCAATGATCGGTGTAATAGAGTGCCAAGCCGGTTGCTGCAAAGAGAATGCTTCCACAGGAAAGCAATCAGGACACTCTTCAGGAGATCTGATCAGAGAAGGAGTCTCTGGGTCCTTGGTTATGTGCATCTTCCAGAACTGTTACCCCCTCTGCCCCTGGGGGTATAATCACCATCCGTGGCATGGAAAGGACCCAGGATTTTTTGTGCCACACCTTCCCACTCCTCTGGCTCCTGGAAAAGGAACATTGAGGGTTGGAAAAACATACACCTATGGCAGACAGGGTCTTACCATCCCTGGCCAAAGTGTCCCTTACCTTGGAGCCAAACAAGGAAGATGCTTTGATGGGAGTATTCAGAAAGGAAAACTTGAAGGGATCCAAGAGGTCACAAATGCGCATCCAGGAATGACACCTCATAACTATGGGTTCAGGCACCTAGGCGGTGCGACACCCCCCTGTGAGACAGCTGGATGTGGACACATGGCAGGTTGGCAGTTTAGCTGCAGTGACAAATGCCTGTGGACAATTTCCTGTGGGACTAGAGGAACCCCCTGCACCCTAACCACAGGTGGGAGACACAAACCCCCTTAGTGATACACTCTGCACCCCCCTAGAAGCCACCATGTGCAACTGTCAGTGGAACATGTGCCTGGCGTAGGATGCCAAGTGGGCATGAAAGTGGTAGTGTGAAACCTGTGTGCTGTGGGCAAAGCCTTTATTAACACAATATGTAAAGTGATGTGTGCAGTGCTTGGTGCATACTAAACCCAGATATAATCACAACTTGTAGAAATGTGCCACAGCACGGAGAAAATCCTGCACATCACTGTAGTCATGCTTATGTTGCAAGATGTGCTTTAGATGATGCTCCCTTACAATAGCCTTCCTATGTGATGTCACAGGTATCCCCCTCAAAAGAGACTCCCGTCGGGTATCTGTCAGGTTCTGTTCCTGTTGCAGAACAGACAAAAGGTCAGATAGCTGCACAGTAGGGCGTCCCAGTAACACCTTCAGCCGATGATGCCATGCCTCCACCTGGTTATTAGTCCATGAGAAGTCCATGTCAGAGACATCACACACATTCCAAAACCTCAAAGGGTAGGACGATGGCAGTCATTGCTGTGCAGAGCAGCAGGATGCATACTTGCGTGGTCAGCCTCACACATAATGATGGTCCAGAAATATGCCAATAGGCTGTGCACAGTCTGGTAAAGTAGCCACGATGTCCAGAAATGCAGGGACAACATCTTCCAGTGGTAAGAATGCCAACGCAATTAGCTTGCGGATGGCAATTGAGAAAGCAGTGCCCGTACCATAGAGGGCCACAAGGTGGTGATGCTGGATCTGGCACCAAATGATCTGTGTGAAATGGAAAAGACACCCCTTCAGAATACTCTTAGGAAATGCCTTACGGCTGGCACGGACCGCTGCCTTCTCAAAATCAGTCATAATATACTGTGGAGCCAAGGTGCATCCCTGTTCTGCGGCCATACCCTTCAGTATCTCCCACATATTATTGTATGCAAACTCTGACTTCTGTGTCATGAGACAGTACACCAGAGGGACAATCCTTGTTGAGGTGGGGGTGCCAATACATCCATGTAATGTATACAGCTGGCGACATATATCAGCCCATGTGGGGAAGGTGCCATCCCCAAGAATGATGTCAGATCTGCACAGATCAGTCAGATTCTGTGACATTGTAAGTAGAACCAAGAAATCAGTCCCATCCATATCAGACCTTCTACAGAGGATAAAGCTGCCACTACGGAGTGGATACTGGCTGACATCAATACCCATGAGTGTTACTGGAAGTGTGGTCATGGATGCCCATGCCCTCTGCCTTACCCTGGTTATGCTACGACACAGGGTGGCATGGCAAGGCATCTCTTGTAGTACATTGTCATCCGCTGTGCCTAGGACACTCTGCATTACCAGGCTTGGCAAGTCATTGCCAGTTACCACCCTCTGCCACAGTTCTGCTCGCAGTGTAGCCACTTGGGCTATTGTTGCATCTGGGTCATGCTGGTGTGGCAGTGATTTCAGCAGTTCTTCCCCCTCATCCTGATGAACAGTGATGGCATGACCTCTGCAGGCCTTTACTCTCCACTTGATACATGCCCAGTACTGTTTAGGTGGTGCTTCATGCTCCAAATGGTAGAGGTATCCCTCCACTACCAGCATTGGTTTGCCCCATTGGCTGGGCACTGTTCTCTATCTGTTGCCAAGCTGACTGGGGCTATACAGGTACATAGATTCCATCATGGTAACACCAATGGTTGATGGCCTCTCAGTATCCATCACAGCCAGTGTAGCTGGGAACAGGATGTAGACACGACCCCGGTACAAGTCACTATCAGATGTTAGAATACTTGCTGTACACTGCCTTGTGTTGTACCCTGTGAAGTAGCACTGCCTGCCACAGTGTCCATGTGTAGCTGTCTTCACTCCACCTTGCTCTCTGACTACCTGTTCTGCTAGGGTTTCACTATGTGCAGTTCACACAGCCATGGGGCTGACAAGTGCTTGTAGTCTGGTAGGAGTCTACACAGCTTGCTTGCAACACAATTTCTATGTGTGCTGCACAGGTCCCCTTTAACTCTCAGCTGTTGCTGCTAGCTAATCAGGGTGTGGGGCCTAGTCTCAGTTTCAGTGACAGAGGTTACACAGGGAGGTTACTCTGTGTTGCACCCTTGCCTGCCTACATGGGCCTGCATACTTGTGCACCCCAGCTGCAGTAACCAATGGATGGGTTTGGCGGCCCCTGCAATGCACACATGCTGCTGTGGACTGGGTGGAGGGTTGCTACCCCTACGTGACAGTGTTCCCCTACTACAATGTTTATTCCCTGCTGTTGGGTTGGTAGTCTGTGCTTGCCTGAGTTGGCATGTTCCCACCTGCCACTGCACTAGGGGGGCTCTGGCAGGACAGTTGCTGTCTGTTGCAGGCATGCCTCTCCATCACTATGGGTTGGGCATGTAATGGAGCCATTCACAACAGTGGTATTCACAGAGACACTGTGTCCATCATGCTGTGACATGCTTGGTTGGTGTTACACCAACAGGTCTTGCGGTAGCATGTACTTTCTGAGGGGAATGATGTCTGAAACTCATCTGTCTGTTCCATTACACTGCTGGACGTCCACATATGTTTGGTATTTGGGCTACACATTTTCTGCACAGCTCAGGGCTCTCTGTGCTGTTATATACTGTTAGAGTGTATTGGCAGGGATGCTTCTGGTGTACTTGCTGTCTGGAAAATGCACATGTATGTACGCTCTGCTGCAGCTTGGGATGTACCTCACAAGACACTTCCAACAACTGGAAAGACCACAAAAGTACCTCACCAAGAGGATTACTGGTCTCAGACATATGTCCTATGCAGTCCGACCGGAAAAACTCCAACTGCACTCAGTCGCATATTTCTTACTCAGAGGTGATCTCTGCCTGACTTACAAAGCCATGTCCAACTCAGAATTGATAGACATGCTCCACCTAAAGAAATCCAAGTCACTGCGAGCCACTGGCTCTAGTGAGCTAAACCTCACCACAACAATAAATAGAACATGCTGGAGGGATAGATTCCTGTCACAGAGACTCCCCATGCTTTGGAACAAAATTCCTAACTACATTAGGCAGAGCCCCTCACTAACACTCTTCAAGAGAAACCTTGACGAGTGTATGGGTAACAGAAACTACACTCCTGGGATCACTTCATTGGCTCTTCTTGACAGAGGCTCAGTTAATTAATCAATGGGGTGGTGAAAGCTGACACACTCTGGCTAGGCTTATAAATGCCCTTGGGCAGATAGCCTAGTACCTACCTATGAACCTATGAAAATGGTGACTTAAGTAGGCCTTTCAGTATTAACTTATTCTTCCACTCATTCAGAGTGCACTGGCTGAAACTTTGACAAATCACACAGGGAGGTTGCACCGAAAGATGGGGCACTCCCAAGCAATAAACACAATCATTATGAGAGTCACTATTTGAAAGTTTACTGTTACATGAAGTACAATGCTTGAAACCTGATGTACCCTTCTTTTCATACATCATGAAAAACTAAACACAACAAAGTCTTCAGAGAAAAATGTAAATTCTACTTTCTCTATGTCAAAACCTATCTAAATACACACAGTATCTATCAAAAGAGTCAAAAACATACAACTAGACAGAAAAGGGAAGGAGAGAAGAAATACCAGCGATGGTATTCAAGGAATACTACAAGGGTAAAGAGAGAAGGCCATACCACCAATTGTACTTAAAAGGTTACCAATTGGGTAGAAGTAGAAGTGAAAAAGTCTAAATCTAACTGTAACTATAGAGTAATGAATATAAATCACAACTGACAAGGAGAGAGACAAATTTTTCCAAAAGATATCAAAAAGTTTCCACTTAGCTGAGACCTCGGCTGAAATGCGGCTTTAGAGCTACGTGGCAAACAAGATCTGAGGTAACAGGGAGAAGGGCATTGTGGGTACAAGCTTAGCTCCAGAGTTTTTTGGTTGGCGCAAGCTTGGTATTAGGTCGACTCTGTTCCGAAGGCTCAGAACTGAACCCCATCACTGATGAATGGAAAGAAGATTAACAACATCAGATCAAAATTTTCTGTGCCAAAATGGGGCTACCAGGACGACAGTGGTCTTCCACCATAAGGCTTTCTAAAGGAATTTGGTTTCCCTGAGAAAGAAGGGGAGTAAGCATAAAGTAAACAGGGGGCAATAATGAGTCAAGAGCATCCCTGTGTGGCTGTCCTGTAGGGAAGCCATGGCAAAATAGCTGCTGCATTTTGTGTTCTGGAGAGCTGTAAACAGGTTGCAGTAGGCAGTGGCCCAGCAACAGAATTTCTTTTTGGTAATCTCTGGATTGAGGAACCACTTGTAGGGCAAAAGGAGAGTCTTGCTGAGCCTTTCTGCCAACTATTCATGCCATCCAGGAACAAGTGTTGCTGTCAGAAAATGGAGAGATGTCATTGACCACTGCCACACCCTCATGCCCTTGTGACATAATGGGTATGATCTGGTTCCCCCTTTTCTTATAAACAAGACTACTGTTGTGTTGTCTGTCTAAATATTTATAACTCCTGGAGGAAGGTAGACCTATAACTCCTGCAAGACAAAGAGAACTATCCTCCTCTTCAATACATTTATGTGAATACAAGTCTGTTTCTGTCCAAAGACCTTGGACCATTTTCCCTTCATAATGTCGCCCAACCAAAGGAGGATGTATATGTGGATAGCATTGCTAATAGGTTCATAGATTACTAGACTATTGGCTTAACAGCCCTTACAAGGCTACCCAATGTAACCCAATTTTATTCACTATGGGGCCTTTAAGGGCAAGATGATGGCATAGGTGTGTGCATATGCCTTGAGTATTTTACAGACTAACTCATGTCCATAAAGGACAGAGGTGCTATCCCATGTGCTGAGTTTGTGATTCCCCATTTATTGATCCAAATTGCATTCATGATTCCCCATTCATTGATCCACATTGCATTTAAATAGGGCTGGGGAAGGGCTCTGTTTAACATGAATAGGGACCCTGTTCCAAATAAGGGGTAATCTCTGTGACAATATGTCTCCCAGCATGGGGTGGAATCTGAAAGAGTCTGCCTACTAGGACTGGTGGAGACTGAAACCCCCATTGTAGGTGTTTGCTGCACAGCTGAGTTATGATTATGGGTGTTGAAAGAGGATGGGCTCTCCCAGACTATTTTATCTGAAGGAGCTACTGAAGGATCCTCATTTGATAATGAGCAAATTTTACCATCAATATTGAGGAAGTCAAAAGACCCAATAGTCCGAATTAAGCATGCTGAAGGACATTCAGCATGTAGAATATTCTCTCTTGCTGATCTTAAGGCTAGGATCCCCTACTGAGGAAGAGATATCAGTGAAATTGCAGTCTGCAAAAGAGTTGAATGGGATTCAAGTTGGATTTTCCTAGATTGACAGAAATGTGTAGGGAGACACATAGCTGAAGGAGGAAGTCCCTGACCGGTATAAGATTCCATTGAGGGGGCAGCCAAGAGCCAGTTGTCCAACTATAGGAATATTTTGTATATGTGGAGATGTAGATGGGCTGCTATAACCTCCATGCATTTGATAAACATCCTGGGGGCTGAGGAGACTGAATAGCAGGGTTCTGAACTAGTAATGAGTGGCTCCTAATTGGAAGTGTAGAAATCCCCTGGACTCCTTCCCAACCTTTATGTAAAGTTAAGCATCCTGGAGATCTATGGAGCACATTCTTCTGCAGATAGGGAAGAATCGACTGCACCAAGACCATTCAAAAGTGGATCTTTTATACATATTTGTTTAGGCAGGCGAGTTCCAGTATAGGCTTGAGATCCTTGGATTTCTTTGGAACCCAAAAGAATCTTGAATAAAACCCTGTCCTGATCTGGTCTGGTGATGGCTCTTTTTTTGTAGCAGAGAGAACCTCTTACAAGATGATCTTTACCTGGCTTGATGGGATGGTGCAGGGGGAGTTTCCAAAAATGGAATGTGACAGCCACTAGCTATAATCCTTCTTATCCACTTGTCTTGTGTGATGGCAAGATATGAGAGTGGGTAGAGGGACATGTATCCTTTGACTGCCTCCAGAGTGAAGCAGTTAGGTAAACCTTCAGGAATTCTGGCATTGCCTGTTGGAAAAGGGCTGGCGGAATTCCTAGTACCATGGACCACTTTTTCCCTATGCCTCTATCTATTAAAGTGACTGCCTCCTCCACGGCTGGCCCTGTCAAAAGAAGAGTCAGACTGACATCTTGACTTACAGAACAAAAGTGAATGAATCTCTTTTTGATTTATGTTAAATAGGCACTGGAGGCCTCGAACCTGACTCCCATGGTGGACATTGTCTCGCCATCTTGCCCGCTTTTCTGCATTTTCTTTAACGGTAGATCTGAATAAGGCAGCACTTTTGAAGAGGAAATTGGTGAAGGACACCTTACAGTTGACAGCAAAATCACATAATTGCAGCAAGGCATGACATCTCATTGAGATGCCTCTCCAGCTACCCTTGCTGTTCTGTCCACTGTATTATGCATCAGGTGCATGGAGAGAGACTGGCAGTTGTAGACATCACTATCATAGTGGTGGTGTAGTGTGGTTTCTGTGACTCAGGAGAAAATTAAATCTTCAGAGTGGAAAAAGGCTGATGATCGAGAGCCCTCTGGAACCTCCATGTGGATGGTGTAGTTCAAGGCCCAAATTACAAAGGAGCTTGAAGTACATGTACCTATCAATTGCCGTAATTCCTTGTTGAGTGGATGGCTAGATGAACAGACCTTGGATAACTCTTTAGTGGCTGTTGCAATAATTACAGAGTCAAATAGAAGTGTTCTGGAACAATGGGGTTTTGTCTTTTGGAGACAAAAAAAAATCTTATTTTGCTTCCTGGGAACCACCTTACAGGTATTGGGCCTCCTGACATGATACCCTAACTACCAACTCTAATAACTTATCAACAGGAGGGACCAGTCAGGATGCTGATGAAGTCATTCCATACACCTCAAACAATACCACCTCATCCTGATAGGGAGGGTCCATGGGCCATGATCCCTTCTAATGCATAAACTCCAGGATCTCTCTAGAGGAGGCATCCTCCTGAGGGTATTGTGAGGATTCCTCTCTATTTTCCAAGTCAGTATCCGAAGTGGCTCTAACAGTGAGTCAAGGTGTTTCCTCCTAAATGTCATCCTCTTAGGCGATAAGCAGGATGATGCTCCTAAGTTCTCTGAGGACTGCCTCTGTGTCAAGGCAAACTGGGGTAAAAGGAATGACTCTGACCTGTGCATGTCTTTGCAGAAATAGACAACACCGACTGTGGGCCCAGAGTGGGTCCTGGGGGAATCTGTGGATCTACCCTCTGGGGTGAAGAAATCATTTTCTCCAACACTTGGAAAGCCATGTCTATGTCCAGTAGATCCAAATAAGCCACTCCTGTTGTTAGATCAAATTCCCTCACTGAAAAGTGGGTCATCAACACAGGAGGAATCTGCCAATCCACCAAGGAAGCCAGTACTGATGCAGAAATTGGACCCAAAGAATCAAAAGTGGACGTCTCTGAAGTAACCGACAGAGGTACCCACTCCTTGGATCAGAGACTATGGAATATAATCCAACAAGATGAGAACATTGTGAGTCAGATCTGCGAGAGTCTCTGAGCAGAGGAAAACTGGAAGGTGGATGACTAAACCACAGGATTTGGGTGGACAGACTGCTTCAAGATGACAAACCAAAGGTTGTAATGGTAAGGGTGCCTGGATAGGGGTGAAGTGGCCAGATCCTACTGGCTTTGTTGCCAAAGGGGTAGGAATGACTGCTTATCTCAATGTGGGTCTTAAGACATTTCTGCTAAAGATGATCCAGATCAGCCTCAGAAGTACTTCTATATGACCTGAAGGATCATTTTGACATAGTGGAAAAATATTGCAAGGGAAGTCACTCTGTCTTGTCTGAAAATCATTTTCTTGGAGAATACTGGATGGCAGATTGTTGGTCCACTGTCAGGAAGTAGTGGTGGAGTATACACTACAGTCTGAGCAGCATGTTCCTCATTCCTCAGAAACCTTTGGTGCAGAGTTGGAAAAAAATGTCACAGTACCACTTCTTCAGATCCAAATCTTTTGGATTTGAAACTTTTTCTCAAAAAGTTTTTAGGTATTGGAGCCTCTGGATCTGGTGGATCCGGTGGAAGAAGCCCTTTGACAATGGATGCATTCCATCAGTTCACTAAAGCTCTGGGTCTGAAGGAAGCACAAATCTTACAGGACGCTGACAGATGTGAGACCACAGGGCACACCTGCAGGGGGAGGATCTTATGACCAAAATGTGTGCATTTTTTGAAGCTAATTGATTGATTCTTGACTTGACATGGAGATGTTTAAGTTAAAATATAACTATGCCTTACGCAAACCAAGTACAAACCCTAGACACAATTAAACAATATCAGCTAAGACTATTACTACTATACCACAGTTAACTTACTGGAGTCCTAGAATATATTTAAATATCTCAAACTAAATCTAACTACTGTATATGCAACTGTCTCAAACTCTACACAACAGTCAAGAAAGGGAAGGTGGGGCAAAAATACCTGTTACTCAAGCTGTGCTGAGAGACTGACTTACTGCCTGCTGTGATATTCAGAAAAGATAAGTGTTTATTCTCATTTTTCATCTGCATGTTTGATTTAATATCTCTGTAATCTACACAACTGCTTTTTACTGTCCTTTTGTTGTGAGACAGAGCTAATATCTGTTAGTGTTGACCTCAGTTTGTAGTGAAATCCTTTGTCTAGAGGCCTATCTGCTTACTTAGTGAGAGAAAGTAAACAGAACTGGTTTCATCTGGGCAGGGCATTTCTGCAACTGTATTGTCTGGATAATAGGTCTGTTTCTGCCTTCTGTGCCTTAAATCAGATATACCTGTTACTCAAGCTGTGCTGAGAGACTTACTGCCTGCTGTGATATTCAGAAAAGATAAGTGTTTATTCTCATTTTTCATCTGCACATTTGATTTAATATCTCTGTAATCTGTACAACTGGTTTACCCATCCACCCACCCTGTTCTTGCGGTGGTCTTATGTCTTGGTGGCTTTGAGTTGCCCGCCTCTGGTATGAAGTTGATACTGGACACTCCCTCCCCCTCCCCAGTCACATTACATCAGCTCATTCTACTGTTAATAGTGAGAACTTACCAAAGGCCCACCCCTTGCATATTGAATTATCTTCTGTCTCTTCACTTTCTACTAAAAAAAAAAAGAAACTGCTTCCTATCTCTCCTTGAACTAGTGCTGTATCCAGGATTTTTGTTTTAAGCTTCAGAGTGGTACTCTTCATTTTTTCCCTTAGATCTGCTAATTCTCTGCTCTCCTGCACTTTTATAGTCTAGCACTTTAAAGTATTCCCGGTGCCAGAAAGTGTGCTCTGCAAATTTTCACTTAGACCTAGCTGGTTTCTCAGTAGTATCACTAAAATCTGAATCCCTGTGACTAGCACTTGCTCTAAAACCTGCTGAAAAGCACTAGGAAGCCTTAAACTGATACAATCACTCAGTTCTCCTTGTTAATAAGGAGAAATTAATTGTAGGCACTAAACAGCCTATAACTGCAAAGTACCTTGCCAAGGTAAGGGAAAACAGCTCTTGTACTTTATAAAAGAAACACCAAACCAGGCATGTCCAAGGGTCAGTTTCTGGTGATTTATCCTGTCCACCTGGTGAATCTGGGCATACTGGGGCACTGCAGCAATAGTGTCATGCACACAGACAGCCCTCCCCTCCTACCACCCAGCACTAGAAATTGCAAGAGATGCATTACATAGCCAAACTGGAAGCAAAGCTCTCTCCAGTCAAGATTGTGCTAGACAGTCAAGAGGACAAAGTTAACACCTGCACTACACCTCAAGCAACACATAGCCCTTCAAAACTCACGGCACCAACATCCACACACTAAACCCACTTATGCGGAGGCCCTTAACATTAACCTGCCCAAGCAACAAGGACCTCCGAAGCAGAAACGCAAACAAACACCAATCACAACCAAAGTGACACACAGCTCAAAACACCAGTGTGCCACCAAATAACAGCCCCTAAGGCAAGACAACGTACCCAACACTTTAGTCATAGGTGACTCTATAGTCAGGCACACTGATGTCCCACTCACCAGGCTGAACAAGGAGAAAATGACTGTCCACTGCCTGTCGGGTGCCAGGATCTGCCACATAACGCATGCATTCAAGTCACTCCACAAGTACAAATATGCCTCTATCATTGTCCATGCTGGAGTGAATGACTTGAGACGTACCGCCCTGGACTACATGAAGAGAGACATGGAAGAGCTCTCAGATCATGTGGCCCAGGCAGGTATGACCCTAGCCCTGAGCAGTATTCTGCCTTTGCCCAGAATAAGGACAAAATGATTGACTTCAACAATTGGATAAATTTCTGGTGTCATTCAAATAGGATCCAATATCTGTCTGCTAGGGACAACATGATCAGCAAACCACAATTCATTGTCAGAGATGGTCTGCACCTGTCACCCCTGGGATTCAGGTTACTGGCTAAAGCTCTTGCCACCCCTATAGTGCCTTTTTTAGGCAAGGCTCAAAGGACAAAACCAGCACTGTAACAGATATAAGCGTGCAAAATCTGAAGGTAATACTGCTCAATGCTAGAAGTCTAAACCTCAAACTGCACTTTCTCTCGAGGCACTCCTAAAAATGGAGAACACCGATATCTGTGCAGTAACCGAGACCTGGTTCAAGGCTCCAGAGAGCACCCCTGCAATACCAGGCTACAACTATGAGCCAAAAAAAGCAGTGGTGAAAAAATAACTCCAAATCTAAACAGTAAAACTCCAAAAAGGAAGACCGGAGAGCAAAATGCCTTACTCCAAACCACTATGTTTATTCGAAATACGCTAAACTTAAAACAAATAAAAGAGACACGCTGATCTCAAGGCATAAACGCTCTTTACACACGCGTTTTCGTCTGTACGTTATCAGACTTCATCAGATGAACAATGCAGATATCACATTCCTTTTATACTCTGACCAATGAATCAATTAGTTTCCATAATTAAATCATTAGATAATACAAATTCTCCCCTGAGGGTACATAACTGTATATCTGTTTAAAACTATACGTTCCAGAACCATATGGATTTTTGTTTCAATTAAAAAAATCATCACTTGTATTGTGAATACTTTAAAATACTCTTCTAAGAAATGATTTTGTTACCATAAATAATTAATACATTAAAAATAATGTGCTACGTATAAAATGATGGGAATACTATATAAAACCGCCCTCTGGTGGAAATTCATATATTAACATGGTCTATTCGTGCGGACCTTTTCAAATACCATTATTAATATAAATATCTTATATTATAAATAAATAAATTCTTAGTTAAAACTATAAAAATTAATTATACATTCTTTAAAATATTACCCCTAAAAGTCAAATTTTTCCTTAAATTAAATAGCATATTATGAATTTATAAAAATGTTGAATAAAAAAATATATATACACATAACTGCCCTCTAGTAAAAATCTGAATAAATACAACTTATTTCATAATTTAACTGCCCTTAATTTTAAAATAGGTGTAATGCTTTTATAATCATTCAATCCTGGTGGATTATATGCCTCTAGTGTCACCTGCCACCAGAGTTCCCTATATTCAATTTTCTCTTCCCAGGGACCTCCCCTTATATCTTTCTGTGTGTGTTCTATCACCATGAATCTAAAATTGGCTCCTGTACACCTTTTGGTATGCTTAAACAAAGCATTTGTATCCTTACAATTCTTAATATCATTAAGATGCTCATATATCCTTCTTTGTAATTTTCTTTCAGTTTTTCCTATATAGAAAGAATTACAAGCCATACAGGTAGCCATATATATTAGTCCCATGGAATCACAATTGTAATAATTTTTACTATTAATAATCCACCTGTCTCTACTTATTATATAAAACCTATGTGAATTCAAAATATAAGGGCACTGGGAACATCGACCACACTTATAAGTACCCATCTTTTTTGCATTCGGTGTGGTCGTAGTGTTCCTACTTTCTAAAATATTTCTAATACTTTGGGCATTCTTGTAAACTATTTTTGTTGAAATTCCTTCTAATTCATCTATATCTGTAATGTTAATGAACCTATCCCATTCCCTTAAAAATATCTTTCTTATATTATTAAGTGCGTTATATTCTAAAGTCAACGCTGACTGAAAATCATTTTCATTTCCTTTTTCATCTAATTTGCTCTGTTTTAAAATTTGTTAACTTTACAATAGGAGTATATCTATCTTCCCTTCCCCTTTCTATTTCCTGCCTTACTTCCTTCACAAGTTTAGTTGGATATCCCCTTTCCAAAAACATTCTTTCTAGGAGTTCGCATTCTTTAGAAAATTCATCTTGGGCACTTGTCATTCGACTACCTCTCACAAATTGTCCTTTAATAATGTTCCTCTTACAGTGCAAAGGGTGCGCACTGTCATAATGTAAAAAGGTATTGCAATAGGTAGGTTTTCTATATACTTTAGTCTCCAAAATTTCCCACTGCTTATAAATTTCCAGGTCCAAATATTGTAAGTTTCTGTCTGATACTGTATAGGTAAATTTCAAAAAATCAGTAGTTTCATTTAAGTAAATCATGAATTCTTTAAACTTCTCATGCCCTCCAGTCCAGAATAGGACTATATCGTCCAAGAATCTGCGATACAGTACAAAGTGAGGGCTAAATTGTGAATTTAATACATATTTCTCCTCCCATTTAGCTAATACTGGGTTAGCATAAGTTGGGGCGCAAGCTGCCCCCATAGCCACTCCTTGTGTTTGCCTAAAGAATTCCCCATTAAAATATAAAAAAATTGTTCTTTAGTACCCTTTCCATTAACCAAACATTCACTTGCTTTTCATTGTTTGATAAATTTTCACTTTCATATAGTATCTCTTCAAACATATAAGTACCTTGAGTATAGGGGATGGAGGAAAATAAATCAACTACATCTATAGTAATGAATAGTAAACTTTCAGAATATTTTACTCCAGAAATTACTTTTAACAAATCCCAAGAATGCTTTAATATATGTTTTCTTTCTACCCATAGTTTTTTGACTTTTGTGTCAATATATTTAGCTAGTGGATGGGTTTTGGAACCATCAGCAAATAATATGGGTCTTAATGGGGGGTCTAGTTCATTTTTGTGGATTTTTGGAATTCCAAATATTGAGGGAATTTTAGGTTTTTCCACTTGTAAAAATAAAAAAAAGTATCATGATTTATAAGTCCCTCACATAACATGTCCTTCAAGTTTATATCTATTTTATTATAAGCAATATTGATCTCGTTTTTAGAAACTTGGTTGTATTTAGAGTTGTCCTAAAGGATACTGTACATTCTACTATCATATTCAATTTTGTCCATAATAATCACACCTCCCCCATTGTCTGGTTTCATAATTCTTAAATTGGGATCATTTTTCATCTCATATAACAAATGTTTTTCTTTTTTACCTAGATTAGTTAGGTATTTGATATTACCTTTTTCCTTCTTAAACTCTCTTTCTATTATTTTTTCTAAATTCTTTAGTTGGGGGTGTATATGTGGATTGTATAGAGTTCTACATTTTAATACAGGGGTAGGTTCATTTTTGGTATTGGAAAACAAAATTTTCAAATTAATTTTCCTTAAAAATATCCTGATATCCATTAAAGATTTAGCTAAATCTCCATTGGTATATGGAATAAATTGTAATCCTTTAGATAAAAGCCTAAAATGTTCTTTCTCTAAAACTAAGTGACTAAAATTATAAATGGTAAAATTGTCAAAGGATCACCTATTACCAACATTGGTAATACTCAGTAATTCAGGGCGTTTGGATACTTCTAGTATCTCCCCCTCCCTCTTCTCCCCCCTCTCCAGGGAAAGATTTGTCCCCTTATTCCCTTGTTTGTTCATTAACCTTTCAGACCTTCTCAGGGGGGGAAATTCATTCTCATATTCCTCGTCAATGGGAATATTATCTCCCCCATTCTCATAAAGTCCTTTTTTATCGTCTTCCTTATAATATACGTCTCTAAAATATCGCTTGTGAGGTGGGTTGGGGTAACTCAAATTATGGTTGTACTCAAATATCTTTATCCATTTTCTTTATTTTCCTTTGTATCAAATTCTCACTTTCTTTGTCTATGTCTTTTTTTATATTAGAATATTTATCTTTTTCTTCTTCTATTGAAAAAATTAAATCATTCTTAATGCATTGGTCCAATTCTTCAATGTCCTTATGTATTTCTTCCTGTATATGTGTGTTTTCCCTAATAATCAATTTTAACACATCTATACCACACTTATTAAAAACTTCAATAAATTCTTTATGAAATACTGACCCTGGAACAACATTATTTGGAAATGTAAACACTCGCAGCCCTTTGGGCACAATTTCCCTTGAAATACATTCCTTCAAATAAGTGTTCCCTATATCTAAGGTTCTATATTTATTCATTAATTTTGCAAGGGAGTCTAAATTCTCCCTGTATGTATTGTTATTAGCCTGTACATTTTTGTCCTTATTACCATATTTAAACACATATTTGTAGTGTAACCAGTCTTTGGTCTCTTTGTAGGCCAAAACAGTACCTTGTACCTCAGTGGTTTGTTGAGGTTTGTTTAGTCCTATACCAGCACGGGAACAAACTAGTTTTACACCATTTTCAACTGGGTCTCTTAATGCACAAGGCGTGTTGGCTGAATCAAAACTGTCACTTGTATGTTCGTTATGGATGCTGATGTCTCCTCTTCCACCAATAAGCTCCTCATTGGCATTTAAATTAATAGAATCCCTCTTCGGTAACCCTTCGGTTCTTGAGGAGGAAGTTGGAACATTCCTTTCCTGTATGCTCACAAGCGACAAAGTAACTGGTGTAAGCAAATTAATAAGTTCGGTCAATTGGCCAATAAATTTCCGAGTAAGTCCAAGGTCTTCCTGCAACATTGTAGCAGGGACCACCTGCTTCTCCATTCTCCCTTCCACCGAAACAAAACTATGAACCAAAAAAAGTGGTGGTGAAAAAGTAACTCCAAATCTAAACAGTAAAACTCCAAAAAGGAAGACCGGAGAGCAAAATGCCTTACTCCAAACCACTATGTTTATTCAAAATACGCTAAACTTAAAACTTAAACTTTTAAGTTTAGCGTATTTCGAATAAACATAGTGGTTTGGAGTAAGGCATTTTGCACTCTGGTCTTCCTTTTTGGAGTTTTACTGTTTAGACCAGGCTACAACTCTTACCACACTTTTTGGCCACCAAACCAAGACCGAAGTACTAGTTTCCATATTCACCAAGGATATTCACACCTCCAGACTAGTTGCCCAACACAATGCATCTGAAATTCTACAGGTGCAACTAACACTAGGTAAGACTGCAATCCAAATTGTAGCTTGCTACAGATCTCCCACCATGCCCCAAGAGTCTCACTACACCTTTCGAAACATACTAGATAATATTAAGATACAACCAAACACCCTAATACTGGGTGATTTCAACTACCCTGCCATTAATTGGGAAAACTGCTCGGGTACCAATACCTTTGCCCAACGGTTCTTGGAATTCATAAATTCCAACGCCCTGGACCAACTAATCCATAGTCCAACCAGAAACTCAAATATCCTAGACCCGATCATTACCAACATGGGAGATCAATGCTCCACACCAGTGGTCGCCTCCTCGTTGGTTAGGTCTGACCATAAGCTAATCACCCTTGATGTCCACATCCCACCCCCACCCCCCAGTAGGGAAGCCTCCATAAAAAACTTCTCCAAAGCCAACTTCATGCTACTCAAGTCAGAAGTGACAAACTTCATGACACCCATGCAGACGGGAACTGGAAGTTCGACTGCTGGATCCTTCAATAAGGCACTGTACGAGCACATCCACTCGTGCATGAATCATGCCATTCCAAACAGAACCAAGATGGTCTCCTCCAAAAAAAGGAACCCAATCTGGTGGTCTCCTGCCATAAACAAACTATACAACAGAAGGAAGAAACTGTTGCAGAAAAGAGGAAAATCCCAGGATTCAAAAGACTCCCTTACCAGCCTCGGTAAGAAGCTGAGATCCTTCATAAAATCCTCCAAAGCTAGTTACAAAAATAAAGTTGCCAAAGATTCTAAGGACAACCACAAGGCATTCTATAGCTATGTCAAGAATCTAAATGGCAATGCTCAGATCTGCTCTGAGCTACAACAGAATGGCATTAAATATACTGATCCCAAGGATATTGCCAATATCCTGGCAGATCGATTCCAACTTCTCCCCCCTCTGACCCCCTAAAGGGCCCATCTCAATACCAAAAGATTGCCAAATTTCAGTACTCACGGCCACACAGGTAAAAAAACGCACTCTCCAAAGCTAAGAATACAGCATCCATTGGACCAGATGACATCCCGGGCTATGTACTATATGAACTACAAAATTAACTGGCACCTCACCTAAGTGTCATGTTTAATCATAGCCTCACCTCAGGCTTCATGCCCAATGAGTGTCGCACAGCTACAGTTATCCCACTCTACAAAGGGGGATCTACCTTGGATCTCGGGAACTATCGTCCCATCAGTCTGACGAGCCTGATCTGCAAAGCCATCCCCCACTCTGGAATCATAGATAAACTTACTAGGCTGGGCATTAATCCCCTACGTCAGTTGATGGGTTGCCATTTGGCTTACTGACAGAACCCACATTGTAAAAGTAGCAGACTCAAAATCCAGCTCCAGACAAGTGACAAGCGGAGTACCTCAGGGTTCAGTCCTGGGACCGCTCTTGTTTGGCATTTACTTCTCTGAAGTACAGGTCAGCACTAAGGGACTCTGGCTAACAAAGTTCACAGATGATTGCAAACTGGGAGCCATTATTGAATCCCCAAATGATGTGGATATTCTACAAAAGGGCCTTACAGAAACAGATGCTTGGTGCCAGAGCCATGGGCTCAAGCTCAATGCCAAGAAATGCATAGTTATCCCCTTTGGGAAAAAACATGTACCCATGAATTACCACATAAGTGGCAGTACACTAAACACCGAAATTGTGATAAGGGACTTAGGGACACAGGTGGACTGTGGTCTCCCTTTTGATAACCACATAGCCACAACAGTCAGAAAGTCCTTCTATGTCGCACACCTCATCACTAAGGGCTTTTCATCCAGAAAAAGGAGGTCATTGTCCCACTGTACTCATTCCTCATTAGACCCATTATAGAGTGCAACACCCCATTTGGTATGTACCTCACAAGACATCTGCAACAACTGGAAAGGCCACAGAAATACCTCACTAAAAGAATCACAGGCCTAAAGCAGATGCCCTATGCTGACCATCTAAAAAAACTCCAGCTATATTCTGTCGCATATTGCCTACTCAGAGGTGATCTCTGCTTAACATACAAGCCCATGTCAATCCCAGTGCTGTTAGACAAGCTGCACTTAAAGAAATCCCAATCCCTCAGAGCTACATGCTCCAGGGATAATCTGGTCATCACAATGAACAAAACATGCTGGAGGGATAGGTTCCTGACCCAGAGACTCCTCATATTCTGGAATAGACTGCCCATACATGTCAAGCTGAGAGCCTCTTTGGCCCTCTTCAAAAGGAACCTTGACGATTGCATGGGAGATAGACAATTCACCTCGGGGATCATGTCAGTCGCCCTGCTAGACAGGGGACCAGGGAATTAAATATTCTTGGAAGAAATAGCCAGGGAATTGATATGGCTAGGCTTGTATAGGTCCTAGGGCCGATAGCCTAGTACCAACCTATGAACAATGAGGTACAGGTAAAACTGACAGAAAAACTGAAATTTTTAACAATCTACAGGTAATGCTAATTAAAGGGCTAAAGGATAGCTATTTAAATAATTTTCAGCTAAGGACGACCAAATATATTAAACTTTTGAGGAGGAGCACTTACATGCCCAGATCTTGCTGCTACTTGGAAAATTGGCAAATGAGGCCTGAGGTTACTCAGCGGACAGAGGCATTATGGGAAGGAAAGATTCTTGAAGAGCTCCAAGCCTGAGAACTAAATTTGCCAGAATGGATCAGAGTGGGGCTCAAGAACCTATACGTCGGAGCAGATGGACCAAATTAATAGAATACACAAATTTGTTAGCCTGGGAAACTGTATAAAGGCTATCTACCTTTTTTAGAGACTGAAGACTGAGAATTGGGATTATTGCAGGCAGCATTAAAGATATCCTCCAAGATGGGCAAAACAGGAGTAGTTCATAGCATCTTCTCATTTCTGGGGGACCTCCACTTGTTCCCATAAAAACAGGTCATCCTGGAAACATTCCAAAAAAGAAAACCCTTCAAGTGAAATGTAGTATATTGCTTTTCCCAGAATCAGATTCCTGGCCTTGGGAATCCATAGGAGAGGGAAATCTGTCAACTCTAAGACTATCTTCGGGATTTTCTATATCACAACAATGCTGATGTGAGGATTCGGAATTCCATAACCAAATGCCTGGCTAAGGTAAGAATATAATATTTTTGCATCACAAGTGTAACATTAGATGAACAAATGTGTAACCTTTTCTTCTTTTTCCTAGGTAAATTATCACTGTAACATCACCAAATTGGGGGGGGGGGGGGTCTATCTTGGGCAAGAGGTCTCTTTCCCTAACTACCCATAAGCGAATCTTCCAGAGCATCTCCCAGACCCAAAAATGAAGATGGTTCTTCTATGCCCTTATCAGACACTGCAACAGTCACAGAAGACATGTCTGACCCCAGTTTCGTCATGGTGGAAGAAGCAACATCAGAGGGAATCAAAGACTAGTGGAACAGCTAACAAACAATGAATGGCCAATAAATGATCCCCACCAGCAGCTAAGGCACTGACCATCTTTGCAGACTGCAAGGATTTCATTTTAGTAAGCTTTTATCTTTTTTTAAGTACAATGGGAGAAGAACAAACAGGACCAGAGTGAGTATCCATACTGTGACTGAGGAAGAAGCCTACTTGCTGGTAAGTAGTGCTGCAAAGAGTCAGTCAGAAGGCAAGGTGATTACAAGCAGAGCACATACGCGCAAACACAAACACACACTTACTGCTTCTGCATCTTCCGTTATTTTCGGACTGTTTGAGTAAGCCTAAGTAAAATCCCTGACTGAGCAGTAGTCCCTTTCCCGGCACTGTTGTGGCTGAAAACAAAGGCTCAGATAAGATGGCAAGATGCCGTGAAGTACACAAAAGCTACACACAATATCCATAGTTTTAACACTCCCTTTAAGTAAAACATTAGCCCCTAAACTTAAAAGTTAGAAAAGCAGTACATTAAAAAAAATCTCCATGAAAAAAAATAAGTATCTAAAGCTAGCAAGTGTGTCATGATAGAAAACAACCAATATTTAAAGAAAAATAAACAACACTTATAACATGGGCAATGCATTCTGTGCAGAAGGGTTCCCCAAAAGGGACTTATCTGCTAGAAATGAAGCTGTAGACAAGATTGCTGTTCTTGAGAAACTCCTTACTTGCTTCTTCTGAGGTGGCAAGAAAGTAATGAAGTCACTTCCTTCTGGCTGCTATTTATCTTATTGGTGCTGGCTAATCAGCAGCCAGAGGGAAGGTATGGTAGAGAGCCAGAGATTCTAAAGCATGCCAGTTGATGATTCCTTGGCAGAATACAACACAAACAGTCAAAAGTTACTGCAGCAGTTGAAATGCTATCCACTGTTGCCTGGTCCAGAAAGAAGTCACCACAATGATCTTTGGGTGAGTTCTGAATTTTCAGAATCAAGTTGGATATTAGTGGAAAGGGTGAAAAAGTATGCAGGTACATTACTGTACACAGAAAAGACAATGCATTGGTCTTCCAGGACTTCTCACATAAAGTCCTGGATTAGAATTTTCTTGACTGTTGTAAACAGGGGCAAAGAGATCTATATAAAGGTGATTCAGAACAGCTGGATCAATTCTTGGAAGACCCTCTGATTCACTTTCCATTTGTGAGGGCCTGACCTGGTCCTGCTCAGCACGTCTGCCACATAGTTTTACTCTGATGTATGTAACATGCCTGTAGAGTGGGACTCTGCTGAAGCACTATTTTCCAGGCTACAATGGCTAGTCTGCACAGAGGGTGATATGTTCCCCCTTGCTTATGTAAATCAATAAGGCACTGTTTGTAAAATACTTGCAGAGGTCTAGGGGACCACAGATGATTCAGAGTTGACAGCATTTCTAAGGGCCAGCATCTCCTTTGTGTTTATGTGCTTTGGTCTGTCTTTTTGTTCCAAAGACCGTGCACTTTTATTCTCATATACACTGCTTCCCAAGCAAGTCTGAGGTGTCTGTTGTGACAGACTATGCTGATGAAGGAAGGAAGAATGGGAGACCTCGATTCTGTGAAAGTATCACCACCACAAAATCTCCATTTTCACAAACTACAAAACTATAATCTCAAATGTTATGGAATGTTTATGCTGGGATCATAACGATTTTTGGGTACCACTGGATTATTCTCATGCAAAGTCTTGCAGGAAGTATGAAAACCATGAGATGCAGAATACTGAGGAATTCCCTTCCGGGATGGTAGTCTGAGTTGGAAAAACTCAGGAATAGATCTAAATAAAGATCTATTTTTCATGTAGAAGAATAGCTCGTTGAAATGAGGTACCCAGGAAACACTCCAAGAAAATAATCCTTTGAGGAGTTGGACAAGATCTCTTAAGTTCACTTGGATTCCCAGCCTGTGTAGGAGATCCCTTACCCAAGTGAGAGATTCCTGACAAAAAAAAGACTCCACAAAGATAAGCAAGTCATCTAAATAACGAAAAATATGATTACCTTGCAGTCTGCAGTAGGCTATCACAGGAGCTCGACACTTTGTGAATACCCCTGAAACAGTATCTAGACCAAAAGGTAATGCAGAGAATCGATAATCTGATCCAAACACATCAAACCTTAAAACTTCTGCAACATGGATCTATAGGAATGTGATGACACACATCTTTTAAAATTAAGGTTACTAGAAAACTTAAATGGGGAATAAGGTACAAGTTGTGGACAGACTGCATTTTGAACTTGTAGCCTATCACAAATTCAGAAAGGAAAGGTCCAGAGCCAGTCTCCAAGAATCTTCGTCCTTTGGCACCAGAAAAATCTTGGAATATAACCACTGTCTTAACTGAGGAGGAGGAGGAACACAGCAGCTTCTGTCAACACCACTCCCCCCACGAGGGAAGAGAGACTGGTCTGGTGGGTAAAAGGGAATCTCCAAAGAGGAAGGAGAGACTCCCACTGCCATCTGTAACCTTGTTGGATTAATTTCAAAAAGATGGGTTCTGAAAGTATCAGTTACCAAAGAGCGAAATGGAAATTCAGACTTCCTGGCAGTATTAAGGGGTTTCCAGGGTGGGTGGGGGAGGGAAGTCCTTTGTTTAGTTAGACTTATTACACTGTCTTTTGTTCTGGGGGGGGGTCCTGTTTTCTTTTAGGAACCTCCTTGCCATTGCTTTTTAAACATTTAATTACCAGAAGCTTCCTGAGTCTGTTTACTTTGATTTTTAAAAAAAGTTGAAGAGGGAGCATTGAATCCCTTGGTACACCTGGAGGAGGAGGATTGTGAAATCTGAGATATCCTTTCAATAATCTTTCCTCTCTCATTGCACTTTAATAACCTCTGGAACAAATCCTCTGGGAGGTTTTGATAACACAGCCAGGCAAACCTCCTCATAAAAGTTCTAGTGGCAGTAACCTTGGAAGTGGCATAAGAAGAATCATATGAACACTGCGAACAGTGAGTAGTCATTTGAGAAAGAAGAAAAAAAAGTTACACAATGCAGATTTCTCCTCACAAGAAAATCAGATGCCAAAACAGTCCTCATTCTCACAAGCGGCAAGCATAAACTTCAACATATGGGTGCAACAGTTGAGAATTGTAAAAACAAGTGCTGCAGAAGAATAAACTTTTTTCCCAAAATCTATCAAAAGATTTTTTCATCCTTGTCAGAAGGAGAGGGATTAGTATTAAACAAGGGCTATGTACTCACTATAACAATGGACCTGTGTTGCCTGTTTCTGTCCTTCCTCAATGTATGGGTTTCAGGTCTGATCCCTAATCTGACTTTGACCACTTCTAAGCTTCGGATTCAGTGCCCAGGCTCCTCCTCTTACCCATAATCCCTATGTAAAGAGCAAGCTACCTCAGAGTTTGCCCACCAAAAATAGAAATTTAGGAAAATAAAGAGATAATAGTCAAAAAACTCTGACTTTAAACACTGACATCTTACAGATGGGCTAGATCATGAGAGACAACCTCCAGGAGCCAAGGCTAGGTCAGCTTTAATTATCCAAGTATGACAATATGAGAAACTAAAAACAAAAAAAGAAGGAGGTGGGTAGCCAAGGAAGTATGGAAATATACAAATATCTATCATTATGGGGAGTACATAACTTTCATATGAGATGTTATCTTTTCCGTCCACTCCTCAACGTATAGGACAGAGTCCTCACCTACTTTATTACCTGGGTGGACTCATGGAAGGATATAGCTGAACCAAAGAGGCTCTACAGCTGGACTATATATCCAATTTGTAGTGAAATATGAAAACATGAATCTTGGACCAGGTAGCAGCACCCCAAATGTCATTAACTGGTACACTCGAAAAGAAGGGTGTAGATGAAGCCACAGATCTAGTGGAATGAACTTTTGAAACTGAAGGAAGTGACAGGCCTCTTTCTTGACAGACATAAGATATGTACTGAGACAACCAGCACGAGAGGGTGACTTTGGATATTCTTTTTCCCAATTTAGCAGTAGAAAAGAAAGATACAAATTATTGGTCAGATTTTCTGAAAGGCTTTGTCTGATGTAACTGAAAATGTAACTGACAATGGACATCTTAGCAAATGTAATGTATAGTCACCCTTTTTTTGAAAGAACACTTTTGGACTGACTAATAGATGATTCAGAAGCTACCTTTGGGAGAAAAATGCATGCTGGTTTTCAGGCGTACTCTGTCTTTGTGAAATAGTAGGTAAAGAAGTTTCTGGGGACAAGGTATGCAGCTCATAAATGCTCCTGGCAGAAGTGATAGCAACCAGAAACAGGGTTTTCCAGGATAAAAACTATCTGAACCCAAAAGTAGGTTCAAATTGGGGACAAATCAAAGTCTGCAGTAAAAGAGTAATGTTCCTGGAGGAACTGGGCCTCTAAGAGGTGGGCATACAATAAAAAATCCTTGAAGGAAAGCCTTGGATAACCTAATAGATGCTATAGGTGTATGATTTTTACCCACACTGAAAGAGGATATTGCAGATAACTGTACTGTGATGATGGAGTAGCAAGTAGCTCCACATTGAAAAAGATGGGTTAGAAAGTCCAATATTGCTGAAAGAGGAGCCAAAAAGGGGTCAATATTATTTTTAGCTGTTCTAATAAAAACCTCTTCAGTTTGCTTTTGTAAACTTTCCTAGTACATGTTTTTTAGGAGGAGGGCAATATGTGGACAACTGAAGATGAAAACACGGACTGTCAAGCCATCACTGGAATTGGCAAAACCGTGCGGTCAGTTTGAGTGACTGAATGTTTGAGTGAGGCAACCCCGACGGGTGAGAAACAGGTTCTGGGTTTGAGCCCAGCACCCAGGGAGGGTGGACTAGATGAGGCAAAAAGAAGGGAAAACCACACTTGTCAAGGCCAATAAGGGGCTATGAGAATGACTGTGACCTTCATCGCAGATGCCTTCTGCAGAAACTTAGGAATCAGGGGTGGAGGAAAAGCATGAAGGAGACCAAGGGCCAAAAGTGCATTAGTTTATTCTGGGGTGACTTCCTCTCTCTGGGAATAAGAGACTGAAGAACTTGTTACAATTTGGTGTTGTGGAGAGAGGTGAAGAGATCACAGGCAAGGCATACCCATTGGATTAAAGTCCACTCCATTACTGATGGATTGAGGGACAACTCATGATGTGCATTGCTATTAGAAAGGGGCAAGAACATATCACTTGTTGCTTCATACTCATGGCCTCTCAGCACAATGGATAAGTTCTGGTTCCTCCCTGTTTCTTGATGTACCAAACAACTGCAATGTTGTCTGGATAGTAATCGCACCCAAGGGGAGAAAGTTCTGAAAAGCTTGCAATGCTAAGAGAACTGCTCTCATCCTCAATACACTAAATGCATAAACTGGCCTCTGGGACCATGTGCCTTAGACTGTCTTTCCCAGATAATGTCCCCCACCCCAGCTGGAAAGCATCCATGGTCACTGTGGCTTGGAGGGAAGGAAGAGTGAAAGGACATCTTTGTAGAACATGTGGAGAGACTCCAGCCACTACTGCGTGCTTTGTACAAAAGAAGTTATATACTTATCATAACATTCCATCTGTGTTGTCCATCTTCATTTATCCTTGCCCTGTGTGTTAGGTTCGGAATATTGGAACCAACTCGGCCGATACTAGAGCCCAAGATGACCAAAAACTCCCAACCTTAAGTCCTATCCAGAATGCTTTTTTCTCAATTACCTCAGATCGAGTTTGCAGATAGTAAAAAACAGAAATTATAATCCTAATAATACCTTCAAGGAGACCATATCTGGCATCATGGGAGAAAAAATTACTACCTAGGACCATAAATCATTCCACCAAGAGGACTGAAAGGAAGGGGGTGGAGGGTGGGGAGTCAAGGATAAATGAAAATGGGCAACACAGATGGAACATTATGGTAGGTACATAACTTGTTTATCTGATGTTGTCAATCTTCATTTATTCCTTGACCTGTGGGACAGAGTCCCCAGCTACCTTAGATGTTGGGAGGACTTAAGGAAGGATATTCCTGAGCACCATATAACCAAATGATGCTCTTCCCCTAGAGACCAAATCCAATTTTTAATGAGTAATAAGGGTATGTGGGGTAGCCCATGTTGCTGCCTCACAGCTCTTGTCCATGGAAACATTAGATTGGAATACTACTGTAGCAGTGACTGCTCTGGTAGAGTGGGTAGAGTGTGCCTTAACAGGCCCATGTAATTCAACTTTCCTCTTGTTACAAATAAAGGAAATACAATCTTTTAGCCATCTAGATAAAGTGACTTTGGTAACTGGCTTGCCCATTTTAGCACTTGTAAAAGAAACTTTCAGCTAGTCAGACTTCCTTATGTCTTTTGTTCTATGAAGATAGAAGCGTAATTGTCTATGAACGTCTAGTAAATGCAAACAGTATTTCCCTTTATTTGAGTAACTGGGAAAAAATACCAGTACATTGAGTGACTGATTGATTGATTGATATTCTTTTCAGACACCACCTTTGGCAAAAAGGAAGGGTTCAATTTCAGTGAAATCCTGTCTTTGTGGAATATCAAGTAAGGTGATTTGCAAGATGAAGCTTGAATTTCAGAAATCCATCTGGCAGAAGTTATTGCTACCAAATGTATAGTTTTCCAAGACAAGAATTTCAAGTCACAGTCAGCAGCAGGCTGAAAGGGGGAATGAACTATTGTTTGTAACACTGAGTTTAAATCCCAAGTTCTATATTGATCCTTATATGGAGGTTTTAACATCGGGTCGATATTATATAAGCGAATGCACGGAATTGTGAACACTATATAATCGACCAACAATCCCCAAAACCCGAAAATGTCAAACACACGGATCAGCAATTTGTTTTTCCCAGTGGGGAAAATAAAAAAAAAAAAAAATCAAAACACAAAATAAAGTGGGGGGCTTCGGCCCCCTACCCTCCCTACTTAAATATACCAACTCTGAGATCACACCACAGTGGAAGAAATGGCAAAGTCACGAAAATGGACCAGTGATTTTTTCGCTAGGAAAAAAAAAAAAAAAAAATCGCTGTTCCGTGCTTTCAATATTTTGCCATTGCCATTTCACATAATGACATTCGACTAAACTGCATTTGCAATTCATAGGGTTAGCTAAAATAATAGGGACCCTTAACATCAAGGTCCCTTTACAAAAAAAAAAAAAAAAAAAAACCTTTGCAAAGGCCATGAGAAATTAAAGAACATTCTTTAAACCCATTATGAAAATTTGAGATAGCTGCTATTTTGAACCCTGACGGTAGAAGACGAGGCCCCTGCTTCAAACAGCGAAACCAAGAATTCTAAGACTTTATCAATAGGAGCAGAGAAGGGATCAATGTTATTCTCAAGAGCCCGGAAGGAAAATCTCTTCCATTTACTACTGTAGAGTTTTCTGATGGAAGGATTGTGGGAGGTCAGAAGAATCCCGCAAATTGGGGAAGAAAGTTTATTATGCCTGTCAATCAATGGAACCGGAGAAGCCAAGCCGGGAAGCTTGAGGTTTTGAAGGCTTGGGTGAACTAATCCCCCTGGATGGGATAGGAGATCTGGATCTTGGTCCAGAGTCCACAGTTGTTGAATCAGATACAACCAGAGGAAGAGGAACCAAGTGTATCGAGACCAGAAGAGAGCAATTAGGATTACTTTACTTTTCAACCAGATTGCTTTCTTTAGAAATTGAGGAATTAATGAGAAGGGGGAAAGGTATACAGGAGTCCAGAGGGTGAATCATGCAGGAGAGCATCTCTCAGGGACTCCACCTGAGGGGGGGACAAGGGCAAAATAGCTGCTGCACTTGGTGTTCAGGGACGATGCAAAAGGTCACAGCAAGGCTGGCCCCAGCGACAAAAGATCTTTTTCACCATTCTAGGATTGAGAGACCACTCATGAGGCAGAAGAGTGCATCTGCTCAGTTTTGTCTGCTATCACATTGGATCTCCCCAGAATGTGTTGCTATCAGAAAGAGGTTAGAAGAGACTGCCAGCTGCCAGACTCTGAGTGATTCTAGACAAAGGGGGTATATGACTTGGTTCCTCCCTGTTTGTTGATGTACCAATCTACCAACATACTGTCCATCTGAATCATAATCATTCCTAGAGGGAGAGTAGTTTGAAAGGCCTGCAGTGCTAAAAGCACTTCCCTCACCTGTGGAACACTGATATACAGGTTGACCTCCATAGAGGGCCATGTGCCTTGGACAGTCTTGCTCAGATAATGCCCCCCACCCCATCTGAGAGGCATCCGTAGTTGTATGACTTGGGGCTGATATGGGACAAAGGTGCAGCCTAGGAGAATTTCCTTTGACTGGATCCACCAAGCTAGGTCTTCCTTGCAATGGTATGACATTGGTTGATTCAGAATAGATCACTGGGATGCCAAAAGCCATTGCAATATTCTCATGTGATATCTCACCCAAGGGACTAATGTGATGGTCGCCGTCATTGAACATAGAGCTTGCAGAACCAGCAGTGTGGGTACTGTTTTGTTTCTGATAATTTTTTTCACTTGGTTTTTGATCTTTTCCAATCTCAAATAAGGTAGACAGGCTATGCAAGCACTGGTATTAAGTACTGCTCCTATGATTTCTATATTTTGCGTTGGAACTAGATGTGATTCTTTTGTAATTTATGGTAATCCCCAGGTTGGCGCAGGTCTGGAGAACGTAATCTCTTACATGTTCTAGAAGATGCCTGGTGGGAGCAGTAATGAGCCAGTCATCTAAGTACAGAAACACCCAGAATCCATGCAGTCTCAAGTGAGCTGCTACTACAGTCATGCTCTTGGTGAACACCCTGGGGGCTGTGGTGAGACCAAAGGGCAGGGTTCTTAACTGGTAATGACTGGCTCCCAGCCAAAAGCAGAGAAATCTCCTGGAGTGCTTGTCCATTTTGAGTGGTAATATGCATCCTGGAGATTTACAGAGCACATCCAATCATCTTTCCCTAGAGACAGGAGAATAGATTGAACCGTGACTATCCACACTTTTGTTTGTCGAACCAATTTGTTCAAAACACTTAGATCCAAAATTGGTCTCCAGTCATCTGTCTTTTTTGGCACTAAAAAGAATCGAGTAAATTCCAGATCCTATCTGGTCTGGTGAGACCTCCTGAATGACTTTTCTAGCAGTTTCTGAATTTCTAGTACTGCTGGTTCCTGCTGACTTGGTAGAACATCAGAGATTTTCTTGCAACTTTGGGGAGGTAGAAGGAAGGGTATGGAGTAGCCTCTGGTTATAATCCTCTGCATCCAAACATTGGATGTAATCTGAAGTCAGGCATGTCAGTGCAGGGATAAGTGTCCCCTGATTGCCTCCAGAGGAAGGCAATTGGGCCTTGTTTCAGAAGCACTGGTAGGGGTCACCAGGAAAGGTATCTCTGGTACCCTGATTTTTTGGGCCACCTCTACCACATGGGTGGAGTCTTCCACTGAAGCTCCACCCCTCTGCCCCTGGGGAGCCACTACCACACGTGTCTGGGAACAGCCCCTGGGACTTTATGAACCACATTTTACCACACCTCTGGCTCCTCTAAAAGGACCTTTGAGGAGTAGAAAAATGTACGCCCACTGCAGAAGGGTCTTTCCATCCTTTTCATTCCTGGACAACATTTCTCAGACTTTAGGGCCAAAAAGGGATCATCCGTCAAAGGGGGCATTGATGAATGAAGACTTGAATGGTTCTGCAAATTCGCACAAGTGCATCCAAGAGTGCCTGCTTATGGCTACACCAGATCCCACTGCTCTAGTTGTCCCTCTGGCTGCATGTGCTATGACCCTCACAGATGAATTGGAAATGGAATCCAGGGTGGTCAACTGAGAAGCAACCTTGTCTTGGACTTTGAAAGATACATCTCCTGTGAGGGTATCGGATAACTCCTTAATCAGAGGAGTCTGTAGTCTGCTGAAGTGTGCCATAAAGTTAAAAGACCACAATGCAAAGGTCGATGAAGTGTAAACCCACTGTCCAAACCTATCCATCACCTGAGACTCTCTATGGGAAGGATGGACAGTGAAATTTTCCTCTGCCAGTTCTTTTTTTGTGGCAGCCACTACCACCATGACATCTACCGGTAACACATTTGCCCAAAACTGATGGTCCTCTGCTGCACTTAAAATTCTGTCTGTCCTCTCTGGGAGAGGTTATAAGGTGTCAGAAGCCTTCCATACCTACTGCGATATCAACTTAATGAGCTTGTCAGCAGGTGGAGTAACCTAAAAGGTAGATGGTCATGCGCCAAAGGCCTGCAGGTACACTGATTACTCTGAAGAGGGCTTTTGGAGCATCCAGCCACCCTTCTGTTGAAGGATCTCAAGGATGTCTCCAAAGGAGACATCTGGGGGGTGACCATGGGGAACCTCCCCCTTCATCAAAATTGATACAGAATGAAACAAAACAGTACATTCACCATATAAAGGAGAGTGAACAGACTTTCATAAAACTCAAATAAAAACACAGAGATGATCGCTTTTGGTAACAACCTTCTTCAGATCTAAACATGTATAACAGGCTTGCAATTTAAATAGAGCAAAAACCAATCAAGTTCATACATTTCATCCGATGCCCCTTCAAAATAGGTTTCAAGAGGACGTGACCATTAAAGCCCGATGGCTTATCAGCTTGCAGATGAACAATCTACTGTTTCTGCTACTTCAGTTTGATTTATTAAATCACCTACTCTTATATTAAAAACAAGTTTCTGTAAAACCATAAATACAAAATTATGAGATGGATATTCATGTACATGTTTTGCTAGGGCATTATTTAAATTCTCACGTCGTATATCCCTAGCATGCTATCCTTTCCTTAAAAAGTCTATTGGTTTTACCTACATAAAAACACATACACGGATTACAGGTAGCAATATAAATCAGGTTCTTGGTATTACAATCTGCATACAAACGTAAACATGTTCAGTACGAAGAACAGGATAAATATAAACATTATTCTTATTAATCAAACCACACGCTTCACAATGTCCACAGGGAAAGGTACCAATTTGTTGTCCTAAGCAAGATGTCACCCGCGTATTATTACAAAGCCTTTGGTTAAAGTTTTACTATTTTTGAACAAAAACTGTGGTTGTTCTCCAACTATTTCCTTAACTTGCTCATCTATCGTTAACAATCTCCAATTGTTTCTAATAACTTGACATACTTATCTATATCACTAGCATATGTTAAAGTAGCTTTAGTATGTTTGCTTCTATTTTTATCATTATTTCTAGTCATAGGACCTTCTTTATTCCAACCCTTATAATAACTAGAAAAATATGGGTCATCTTTCATAGATCTTAATTCACTTTTAGTTTCTATTAATCTAATAACTTCTGTGTTACAGTATCCTCTACCTAAAAGTGGCTGTGCAAGTGAATCAGAAGCCTGTAAAAATTCAACATCGGACGTACAAAGCCTGGATGTTCTTATTAATTGTCCCTTCATAATATTATGCTAAATATACTTTGGATGCATACTAGCTCTATACAAAAGTTTATTCTTCCAACAGGGTTTTTTATGTAGTTTGGTTGCTAATTTCATATCACTATCATAATATAAATGCACATCTAAAAAATCAATCCGTTCATGTGATGTTTCCAAAGTAAACCTAAGAAAGGTTGTAGTCTCTTCTAAATAAGCAAGAAAGCCCATGAGTTAATCTTTCGTACCACTCCATAAGATAAAAATATTGTCGACAAATCTTTTATAATATGCAATATATATTGATGATTCTGATGAACAGGAAAAAGAACACAGTGCTCCTCCCAGTATGCCAACACTAGGTTGGCATAACTGTTGGCATAGGGGGTGCCCATAGCTACCACCCATTTTTGCTAAAATATCTCCTTTTTGTATGTAAAAATATTATTTTCTAAAATGATTTCCAATATAATAAAAATAAGTAATATAATATCTGCAGTAAAATCAGTTATCTCCCATAAGTATGCTCTAACATTAACTAATCCATATTTATTTGCTATAGGTGTAAACAAATTTTTGACATCTAAAGTACAAAGTAAATAATGAAGGTTATTCGTATTAGAACTAATAACGTCAAATAAAGTTTCTAGAAAAGGCTGTGTATCTTTCAGAACTGTTTTAACTGTTGCTCTACATATAAAGATGCTACTTCTGTTACCCAGCCATCACTACAATTGGCCTTAATGGTGGATCCTGCAAGCTTTTATGGACTTTAAGTAAACCTTTTATAATGGGAAGCTTAGGTTGTTGAATATTCACAAATCATGTAGCCATTTAGAAATCATTCTAGACATAAGTATGGCGTAAAAAATATTTTTTATATTAGAAATAATTTTGCTAATTGTTATCTTGTCTATAACTTCATAAGTATTATCTTGCCTTAGTAAATTACACATCATTAGTCTCAAGTTCTTTTAAAGCAAACAATTCTTTCTTACTAAGATTATAAAAGTGTTGCTTATGTGGAGCTTTCAATTTATGTGCCAACTCAATCTCACATACTCTTAAAAAAGTGTCTAACATAGAATTCAGTTGTATGGTAAAAGTACTGGGCTTCTTTAGTAAATCAGAATTGTAACTACTGTCTGTACCATACATGGTGTTCAATGTTACATTTATAGCAAACCGTTTCAAATTAATGATAATATCAGCTAATCATGACTTCACAGCTGGTATATAAGAAAGTCCTTTATTTATGACCGAGATGTAATTTTCATTTAAAGCAAATGTTGATAGATTAAAAAATAACATGTTTACTTCATCAATCTTAGTTGCACCTTCCAAGTCCAAGTCCAAGTGGAACCATACAGTATTAGTTGGACAATTTCCTGCGTTTGCGACCTCTGCTCAAAAAAACATGTTTTGTCTTTCTTTGGAGCACATTATCTCATCGGAAGAGGAAATTCAAAAAGCTTAAAGGGCCAGTAGTATTATTTTTAACCTTCAGATGTGCAACCTATATCTTTTGTTTCTCTAATAACCTCATTAATTCTGGATGCTTACGATTGCTTACGACTGATCTTAGAAGCACGGTTCACTTCCTTATCTACTGTATTGTGTGCAGTAACTAGGGCTTCCTGCTGCGAATCTGACAGTGTTTGACTAGATACAGCTGTATCAATTTGTAAGAGACTTTATTGCATATTAGAAGTTGTTCTGGCAACAGTAACAGATTTTTTTTTTCGTATTTATAGTAGATGAAAACTAATTTCCATTTATATTTTTAGGCCACACAAAGATATAATCACGTTGCGATTTCTTTACCTTAGCTTGCTCTAACTTGGAATCATATAAAGTCACATTCCAACATACTTCATTTATTTTACATGAACATGTTTCAGAGTATATTTAGTTTCTATATTTCACTGCACTGTTTCCATTTTGTTTACCAAATTTTCTCCAATGGCAAAAAGTAATCCAGCAGCAAGTGAATATAGCTGAAACTAATCTCTATGTTTAGTCGTTGCTATTTTTTAAGTAACTCAGGGTAGAGACTGCCAAATGTAGGCATATGAAGAACTCTCAAACCCTGTGGTATAATTTGATAATGGAGGTGTTGCCACTGCATCCTCTTTAATTTAAACAATTCATTTTCTAGTTCTTTCAACATTTGCAAAAAATCTGATGCATCTAAAGTAAAAGTTTCATCGGATATATTAACGTTACCTAAATCCAGTGACAGTAACAGAGTAATATCTCTCTGCAACATTCAATTAATATGACAGGTCTTATCCAAGTTCTTAGTATTCCTGGGGCAGTAATCCAATCCAATAGCTCCTTCTGCCATTTGCAGTTCGAATGTGTAAGCCAAAGACAATATCCACAAGAAAAACACTACTAGAAAATGCCAAAGTCCTGCACCATTAAAATAAAATAACGTCACCAGAATGAAACAAAACAGTGCGGTCACCATATAAAGGACTGTGAACAGACTTTAATAAAACTCAAAAACACACAGATGAGTGCTTTCCTAACAACCTTCATCAGATCTAAACATGTATAATAGGCTTGCAATTTAAACAGAACAAAAACCAATCAGTTCATACATTTCAGCCAACGCCCCTTCAAAATAGGGTTTCAAGAGGACATGACCATTTAAGCCCAGTGGCTTATCAGCTTGCAGATGAACAATCTACTGTGTTTCCACTACTTTGATTTACTAAATCACCTCCTCTTATATTAAAAACAAGTATCTGTAAAACCATAAATACAAAATTATGAGATGGATATTCATGTACATGTTTTGCTAGGGCATTATTTAAATTCTCACGTCGTATATCCCTAGCATGCTATCCTTTCCTTAAAAAGTCTATTGGTTTTACCTACATAAAAACACATACATTGATTACAGGAAGCAATATGAATCAGGTTCTTGGTATTACAATCTGCATGCAAACATAAAACATGTTTAGTATGAAAAACAGGATGAATAAAAATATTATTCTTATTAATCAAACCACACGCTTTACAATGTCCACAGAGAAAGGTACCAATTCGTTGTCCTAAGCAAAATGTCACCCGTGTATTATTACAAAGCCTTTATTTCAAGTTCTTACTATTTTTGAACAAAAAATGTGGTTGTTCTCCAACTATTTCCTTAACTTGACCATCTATTATTAACAATTTCCAATTGCTTCTAATAATTTGACATACTTATCAATATCACTAGCATATGTTAAAGTAACTTTCGTATGTTTATTTCTATTTCATCAAAATCAGTGTCCTCTGTGATGGATTCCTCCAGAGAATCTAAGTGTTTCCTGCTACATTTCCTCTTCTGAGGAACCTCCTCGGTGGGGCAATCTGGGGAGTTATCAAAAGAGGACAATACCTGAATAGGTGTCTCCTGAGGCTTCGACACTCACTGTCCAGGTGTTGAGATTCGAGGAAGCTCTGGACAAGAGGAAGGATTATGGAACTGCTCTAACAGGGAAGGCGCCGACTGGATGCCCGCAGTGGACAGGGCCCTCTCTCTGGCCTTGAAGGCTGCCAACTTGAAGAGGGAAGGGAGCACAGGACAGAGAAAGGCTGCCTCAGAACCATGATCTCTCTCTGCTCTGAAGAAGCCGCCCCTGAAGTTGCAGCCAGGGTAGAGCTAACACATGTCAAAGCCCTGAGTGTAGAGATGGCTCCAAAAACACCAGAGTAGAGTCCCACTCCTTGGAACTGACAGCATAGCCACTATCCCGAGAGTTCTCTGGATCCAACAGAGCCAAAGAACTCAGTGCAGAAATCAGTACAGAAGATACAGATCTCATCGGAACTGAAACAGTCGGCACTGGGAAACTTTGAGCCAGAATCTCTAAGGCCTCAGAGGAGGTTAGAGAAAGAGTAGTAGGAGTCACAGAAGGAAGGGTTCCGGCACCCAAAGGGGATGGAACCAAGTACACACTTACCAGTCCCCTCACTGCAAGGAGCTAATCCATCAACCTCAACACATCCATTTCTGTCAAGCTCTTGCTGGAACAAATTGACTGGGTAGAGGAGGATTTTGGTCTTTCCAAAAAGGGAATAGGTAATTGACAAAGGGATCTATGGATGGGGAGTATCTGGTCCTAGGTCTATCCAAGAAAGAATATTCTGTGCATTCAGTTGGAACCAAAGATATCGGTGCAGGAATAGAAGATGGCACTGAGGCTGTTGGATCCATGGACTGATCTAACAGCTGTGCTGATAACTTCAGCACTGATGGAAAAGACACTTTTGGTGCTGAGATCAGCACCAAATTATCCTTTGTAAAAACTGTCAGTTCTGCAGAGGCAGAGGGAACCAAAGTTCTAAGTTTTTTCGTCATCTGTGCTGAGGGAGAAGCTTGCACCAATCAACCCCTCTTTTTCAGTTTATCTAATTTCAAAGATGATGATAATCTAACTAATCACCTTGGATATCCACCCCCACCCCCCACCCCCACAAAGGAAACCACCATGAAAAACTTCTCCAAAGCTAACTTTAGGATCCTAAAAACAGAGGTGGCTAACTTCACAGCACCCATGGAAATGGAGAATAGTTGCATGACCGCCGAATCATACACCAATGCACTGTACAAACAAGTACACAAATGCATGGATCTTGCCATACCCAATAGAACCAAGACACTCTCCTCCAAAAAAAGGAAGCCAATCTGGTGGTCCCCTGCCATAAACAAACTACAATAGAAGGAGGAAACTGATGCAGAATAAGGTGAAGTCCCAAGACTGGAAAAAGTCCCTTATCAGCCTCAACAAAAAGTTGAGATCCCCTCATCAAATCCGCCAAAGCTAGCTATGAAAACAGTATTGTAGCAGATAGTAAAGACAACCACAAGGCCCTCTATAGTTATGTAAGGAATCTCCATAGCAATACCCATATTTGCTCTGAGCTACTGCACATCAGTACCTCCTACACTGAGCCAACAGATATGGCCAATATACTGGCCGACAGATTCAGTGCCAACTTTAGCCCCTCCCAGAGGACCAATCACAATACCAGTAGATTGCCAGGCACCCAGTATACTGCTGCACAGGTTAAAACAGCACTGTCCAAGGCCAAGAGTACAGCTTCTATGGGACCTGACAATATCCCTGGCTGTGCTCTACATGAACTACAGAGTGAACTGGCACCTCACCTGCGTGCCCTGTTCAATCACAGCCTCACCTCAGGCTTTGTCCCTACTGAATGGTGCACTGCTACAGTCATCCCTCTCCACAAAGGAGGAGTGACTACAGACCCTGGGAACTATCGCCCCATTAGCCTGATGAGTCTGATATGCAATCCTATGAAATTCATCATCATGGACCTAATAAACAAGGATATAGGGAATTTCCAAACTCTGGATCCCACACAGTTTAGTTTTGTGAAGGGTAGATTATGCCTGCTCAACTTGGTTGACTTCTTTGAGTCAGTCACCAGAGCTGTGGATAAAGACAAGGTGGTTCATACAGCTTACCTTGATCTGGCCAAGGCCTTTGATATTATTCCCCATGCAGGAAATATAGAAAAACTCACTAAGCTAGGCATCAACCCCTATATCACTAGGTAGGTTGCAAACTGGCTCACAGAACCCACAGTTTGAAAGTAGCTGACTCCAAGTCAGATTGACGATCAGTCAGGAGTGGAGTCCCACAGGGTTTGGTCCTGGGTCCTCTCCTGTTTGGTATCTACTTCTCTGAAGTCCAGACCAACATGAAGGGTCTCTGGCTGACAAAGTTCACAGACGATTGCAAGTTGGGAGCTATTATTAACTCTCCAAGCGATGTTGACATCCTACAGAAAGGCCTCACTGAGACCAATGACCGGTGTCAGAACCATGGCCTTTAGCTCAATGCCAAAAAATGTGTCTTCATCCCCTTTGGGAAAAACCTGGTTCCCATGAATTACCACATCAATGGTAGTCCACTGAACACAAAAGGAGTTATAAGAGATCTGGGAACAAAGGTGACAGCAACCTCTCTTTTCACCACAACATTGCCACTGTGGTCAGAAAGTCCTCCTATGTGGCACAATTCATTACTAAGGGTTTTGCATCCAGGAAGAAAGAGGTCATTGTCTCCCTCTACTCTTCCCTCATTAGGCCAATCATAGAGTACAATGCCCCATTTGGCATGCACCTCACCAAACACCTGCAACAACTGGAGAAGCCATAAAAGTACCTCACAAAGAGGATCTTAGGCCTTAAACAGTTGTCCTATTTGGAAAGACTCAAAAAAACCTCCAAGTATTCTCTGTCTCATATCACCTACTTAGAGGTGATCTCTGCTTGACTTACAAAGCCATGTCGTACCCAGCTCTGTTAGAAATGCTACATCTAAAGAAATCCCAATCCCTCCATACCACATGCTCCAAAGACCTCAACCTCATTACCACAATCAACAGAACATGCTGGAGGAACACGTTCATAACACCAAGACGGCCCATGCTATGGGATAGACTTCCCATACATGTCAAGCAGAGCACCTTCACTGTCCCTCTTCAAGAGAAATCATGATGAGTGGATGGGAAATAGAAAATTCACCCCGGTGATCACTCCAGTGGCTCTGCTTGACAGAGGCACTGGGAACTAAGGTCAGGTGGCACGATGCTAGGGTAATCCTATGGGCTAGGCTTGTAAAGGCTCCAGTACCATTAGCCTAGTACACACCTATGAACCTATGAGGAAGGGGAAGAAATAAGTTATGTACTCACCATAACATTCCATGTTTGTTGTCCATAATTTCACCTTCATTCTTGCTGGTTGGGGTTTAGAATTGAGCATCGGTTCTGACTCGGCCTAATACTAAAGCTCGAGAGCTTCCACTGGGTCGCGGCTATACCCTATCCCATCATGCTTAGGGAAGATAACCCAGATCTTGTTGGCAATAATAACATCTGAATTTTATATACCAAAAATTCCAAAGGTAATAGCTATTAGCGTATGCAAGAGGCAGAAGGGAAGCAGAGAACACACTTTGCAACCAATAACAATTTCCTCTTAATCCTCCAGGAGCAAAGGTTGGGGGAAGGAGGGTGGAATGAAGGCGAGATTATGGACAACAAACATGGAACATTATGGTGAGTACACAACTTCTTAATGTTATGTTGTCCTATCTCGCCTTCATTCTTGCTGGTTGGAACAGGGTCCCTAGCACCTTCTTTCTTGGGTGGCTCAAGGGAATAAACTCTTCAGAACACTGGAACCAAAGGAAGCCCTATTCCAGGAGGCCACATCCACATTGTAATGAGTGATAAAGGTATGAGGCTTGACCCATGTGGCTGCAGCACAGATTGAATCCAAAGGTAATCTGGCCTGAAAGGTGGTTGAAGTTGACACGGCTCTTGTTGAGTGGCCTCTAATCTTTCCTGGCAGTTGTCTATGTTAGGAATTATATGCATGGGTAATAGTGTCAAGTAAGCTATTTTGACAATGTAATTATTGATATTGGAGCACCTTTTCTGTTATCTGAGAAGGAAATGAATAACTGGTCGGACTTCCTAATCTCCTTTGTTCTATGCAAATAGAAGTGTAATTTTCTGTGTACATCCGATTGGTGTAGGGAATATTCTGCCTTGTTGCCATAGTTTGGAAAGAAAACAGGCAGGTTAATGGATTGATTTAAATTGGTTTCAGAACATAGTTTAGGATGAAATGAAGGATTTGTTCTAAGAGAGACTGTCTTTGTGAAAAACTAAGTAGGGAAGGCGTATGGATAGAGCATGAAGTTCCAAAACCCTCCTAGCTGAAGTAATGGCTACCAGAAAGGCTGTTTTCCAGGTTAGAAATTTTAGTTGGCAAGAGGAAGCTGGTTCATATGGTTAGAGAATCAGCATAGTCAGTACCAAATTTAAGTCCCAAGGAGGTGGTGCTTCTCTTATTGAAGGCCTTAGTAAAAATGTACCTCTCAGGAAGGCTTTGCACAATCTGTGAGACATTATTTTTGATCCCATGTCTCCTACGTGGTAGTTAGATATGGCGGCTAATTGTACTCGTATAGTAGCTGCTGCTGCGCCTTCATTAAAAATTCTGCTAAGAACTCTAAAATTGTACTTGCAGGGGCTGTGAAGGGACCTATGTGATTCTTGGAAGCCCAACAAGAAAATCTTTTCCATTTGCTAGCATAAAGCTCTCTAGTTGTTGTCTTAAGAGCTGAAACTAGAATATGTCTCACTGTCTGGAAGTCTGGTTAAGACTGGAAGTGGAACAGCTAAGCTGTCAGTTTGAGGGTCTGGATAGAGGGATGGAGCGTCCCTGACTGATCAGTCAAATGATCTGGTACCGGGTCCAGAATCCATGGCTCTTCTTGGAGATGGGGCCACAGGAAAGGAAACCAGATCTGATGAGGCCAGTATGGAGCGATGAGTATTAACCTGCAACTCAATGCTTTTGCTTTCTGTAAAACTTTGGGGATTAAAGGGAATGAGGGAAAGGCATAAAGGTGTCCTGAGGGGCCAATCATGAATGAGTGCATCCCTTGGTGACTTCCCCAGCGGGGGAATTAGGGCATAGTAGCTGCTGCATTTAGTGTTCATGGATGTGGCAAACAGGTTGCAGCAAGGCTGGCCCCACTTGCGAAAAATCTGGTTCACAATTTCCTGTTTTAGGGACCACTCATGAGGCATTAGAATTGCTCTGATCAATTTATTTGTCCATTATCATGTTGGATTTCCCCTGAATATGCGCTGCAATCAGAAAGCGTTAAGAAGAGACTGCCCACTGCCATACTCTGAGCCTCTTGACACAGGGGGTAGGATCTGATTCTGTCTTGTTTGTTAATATACCACACTACTGACATGTCCATCTGCATTGCAATTGTGCCCAGTGGAAGAGAATTCTGGAATGCCTGCAATGCCAGAAGCACCACTCTCATCTCTAGGACATTGATGTGCAAGTGGTATTCATGTTCCCGCCAAGCTCCTTGGATGTTCTTTCCCAGATAATGCCCCACCCTATCTGGGAAGCATCCATGGTCACTGTGGCTACTGGTTGGGGGAGCCTGAACAGCCTGCCTAGAGTTATCTGCATGGAATGAAGCCACCAATGTAGTTCTTTCTTGCAGGAGTCTGTAATGAAGATCTTGTGGGACATGGGTAACTCCTGCATGGACCACTGAGCAAAGAGGAGCCACTGA
This sequence comes from Protopterus annectens, assembly GCF_019279795.1. Lineage (NCBI taxonomy): Eukaryota > Metazoa > Chordata > Ceratodontiformes > Protopteridae > Protopterus > Protopterus annectens. Next base: position 547,600,729 of record NC_056725.1, on the reverse strand, counting down.
AGGACTCTCATATGAAGATGTGCCAGAAGTACTAATGTTATAGCAGCTGCCATAGTGCCCAAGACCTTTAGAACCAACCATGCCTGTACTGTCTTTTTTGAGAGCAAGATGGACACTTGATGCCGCAGTGTCTGTACCCTGTTGTGAGGCAGTTTTGCTACCATGTCTACTGTGTTTAAGTCTACTCCTATAAACGTAATATGCTGTTATGGCAACAAGGCAGATTTTTCAAAATTTATGGTAATGCCCAGTTCCAAGCAAAGGTGAATGGTGGTGTCTCTTGCCTTGGTTAGTAGATGCTCGGTGGTGGCAGTCAGGATCCAGTCATCTATGCATGGAAACACCCAGAATCCTAGATGCCTCAAGTGAGCTGTGACTACTGCCATGCATTTGGTAAACACCATGGGGGCTGTAGTGAGACCAAAGGGCACAGTTCGGAGTTGGTAATGACTGGCTCCCAACCAGAAGTGTAGATGTCTCCTGGATCACCTGTCCATTTTTATATGGTAGTACGCATCCTGGAGATTGATTGAGCACAACCAATTGTCTTTTCCCAGAAAGGGAAGCATAGACTGCAGTGTCACCATCCAGAACTTTGATTTTTTTACAGACTTGTTCAGCCTGCTGAGATCCAGTCCCCTGTCTTTTGTTGGAACTAAAAAGAACCTTGAATAAGTTCTAGATCTGGTTTGGTATGCGGGGACTTCCTGGATGACTATTTTTCTTAGCAACTTTTGTATCTCTAGAGTTGCTTGATCCCTTTGACTGGGTGGAATGTCTGGGATTGATCTTGTTTTTGGTGATGGGGTGGAGAAGGGTATGTTGTATCGCCTGGATATTACTGACTGCACCCATTTGTCTTGAGTGATATTTAGCCAGGCTTTTGGTACAGTAAAAGTCTGCCCCTGACTGCCTCCAGAGGTGGACAGTAGGGCCTCCTTTTAGGAGTGCTGGAAGGGTCTGCTAGAGAATGTATCTCTGTTGCGCTGGTTTTGCTGACCCCTTCTGCCACAAGGTCAGCATCTTCCATTGTTATTTCCCCCTCTGCCTCTGGGGGAAGATTCACCACATGCATCTGGCAAAGCTTTTTGAGATTTGTGGAACCACATTTTTCCACCCTTTTGGCCTTTGGGATAAGGAGGGAAAAATGTACTCCCACGGCAGACAGAGTATTGCCTTCTTGTTCACAGCAGGTCAGAGTCTCTTTAACCTTAGGCCCGAACAAGGATGAGCTGTCAAAAGGCACTTTAGTGAAGGAAGATTTGAAGGGCTCAGTGAACTCGCAAAGGCGCATCCAGGGATGCCTCCTCAGAGGAATTCCTGTACCAGCTGCCCTACTTGCACCATCAGCTGCATAAGAAATGAGTTACACAGAAGAGTTTCCTACTGAATTTAAGGTAGCAAGCTGGACAGTCACCTTGTCTGGAACTCCTCCAGCTGTGGAACCTTGGAGGGTATCTTCTAGCTCCTTTTGGAGATCCCTCAGAAGTCTGGTAAAATGGATCAAATAGTTCAGCGATCTGAGTGTAAAAGCCTCTGATGAAAAAGTCTGCTTCCCATACCTGTCATCATTCAAGACTCCTTATTCAGCGGATGGACAGATGAAGTCTCGGCTAACTTCTTTTTGGTGGCCGCTGCCACCACCATAGCATCTACTGGGACACCTTTGGTTAAAACGTCTTTGTCTAACGGAGCCGTTATAAATTTTTTGGGCCTCCTTGGAACAGGTTCCATGGATTCTGGAGAGCCCCACACCTTTCGACTAAACATTGAGAAGCTGGTTGAAAGGCAGAGACCACCCAAGAGGTGGAGGGTTGAGAACAAAATGCCTCCAGGTATACGGACTCATCTTCAGAAGGGGTGAGGGTCTTGCAGCCACATCTCTGCTTCAGAATCTCTAGGATGTCTGAGAAGGAGACATCCTCAGAGGGTGACCATGGGGACCCTTATGAATCACCCAAGTCTGTATCTGAAGTCAATGACTCCTCCAGGGAGTCCAGATGATTCCTCTTACATGTTCTCTTCTGAGGGACCTCCCTAGAGGGATCCTCTGGGGAGGTTTCAGAAAAGAGGGACTCACCCAGTGGGGCATCCTGGGGCATTGGTTCTCTACACCTGAGGGGGAGGGAGGGAGGGAGGGTAGAAAGGCAGACACCGGCACTTTTGGGGGAAGAGTGCTAGGATCCATGTGTGGAGCAATCAAGGGTGACAGCACACTCCTTATCACCTCAAAGGCACCATGACCCGGGCCCGAGGGAGCCTCCAGCTCCAAAGAGCCAGAAACTCTTCTAGCACCAAGGAGGTGGGCTCTGAGGCAGATGTAGGCACCAAGCTCACCCCCGCCGATGCCCTGAGAGGTAGATTCAGATCAGACAGGGGTCCGATCCAACTCTCCTCCCTGGACCCAATGGGGGAGTGTCAGCTCCCAGACCCTTCGACCGAAGAGGTCAGAGCAGAAGTCGGGACCGAAAACCCTGGGGTGAGTCTCAGGCCCAACTGCTTCATCACAAACACATCCAAGCACTCCGGCTCCGAAACCACTCGGGTCGGAGGAGGAACAGAAGACGGGGCAGAAGCAGAAGTCGGTTCCAATTCCTTTTGGGGTGGACTCGAAAGGATCTTGGCTAGAGACAAAGTCCAAAGCAACCTCTTGACCACCTGCTCCACATCGTCATCTGCTAGACTCCTGGATGATTGAGAGGATGGGGCAGAGGATTCTATAACTGCCAGCCACAGACTGTAAGATGAGTGACTTGGGGACTGAGGAGACTGGCTCCAAGGTTGTTGACAGGCTCCATATATGACTCCTAGTTGATGCCAACAAAACTGTTGGAACCGAAGGAGCAGTCTTTTCGGGCCCAAAAGCCTTTGGGTGCGAAGATGAATCCTTTGATAGCTTTTTAGCTGGCTCAGAAGCAGGAGCCAAAGAAGAAGCTCTTTTACTAGACTTGCCCAATTTTGGTGACTGGGATGATTTTGAAGAGGTCTGGTTCGCTTCTAGAGCCTCAGCAAATGTAAGTAATCCCTGTAATCATCAGTTTATTTCTATGTTCCTGTAGCACCCTGGAACTGAAACCATGACAGATAGAACATGAGTCTTGGAGGTGCACTGCACCTAAACAGTAGACACAATTATTGTGCCCATCGGTTAAGGGCATTTTCTGAGCACAGGAGTCACACTTTTTGAAGCCTGACTGCTTTACTTTTTTGCTTTCCTTGGACATAGTAACAAATACAGCAACAACAAGAACACCGCCCAGGAACTAGGTAAGCGATAGAGATAATAATGCTAGCAAACAACTATCAGCTATGAAACACCACACTAAACAAAAGGTAATTACACAACTTCTACTCTACTTTTTTTTTTTTAAACACTCAAGCAGGGGAGAGAAAAGGTCTAGAGGGGAGGTCTCTAACTGAAACGACGATCCCATCTAGCCAGAGGAGACATCTCTAAGTTAAACAATGAAACCTGCCAAAACAAAGTTGAACAGAAGTCACCACAATGTTGTAGATGAACACTATTTATTAGTAAGCTTTTCAGCTTTCGCCAACGCCAAGCTTCTCGCTTTCAGGTTTTATACATCTGCTAAAATTCATCCATTTTATAAAAATTAATCAATAGTAAAAAAATAATTATAATTTCAATTCATTTTAATTAATTATAATTATAATATTATAAAATTATTATTCAATTCCTTTTTTTTTTTCTTTTTTTTGAAACACTGGCTATAGCTATGCCTGTATTCAAAAAATTCTATCTCGGAACTCTTAATGAATGAATATAATATATAAAATATAAAATGAAATGAAATATCATGAAACCTCTTAGGAAAGGGTAGAAGGAATGAAAGAGTTGCCCTCTAATTTAAGTGGACAAAAGGAGAAAGAAAGATGAACCCTCTAACTTAAATGACTTTGTTAAAGTTTAAGGATGGGACAGGGAGTTGTAGGCCAAGCGAAAAGTGACAGCCAGTTACAACAAACACAACAAGCAAGAAAGCTTAGGAATTCACCACAATGAAACCTAAAAACACTGCAAATTAGCAACACACAATATATATACAAATTAGTTTGAAATAAAAGAATAGCCTAGTGATAAGCACCCGATCTAAGTTTAGCAGCAAACAAGATCTGGGTTATCTTCCCTAAGCAAGAATGAAGGAGAAATAGGACAACATAACATCATCTGTTTTGCTTTTGCCAGAAGCTCAGATAAGGCCTCCTCAAAGGAAGATTTTATCATCTCCCTTAAAAGCACTTTATTCTTCCTTTCTACCATGGCCCGGTGACTAAAGGCATGACAGACTGAACAATGCACTGTCCTCTTGCAATGCACTGGGCCCAGGCAATAGACACAAAGAGTGTGCCTATCAGAACTGGGCAGATTATGGCCACACTCCTGACATTTTTTAAAACTAGCCTTTACCTTTGTCAGTCATAACTGGAACTCAACAGCACAACAGAGACAAATTAAACAAATAAATAGAAAGAGGCTACCAACAACGGTAGAGCTGAGTACTGAAAGTACAGAAAGCTACCAACAATGGCAGACAGACTACAGCAGGTGTAGGAGAAAGAAACAAAATATAGAACGACTATTTTTTTTTGGTAGAAAAAAAGGGGGAAAGAAATAAGGACTACCAACAAATGGTAGTGCAAAATACACCAAAGTGTATAAGGTAAGTATGGAGAGGAGACGAAAAGGTTAGTAGAAATATGGGTAGGTTGTAGAAGGAAAGATCAAAAACTATATAAAGAAAGGAAATAGCCTTGTAACTATCTAAAAATCTGAAATACAACAGAAAAATGAAACTTAGCTTGAGAGCAAGTTGGCAGCATGTCTGTCACAGGAAGTGGCAAATGAGATCTGAGGTAAATGGTAGAGGAGCATTCGGGGTAGGACTTAAGCTTGAGAGTTTTTGGTCCTCACGGTCTGTAGTAATGGCTGAGTTGGTTCCGAGATTCAGAATCGAACCCACAGGTCAAGGAATAAATGAAGACTGACATTAGATTGTTTGTTAGTGACACTTGAAATGGCATTGGTTGTTTTGTGATTGACCACTGAACCCCCAGAGTTCATTGAAGTACCTGCATATAGAATCTGGCTAGGGGAATTCATGTGATAGAGGCTGCCATGGAGCCCGGAATATGAACAATTAATTTTGCTGGTGGCTTCTGGTGAAATAAAATGTCCTGGGCTTGTTGGTGAAGAGACACAACTGTTGTCTGTGGGAGCCTTACTCTCTGAAGTTGTGTGTCCAGAAGTGCTCCAATAACCTGCAGTCACTGAACTGGTTGTGGCTTGGATTTTGGTAGATTCACTGTAATCCCCAGGTCTGTACATAGTTGGAGCAAGGAGTCCCTTACTTGAATGAGCAGATTCCTGGTAGGGACAGTGATAAGCCAGTTGTCCAAATATGGAAATACCCAGAAACCGTGCAGTTGCAAACAAGCTGCCACTACTGTTATGCATTTGGTAAACAGCCAAGGGGCCTGTAGTAAGACCAAATGACAGAGCTCTGAATTGGAAATGCCTGGCTCCCAATCATAAACGAAGGTACTTTCTGGAGCATCTGTCCATTTTTATATAATAGTAAGCATCCTGAATACCTATCCAGCACATCTAGTTGTTCTTCAGTAGGTGAAGAAAGGACTGAATCGTGACCAGACAGAATTTAATTTACTTTGCAAACTTGTTCAAGTGGCTCGAGTCAAAAATTGTCCTTAGGTCCCAGTTTTTCATTTGCACTAAAAAGATTCTTGAGTAAGTTCCATATTCTCTTTGGTCTGGAGGGACCTCTTGAATAACTGTTTCTTAAAAGCTTCCTTAGTTCTGAAGTGGCTTCTTCCCTTTCTGAGGATGGAACATCAGGAATTCTTTCTGGGAATGAAATAGCCTCAGATAATGGTCCTTTGCACCCATTTGCCTTGACTGATGGATGTCCAGGTTGTTAGGTGTAGTGATAAGTGCCCCCAACTGTCTCCAGAGTGTGACAGTTGAGCAACTATTCAGGAGTGTTGGAAAGGCTCCTCCAAGAAAAACTCCGAAGCCTTGGTTTTGTGGGCTACCTCTGCCCCTTGGGTGGCATCCATAATAAGAGATTCCCCCTGCCTATGGGGGCCTCTTTCTCCTTAAGTATCAGATATAAATCATTCAGATTTACAAAAACAAATTCTCTTGCCTCACTTCTCATTTCTGGAGAAGGTCCTTTGAAGGGTGGAGAATTTGATCCCAACAGCAGACAGGGGTTTACAATCTTTCTCACTTCCTGAGATAGTCTCTTTAACCTTGGGACCAAAATGGGATGATCCATCATATGGAGTGTTGATGTCTTGAAATGTTCCTCAAAGTCACAGCCTCATCCCGGCATACCTTCTTATAGGTTTCATAGATAGGTACTAGGCTATCTGCCCAAAGGCATTTATAAGCCTAGCCAGAATGTGTTGGCTTTTGCTGCCTCCTTAGATTAGTTCCTTGTGCCTCTGTCCAGCAGAGCCACTGAAGTGATCCCCAGGGTAAACTTTCTGTTTCTTATCCACTCATCAAGGTTTCTCTTAAAGAGTGTTAGTGAGGAGCTCTGCCTAATGTAGATTGGAATCTTGTTCCAAAGCATGGGAAGTCTCTGGGATAGGAATCTATCCCACCAGCACATCCTATTTATTGTTGTGGTGAGGTTTAGATCCCTAGAGCATATGGCTCGAGAGGATATGGTTTTCTTTAGGTGGAGCATGTCCATCAATTCTGGGTTGGACATAGCCTTGTATGTCAGGCAGAGATCACCTCTGAGTAGGTGGTATGTAACAGAGTACAGCTGGAGTTTCTTCAGTCGAGCTGCATAGGGCATCTGTTTGGGGCCAGTGATCTTCCTGGTGAGGTACTTCTGTGGTCTTTCCAGCTATTGCAGGTGTCTTGTAAGGTACATCCCAAATGGGGCGTTGTACTCTATGATGGGTCTGATGAGTGATGAGTAGAGGGCCACAATGACCTCTTTTGATCTAGATGTGAATCCTTTTGTGATTAGGTGGGCCACATAGAAGGATTTTCTAACCACTTTGGCAATGTGATTATCAAAGTAGAGATTACTATCTACTTGGGTCCCCAGATCCCTTATTATGTCTTCTGGATTTAGGGGACTACCACCTATGTAGTAGTTTGTGGGCACTTTGTTTTTTCCAAAGGGGATAACTATGCACTTGTTGGCATTTAGCTTGAGGCCATGATTTTGACACCAGGTACCTGTCTCAGTGAGACCCTTTTGGAGGATGTCTGTGTCAGCTGGAGAGTCAATTATAGCCCCTAGTTTGCAGTCATCTGCGAACTTGGTCAGCCATAGTCCTCCTGTGTTTGTCTGTACCTCTGAGAAGTACATGCCGAACAGGAGGGGTCCTATGATTGAGCATTGGGGAAAGCCACTTGTATCTGGTTTAGAGTCGGACCTAGCTCCCACAACTCTCACCATGTGGGTTCTGTTTGTGAGCCAGTTGGCAACCCATCTTGTGACATAGGGGTTTATGTTCAGGCCGGTGATCTTGTCTATAATACCAGAATGGAGAATGGTGTTGAAGGCCTTTGCGAGGTCTAGGTAGGCTGTGTGGACCACCTTCCCCTTGCCTATAGCCTTGGTAACTGTCTCAAAGAAGTCCACCAGGTTTAGGAGGCATGATCTGCCCTTAACAAAGCCAAACTGGGTAGGGTCCAGTGTTTGGAGGTTCCCAATGTCTCTGTTAATGAGTTCCACGATGATGCGCTCCATAGCCTTGCAGACCAAGCTAGTCAGGCTTATAGGGCAATAGTTCCTGGTGTCTGTTGTGGCTCCACCTTTGTGGAGTGGAATAACTGTTGCTGTGTGCCACTCTATGGGTACGTAGCCTGTGAAGAGGCTGAGTTTGAACAGTGTGTTTAGGTGAGGGGTTAGTTCATCTTTGAGCTCGTGTAAGATGCAGCCTGGGACACCGTCCGGTCTCATTGATGCTGTGTTTTTGGCTTTGGAGAGGGCTGTTTTAACCTGAGTGTCTGTGATTTCAGAGGCTCTACATTCTTCTGGTATGGTTATGGGCCCTTTTGGGGGTGAGAGGGGGGTGACGTTTGCACTGAACCTGTCTGCCAGGATATTGGCGATATTGGTTGGTTCAGTGTATTTTGTGCCATTCTGCACTAACTCTGAGCAGATCTGAGCATTACTACTTAGATTCTTGACATAGCTAAAGAATTCTTTGTGGTTATCTTTGGAGTCCTTGGCAATTTTTCTTTCGAAGCTAGCCTTGGATGATTTTATGAGGGATCGTAGTTTCTTGCTGATACTGATCAAGGATGTCTTCCCTTCTTGGGATTTTACTCTTTTCTGTACTAGTTTCTTCCTTCTGTTGTATAGCTTTGTTTATGGCAGGGGTCCACCAGACTGGTTTCCTTTTCTTGGAGGAGTGAGTCTTGGTTTTGCTTGGGATAGCATGATCCATGCATTCTTGTAGGTGCCCGTAGAATGCATTAGTAAAGGATTTTTCAGCTTGAACAGCATTATCCTTTAGCATGGGGGCTTTGAAACTTTCCACCTTGGTCTTAAGTAACGTGAAGTTTGCTTTTGAAAAGTTTTTCATGGTGGTTTCCTTGACCAGGGGTGGGGGAGGAATGTGGATATCCAGAGTGATTTGTTTATGGTCAGATCTAACCAGCGAGGGGTTGACCTCCATTGTCGAACACCGGTTGCCCATGTTGGTGATGACCAGGTCCAATATGTTGTCACCTCTGGTGGGAGTATTGACCAGTTGATCCAGAGCATTTGCATTTATAAATTCTAGGAAATGTTGGGCAAGGGAGTTAGTACTTGAGTAGTTCTCCCAGTTAATGTTTAGGTAATTGAAATCATCCAATATTAGGGTGTTTGGTAGGACCTTTATGTTTCCCAGTGTTTCCAGAAATGCAGAATGGGGGTCCTGGGACATGGTGGGTGATCTGTAGCAAGCTACAATTTGAATTGCAGTTTTGCCCATTGTTAGTTGCACGTAGTTGATCTCTGAAGCATCGTGCTGTGCCACTAACCCAGAGGTGTGGGTATCCTTGATAAATATGGATACGACCCTGCCTTTTGTATTTCGATTCTGTGGCTGAAATGTATGGTATGAGTTGTAGCCTGGTAGTGCTGGGGTGCTCTCTGGAGCCTTAAACCAGGTTTCTGTTACTGCACATATATCGATTTTCTCCATACTGAGGAGTGCCTCAAGTGTGTGCATTTTGAGGTTTAGACTTCTGGCATTGAGTAGCATTGCCATTAGTTTTTTGTTACTTGTGCTATTTATGGCGGTGGGTTTGTCTTTTGAGCCTTGCCTAAAAAAGGCACTATGGGGGTGGCAAGAGCCTTGGCCAGTATTCGAAAGCCTAAGGGTGACAGGTGCAAGATACCTCTAGGCAAGCAGCGTGGCTTGTCAAGCATGTCATCCCAGGTGGACAGACACTGGATCCCTTTGAATGTCACCAGAAACTTGGCCAATTGTTGAAATTGATAATTTTTTCTTTATACCGTGGTATCATTCTTGGTGAGGGCAGGATGCTACTCAGGGTCAGTGTCATACCAGCCTGGGCTATGTGATCAGAGAGCTCTTCCATGTCTCTTTGCATGTAGTCCAGGGAGGTAAGGCTCAGGTCATTCACACCAACATGGACAATGACAGAGTCGTATTTGTACTTGTTCTGGAGTCACCTGAGTGCTTGTGTTATGTGGCGGATCCTGGCACCCGACAGGCAGCTAACAGTAACCTTCTCCTTTTTAATCCTAGTGAGTGGGATGTCAAGTGTGCCTGACTATAGAGTCACCTATTACTAGTGTGTTGGGTATGTTATTTTGCCTTAAGGGCTGTGATTGCGTGGCACACTGGTTTTGTGAAATATGTTTTTCATGGTTTGTGTTGGGAGGTGGAGGTTGCTTGGATGTCTGCTTTGGAGGTTTCTGTTGCTTTTGCAGATTTTTATTTACAGCCTCCGAGTATGTTTTTGTGTATTTGTGTGTTTTTTTTTGCCAGTGCTGGTTTAATGGGTCTATGTGAGACTGGTGGTGTGATGCAAGTATTTCCCTTCTCCTCTTGACTGTCTGATCCAGTCTTGGGTTGAGAGGGCTTAGCCTCCAGTTTCGCTGTATAATTGCATCTCTCGCATGTATTAGTGTTTGGTTATAGAAGGAGAGGGTTGTCTGTGTACATGAGACAGTTGTAACATTGCCTCAAAATGCCCAGATTCACCAGTTGGACTGGAGAGTACACCTGAAACTGCCCTTTGGACATGCCTGGATAGGTACAGTGAACTGTTTTACTGATTGGCTGGTAAGGTCGAATAGAGAGCCTTGTCCTTCTGTACAGTATAAGGAGGTTTAGTGCTAGGATTTATAAGTGCTTGCTATGGGTTTTGAGCAAGTGCCGGGCTGAGAAATGAATGGTTTGAGTGTTTAAGTTGAAAGTTTGTCTAGTTCCAAGGGAAAAATTGAAGAGGAGACTTTTTGGAGCCGGGAATAGTTATACCCTAGCTAACTGGTGCTGCCCAGCGTGCAAAATTGGGCATAGACTATAGAAATACTTGTGCTGGCTGCTCCACATTCACCCTCTATGACACTACAGATAAGGCGCTTAGAGGTTTTGGATAAAGACTGCAAGGTAGGCAACAGTGAATCAATAGAGTTTTTTCATCTGCAGACAAGGTCCCTGGGTGACAGGTTATTTCACTGGTCAAATCTCTCTGTAAACTTGTAACTTTGCCAAGTAATTAAGTGCACTCAACAAAAAAGTAGATGAAGCATAAACATGCTTCCCAAATTTGTCCAATGCACACGATTTCCTGTTTAGTGGATGGACAGAAACTGTTTTTCTGTAAGCTCCTTATTAGTGGCTGCCGCCATTACCATATAATCTACTATGGGACCCTTACTCTAATGGGTACTGCCTTTGGGAGCAACTAAGAATTTGTCAGGTTTCTTGGGAACAGGCTATGCTGTGTCTGGCTTCTTTCATGATTGCAACGAGATCAGGTCGATCATCTCATTGGCCAAGAGGACTATCCAAGTAGTAGATGGGTGAGAACCCAAAGCCTCAATAAAAACTGACTCTTCTGGTGAAGGCATTTGGGAAGACAACCCCACCCCCTTTCTGTTTAAAAAGTTACAGTATCTCTCTGAATGAGACATCAAGGGGAGCCTTTGAAGAACCTTCTCCAAAGTCATTGATAGTGGTAGGGGATTTGTCAGGTTATTCCAAGTGCCTCCTTTTGCACTTCGGCTTCCCATATACCTTGTCTATGGGCTGTTCAGGAGAGAACTCTGGAGCTGACAGTGTTTCCTAGGAGAACTGACTCAAAGCTTCTAAAACTAGCTGTCCTAATGGGACAACAATAGCAGGCTGTGGACTCTGGGAAATCCTACGGGGGAGAGATGGCTCTGATTCTGAGGAGGTAATCTTCTCTCTAGGGTGAAAAAACACTCTCTTGAAAACCTCAAATGCAGAGCTCAACACAGATCTGGGGAGCCTTACTGTAGCAGCCAAAACTCCTGAAGGTGGCTCAACCTTAGATGTCATTTGGCTGTGATCAGAGGCTGATGCCAGAGCCAAACAATCAAACACCAAGGCTCTTAGAGGGAGGAATGGATCCAAATACCTCAGGTCCAATCCTACTCTGAGTTGATGCAGCTCAGCTCCAAGACTCAAAACAGATCCAACAGGATCAGAACAAACTTCATCGGAGAACTCATTGGGAGTCAAGGATGATGGCGTCTCAGTTCAGATGAAGATCTACTCTGGGAAAGTCAGATCCAAGGTCTGTGATCCGAGAGGTTGGACTGGAGAAGGAGCCATTAAAGAATGATGGGAAATAGTAGTTCCTGTGGCTTCAACAGTAGCTGGAGCTGGAAGAACCCCCAACTGGATATGGGTCTGAAGACATTTCATCATCCTGTACATGTCATCTTTAGTTAGGCTCTTGGTAGACTTAAATAACAGTAAAAAAGTTCCAACTTCAACCAGATACCTCAGAAAAGAAACAAAATCCGTAAAAACAGCAAAAACATTGAGGTAAGGCTCCAGGCTTCAATATTTTATTGTTCATAAAAACAAGACACAAGCGCTTTCACCCAGTTGGGCTTCTTCAGGTGTAATAAATCAAGGTACTAGCTCCTCTATTTATACTAATTAACACACACAGCTTAGAGCATTCTTAAAGGTATATTCAAGATACAAGCTCTGTATTAAACAATGCTAGTAAAGTGCTGAAGTCCAAGATACATAAATACAATATAAATATAAAAACATAAATATAAATAAAATACATATAAACCTGTAACTAAAAACATTTTATCTGCGCAGGGGTTTATTTCTTAGAGCTGGTTTTAGAGGGATATTTTCATTCAGGCCATGACCTATAGTAGCTTTAAGTCTAATGATCCATCTGGCCTCTAAATTTTCAGTTTTTATCTTAACATCACCTCCACGTAAACTTTCAAAAACTCTACCTATGGCCCTAAAAGAAAATACATGTTGGGAATTGGTATCACTGGTGTGTTTTGCTAAGGCATTGTGTGAACTGCCTTTTCTTATATGATACACATGTTCCCTAATTCTTTCTTTAAAAGTTCTATCAGTTTTACCTACATAAAATTTGCTACAAATATTACATGTAGCGAGATATACTATATGTAGGGAATCACATCGAGCATTAATATTAAAGGTGAAACCTCTTGTGTATCTGCATCATCCCCAGGGGTCTTAGAGTTTTAAAAATGCCTGCTCAAACAGACTGTGATCCATCTTTGCTTTCTGCTTGGCAGAAGTTGAATATACAGACCCGTTTTGGTTATCTGAAACTGTTAGTGGAATCGGCAGAGAAAGAAGAAATCAAACTTTTGTCCATGATGAAATCAAAATATCTAGATATCTGTGCTAAGTATGAATCTAGTATTTTAACCAAAATTTTTAATGACATATTAGACAATGTGTCCACCTATGGTCGTAGGCTGACACAGATTAAGCTTAAAAAACTAATAAGGGACAGAACGGATTTCTCGGTCGGTCAAGTTTTTATGTGGCCGAGAATAGCACCTTCAGCCAGCTTTAATAATGTCAATAATGGCCGTGGGTCTGAATTAACTCAACATACATCTTCAAATGACTTTACTACCAACAGCACCAGTATTTTGCATGTTAACACCGAGACCGAGAACGTGCCCCGAGATTCTAAAGGGCGGAGCTCTGTAACTGCTGAGTTAGGTTGCGATTGCCCTAATAACGATACAGCAGTTACCAGAAAGAAAGTCATGGTAACTCAAGCCCAAGTGCATCGAGAGGTTAATGGCAGTATACAAGAGGGCATCGATGAACTTTTACCTGCTACACCTGATTTTTTTAGGCAATCAACACTCTACGGGGCTACGTTTCCCTTTACCTACCAGAAACAGATCTGTGAGTCGAGGACGGACGGAACTAATGGAGCCGAGGGGGAGAAGCATAACCGGAAGCAAACGGACAGCTTGGTGAGTCCTTACAACATAAAAAAAGCTTTCCTCAACATGAAAAACTAGTTTTGAATTTGTCAAAACACATTTTGTCTGAAGCTGAATACAATGTTTTAAACAAAGGACTATCTTTTATTCCAACTATGGACTCTAACATAGCTGATATTATCATAGACATTAAACTTTTTACTAGAAATTTAATGTTGAAGTTAATGTTTCAGAACAATGCTGACACTCAAGGTTCAGTTTTAAAAAAACCGAGCACCTTCACTCCACAGTTGAATTCAGTTCTTTCTGTATTTGAAAAGCTATGTATTGATGATGCTTACAAAGTTTTTCATGAACTGAACAACAAGGTTGATAGAAAGAAGTGGCATAATTTAAAGAAAGATGAATATTTAGCAATAAAAAATCTTCAGTCTAATCCTACGATCACAATACGACCTGCTGACAAGGGAGGTCCCACTATTGTCTTAGATAAGGATGATTATGTTAACAAAATGCTGCTGCTGTTGAGTGATGATTTGTTTTATAAAATTATAAGCAGAACACGTCAATAAGATGATTAGTACAGTACATAAAACACTAAAAGACATGTTTACATCTAGTTTAATAGACATTAACCTGTATAATTACTTTTTGATATTCAGTCCAACTGTACCCATTATTCAAGGTCTTCCCAAAATACATAAGGACCCAAAAAACCCTCCCATGAGACCTATTGTAGCTGGGAGAAACTGGTGCACCGAATCAATCTCCATTTTTTTTTTAGAGAAAATACTAAGACCTTTGATTGATGAAACTTGTCATATTTTAAAAGATACTGAACATTTTGTCAAATATTTATATGTTTTCATACATGATATAGAACCAGTGAAGGGTAAACACATGCTGTTAGCTACACTTGATGTAGTTTCCCTGTTCACGGTTATACCGAATGATTATGGTATCAATAGTGTTGCCAAAGTGTTGACTGACTGTGGCAAACATGATAGTAATTTTATAAGATCTATATGCATGCTACTGAAATTGGTCTTAGAAAACAATGTCTTCATTTTTGAAGATAAATTTTATTGGCAACGACAAGGAGTTGCCATGGGGACTTCTTGCGCCAATAGCTACGCTAATGTTGCGATGTTATGTTGGGAATGAGCCATTTTAAAAAACGTTAATTTTAAAAACAAGATTAGATTTTTTAGAAGGTTTGTGGATGACCTTTTTTTGATTTGGGAAGGTACAGTATCTGAATTTGATAGTTTTGTAGAGTTTATTAATACCACAATGAGTTTTTTAAGATTTACAGTAAATCATTCTTTGACTGAGATTAATTTTTTGGATGTTACTGTATTACAGGACTCGAACGGTCAGTTTAATGTTAAGTTATACAGGAAAGAATGTCATGTTAATAATTTATTATATAGGGACAGTGTGCACCCTGACTTTATATTTAAGAATGTGGCACAAAACCAATTTTTTCGAACTTCTAGATTGAATGCTAGTGCCACTGATTTTGATTTGCAACTCACAAAAGTAGAGGCTGAGTTGAAATAAAGGGGCTATGAACATAATCTTATAAACCAAGGACTAAACAATGTCTTGAGATTGAGACAAAGTAAAGCCAAGCCTTACTTTTCTAAACGCAATGTCACTAATCAGAAAAATAGATGCGCTTTAAATTTACAGCCCCTTGAGGTTATGTTTTAGTTATGCTAGAGACATACAACATTATACTGTCATTATTAATAGAAATTGGAAAATTTTAACGTCTGATACACAGATTAAAAAATACATTGGAGCTAAACCACAGTTTACTTTTAAAAATCAGAAGTCCCTACATAGACAGTTATGTTATTTTAAAGAGAATACCCATCCAAATGGAGTCAAAGGTAACAGACCTTGTGGTAAATGCAATTTCTGCAGGTATATAGATACTAACACATCCTTCCAACATCCAGATACACAAGAGGTTTTCACCTTTAATATTAATGCTCGATGTGATTCCCTACATATAGTATATCTCGCTACATGTAATATTTGTAGCAAATTTTATGTAGGTAAAACTGATAGAACTTTTAAAGAAAAATTAGGGAACATGTGTATCATATAAGAAAAGGCAGTTCACACAATGCCTTAGCAAAACACACCGGTGATACCAATTCCCAACATGTATTTTCTTTTAGGGCCATAGGTAGAGTTTTTGAAAGCTTATGTGGAGGTGATGTTAAGATAAAAACTGAAAATTTAGAGGCCAGATGGATCATTAGACTTAAAGCTACTATAGGTCATGGCCTGAATGAAAATATCCCTCTAAAACCAGCTCTAAGAAATAAACCCCTGCACAGATAAAATGTTTTTAGTTACAGGTTTATATGTATTTTATTTATGTTTTTATATTTATATTGTATTTATTTATCTTGGACTTCAGCACTTTACTAGCATTGTTTAATACAGAGCTTGTATTTTGAATATACCTTTAAGAATGCTCTAAGCTGTGTGTGTTAATTAGTATAAATAGAGGAGCTAGTACCTTGATTTATTACACCTGAAAAAGACCAACTGGGTGAAAGTGCTTGTGTCTCGTTTTTATGAACAATAAAAATATTGAAGCCTGGAGCCTTACCTCAGTGTTTTTGCTGTTTTTACGGATCTTGGTAGACTTAGTTGATCTAAGATTAGTATCACAGGAGGGTGGCCTGGAATGGTAATGAGGTCTGTACTGCAAAAATTGGTGATCAAAGTGTGGGATACATAGGATCTGGGGAGAACCTAGGAAGCATTTGAAATCCCATGATTGTAGGATCCAAAAAGATCACTGGCTCTGAAGATCTGGATATTTTAGGTGTCGGAGCCGAATGATCCAAAAACATTTTCTTAGAAGTTTTAGATTTTTCGTTTTCCTTGTCTGACTCTCATTTTTTCTTTTGACTCGTCAGACACATTTTTGGTTGAAAGAGAACAGGAAGCAGCAGCAGCAGACTTCTTCAATTTGGAAGAAGGTCTGTCTCCTGATTGAAGCAGCCACTTCGAAATAGGTTTCTTTCTTTCATTAATAGCCTACTGGCTGAAAGCCTCACAAATTGAGCAGATAATGTCCAGGTGCATTGGTCCTAAATAGTAAATGCACTTGTGCACACCTGACTTTGGGAGCTTGTGCAAGCAAGCTATACATTTTAAAGCCTGAAGGCTTATCTGCCATCCTAGAGAAAAAGATGAAGAAAAATGTAAAACAGACAAAAATGCTCCTTATTTTTTAAGGTAAATTACACTAAAAAGATATATGCTTTTTTGTATTAGTAGACTCCCATGTCAAGAATGAGAGGCAAGAAAAAAGAAGAAAAGTGAAAGAGGAGAGAAGAATATGTACAAACGGTGGTAGATTATTGATGGACCTTGTAAACCCCACCCCACCCATTTTTTCTTTCAGAAACTCTGAATCTCCATTTTTCTCTTTGCCAACAAACTGTTTCAGACAAAGGGGTTCTGAAAATCTTCAAGGTTCCAGATGGCAGTGGGAAAAGATTTCTCCTTTCTGGGTGGGGGGACTCATTCCTCATCCTCCAGATCAGACTGTAGAGTCTAGTGCAAGTAGAGGGGTAGGATGTATGATGTATGACAAAAACATAAGTCAAACCCAAATGAAGTAATACTTATTTTAAAGAGTTATAAAACCTTTCCTGAGCACCAAAGATCCATCAGTTGCTTATGGTGGCAAATGAGATCTGAGGTAGCTCACTCTTTACACAACAGTTACGGGTAAGGGGAGGAGCCTGGGAACCGGATCCAAAGCTTAGAAGTGGCTGAAGTTGGATCCAAAACCCCATACACTGAGGAATGGATGGAAAAGACATCAGATCTAAATGCTTATTAGCAGCTGGATTCACTAAAGCAGTAGCTGTTGGGTCTTATCTGGATGGGTGTATAAAACTTAAAATACTGAGGCTTTATACAATCTAATCTGCTTTTTGGAGGACAGCAGGCTGTCCATTAGGGAAGCTATAGGCTGTGAAAAACTATCTTCCAATGAGAAAACAGGGAAAGAAGCCAAGGTACTGGGAGCAAATAAATAAAGAGGGACAAGTAAAAGGGTGAAATACCTGCTCTCGTAGAGGTTTTAGTCGAATCCACAACAGAAGCCTTTGTTAAAAAGGGGATAATTATTACAGCATACAAAATATTGTATTATAAGAATCAATCACAGGAGGTTAGAAAATATTAGGAAGAGAGACTGGAAAAGCAATTTACAAGGGAACAAAGGGAGGTCATCGGTATGCAACAAAAGCCAGATGCTTTAGGATTTTTGCTTAGAATTGTTTGCGTAAATATTTTTATACCCCAGGCAGACCTGAAAGATTTCTTTTCCTCATGTAAATAGCAGGTGATGAAGGTGTGACAGGGAAGAAAAGAGGTAATTGGGAACATGTCTTCAGGAATGTAATAAGTTAGCAGATTTTAAAAATTCCCTTCAGAGTACTCTGTCAGAATTTTTAGGGGAGCAAACTGCTGCAAGAAAAAAAGAAGTTATGTAACTCACCATAACGTTCCATGTGTGTTGTCCATCTTGCCTTTATTCTCTACTGGTTGGGTTCGGAACTGATCATCAGTTCTGACTCTGCCCATACAAAAGCTGGTTCGTGGCTGTAACCCTCTCCCATCATACTTAGGGAAGACTATCCAGATCTTGTTTGCAGATATTACGCCTATTATCAAAAATCTCTTTACATGTCTAACAGACCAATGAAGAAAGGTCAGAGAACATTATATGCCAATCACAACTGCTCGGTCCTCCAGGAGTGAAAGGCTGGGGGAAGGAAGGTGGGACGTAAGAATGAAGGCGAGATGGACAACGCACACATGGAGCGACATAACTTCTTTATGTGATGTTGTCTTATCCCGCCTTCATTTTATACTGGTTGGGACAGCGTCCCTAGCACCATCTTTCCTGGATGGCTCAAGGGAGAATATTCTTCAAATCAGTGGACCCAAAGGCAGCCCTGTTCCTCAAGGCCAAATCCACTTTGTAATGAGTGCTAAAGGTATGAGGCCTTACCCATGTTGCTGCAGCACAAATGGTATTAATTGGCAGTCTCACTTGAAAGCCAGATGAGGTTGCTATACCCTTGTAGAATGACCTTTTACTTTTTTGGGAAGTTCTCTGTTTTAAGATTTGTAAGTAAAGGTAATGCAAACTAAAAGCCATTTTGAAAGTGTGACTTTTGCCTCGGGAGCACCCTTCTTGTCTGAAAATGATATAAATAACTGGTCAGACTTTCTGTAGTCCTTTTTTCTATGTAGGTAGAAGAGTAATTGCCTATATATATCTAGCTGGTGTAGCTTATAGTCTGTCCTGTTGCCGTAGTTGGAGGAAAAAATTGGTAAGTCTATGGATTGATTCAAACTAGATTCTGACCATACTTTGCGTAGGAAGGATGGGTTTGTTTGTAGAGATACTGTATCTTTGTGGAAAAGCATGTAGGGGAGCTTATTGACAATGCTTGTAGTTCTGATACCCTTCTAGCAGAAGTGATGGCTACTAAAAAGACTTCCACATTAAAAACTTCAGGTCATAGGATGATGCAGGTTTAAAAGGGGAAAGAATCAAACTGGACAAGACAAAGTTTAGGTCCCATGGTGCTGGAAGATCTTTGATGGGTGGCCTGAGTAAAATAGTACCCCTCAGGAAAGCTTTGCAAAGATCTGCTGGACATTACCTTTAGTCCCCATTCTCCTATATTGATGTTGGATATAGCTGCTAGCTGAACTCAAATAGTAGCCACAGCTGTACCTTCATTAAAAAGCTTTGCCAAGAATTCTAATGTATAGGGGCAGTGAAAGGGTCAATAATATTGACGGCCCAAAGAGAACATCTCTTCCATTTGCTTGTGTATAACTTCCTAGTTGAAGCCTTGTGAGACGAAATCAAGATATGTTTCACAGAAGGGGAAATGTCAGGAAGCCTGGCTGTTTGTGGAACTGGAGAAGCAAAGCTGTCAACTTGAGGGTTTGAACCGATGGGTGGAGCATCCCTGACGAATGAGTCAGGAGGTATGGAACTGGGTCCAGAATCCACAGCTCCTCCTGGAGATGAGGCCAAAGAAAGGGGAACCATACTTGACAAGGCCGGTATAGGGAGACTAGTATTAAACTCCTTCCTAATGAGCTGGCATTCTGAAGAACTTCGGGAATCAGTGGGAAAGGGGGAAAAGCGTGTACAAGTGCATCCCTTGGTGACTCCCCAGAGGGGGGGGGTTGGGGTGAAGTAGCTGCTGCAATAAGCATTTATGGATGTGGCAAAGAGATCACAGAAAGGCTGGCCCCACTTACATAAAATCTTTTCTGCTGCTTCCTGTTTTAGGGACCACAAGTGAGACATCAGACTTGCTCTGCTGAGTTTGTCCGCTATCACATTGGATTTCCCCAGGATGTGCATTGCTGTCAGAAAACATTGGGAAGAGATTGCTTACTGTCATACTCTTTGGGCCTCTCCACAGAGGGAGTAAGACTTGGTTCCTCCTTGTTTATGTATCACACAACTGACATATTGTCTGTATTGCAATCATTCTTATTGGAAGAGTGTTTTGGAATGCTTGCAATGCTAGGAGCACCGCTCTCATCTCTAGGATGTTGAAATTCAAGTGGGCCTCATGATCCCCCCAGTGCCTTAGACTGTCCTTCCCAGATAATGCTCCCCCAAAATCTGGGAAGTGTCCATTTTCACTGTGGCTAACAGTTGTGGAAGAACAAAAGGTTGGCCTAGAGTCACCCGAGTGGAATGAAGCTGCCAATGAAGATCTTTTTGCAAGATTCTGTAATTTTTATCTGGTGAGACATGGGTAGCTCCTGCATGGACCAGTGAGTGAACAGTAGCCACTGCAAAATTCTCATGTGCAGGCACACCAATGGTATCAAGGTTATTGCTGCTGCCATGGTACCCAAAACTTTCAGGACAGTTCTTGCTTGCACTTTTTTCTTGGAAAATTAATTTTGGAGTTGATGTCATAGAACTTGAACTCTTTCAGGAGGAATCTTGGCCAACATTTGTTTTTTACCTAGGTCTGCTCCTATAAAAATGATATGTTCAGATGGCAGCAAGGCAGATTTTTCATAATTTATTGTGATCCCTAGGTGAGATCAAAGCTGTATGGTGGTGTCTCTCACTCTTGTTAGTAGATGCTTGGTGGTGGCAGTTAGGAGCCAGTCATCAAGGTAAGGAAGTACACGGAATCCTAGGTGCCTCAAGTGAGCCTTGACTGCTGCCACGCATTAGGGGCTGTAGTGAGAACAAAGGGCAGAGCTCGAAACTGGTAGTGACTGGCTCCCAGTTGAAAGTGCAAATGACTCCTGGATTGCGTGTACATCTTGATGTGCTTGCTGTATGCATTCTGGAGGTCTATCGAGCACATTCAATCGTCTTGTCTCAAGAAGGCAAGTATCAACTGCAGTGTCACCATCCAGAACTTTGACATTTTTATGGACTTGTTTAGTTTGCTGAGATCAAAAATGGATCTCCAGTCCCCGTTTTTTTAACTAAAAAGAACCTTGAGTAAGTTCTGGATCCAATTTGGTCTGCAGGGACTGTTTGGATGACTCTTTTGTCTAGGAACTTTTGTATTTCTAGAGTTGCCTGATCCCTTTGACTGGGTGAAACATCTGGGATGGTTTTCATTTTTGGGTCAGGAAAGGAAAAAGGAATGGAGTAGCCTCTGGATACGAGCGTTTGTACCCATTTGTCTTTTGTAATTTCTAGCCAGGCCTTTGGGTACAAAGATAAGCAATTCCCGACTGCCTCCAGAGATGGACAGATGGTCCTCCTTTCAGGAACGCTGAAAGGGCTTATCAAGGAAGGATTCCCTGTTGCTCTGGTTCTGTGGACCCCCTCTGCCACATGGTCAGTGTCTTCCATAGATACTTCCCCCTCTGCCCCTGGGGGAAGGGTCACCACATGTGTCCTGGAAAGCTCTCTGGGATTTTCAAAACCACATTTTTTCCCCTTCTGACCTTTGGGGTAAGGTCTGGTAGGTAGAGAGAAACAGACTCCAACGGCAGAGGGAGTCTTTCCTTCCTGTTCACACCTGGTTAGCTTAGTGTGTCTAACTTCCTGCCCAAGGATGAGCCATCAAAAGGGACATTAATAAAGGAAGATTTAAAGGGTTCCGTGAAATCACATGAGCACATCCAGGAATTTCTTCTTAAGGAAATTCCTGTACCCGCTGCCTTAATTGCTCCATCAACTGCATAAGAAATGAGCCTCATAGAAGAGTTGACCACTGAATTTAAGGCAGAGAGATGAGAGGACACTTTGTCCGAAACCCCCGCAGCTACAGAACCTTGGATGGTATCTCCTAGCTTTTTCAGATCATCTCTCTGAAGCCTAGTAAAACGAGTCAGGTAATTCAGCAATTTGAGAGCAAAAGTTGCTGAAGAAAAGATGTGCTTTCCATATCTGTCCATTGTACGAGACTCTTTGTTTGGTGGATGGACAGACGAGAATGTCTTTGAAAGTTCCTACTTGGTGGCTGCCGCCACCACCATAGCATCTACTGGGACAACCTTGCTAAGAAACTCCTTGTCCGAAGGTGTAGTAATAAACTTATTTAGCCTCATTCAGAACAGGTATCAGTGAGTCTGGAGACTCCCATGCCTTTCGACTAACTACATTGATGAGCTGGTCGAAGGGCGAAGACACTCAAGAGGTGGAAGGGTGAGACCTGAAAGGCTCCAGGTATACAGACTCCTCCTCAGAAGGGTTGTTTGGCTTCCAGCCACCTCTCTGCTTAAGCATTTCTAGGATGGTTGCAAAGGAGACATCCTCAGAGGGTGACCATGGGGACCCTTCTGACTCATCGAGGTCTATATCTGAGGTGATGGACTCCTCTGTGGAGTCTAAATTCTTCCTCTTGCATAATCTCATTCAAGGGACTTCAGAAGGGTATTCCAAAGAGGTTTCGGAAGCAAGAGGTTCATCCAATGAGGCTTCCTGAGGCTTTGGGTCTCCACATCTGTGTGGATGCGATGGTGCTCAGACAGACACTGGCGCCTTTGGGGGAAGAATGCCTGAAACTGAGAGAGGAGCTATCCATGGTGACAGCACTCTCCTCATCAGCTCAAAGGCCCCCCAGCCCCAAAGAACCAGAAGACATCCCCAGAACCAAGGGGTGGGCTCCGAGGCCAATGTAGGAACTGAGGTCACCCATGCCGAAGCCCCAAGAATCAAGTTCAGATCAGACAGTTGTCTGACCCGATTCTTCTCTCTAGACTCGACCAGAGACCATCAGCTCCTGCATCTCTCAAGTTCAGATGGAGCCGAGGAAGTCGGAGTGGTAGCCGGGCCTGAAGATCCAGGTGCAGGTCATGGTACTGACAGTTCCACTACAATCAGATCCAGGCACTCTGGCTCTGAGGTCCCAGATCAGGTCGGAGGAGGATTCGATGAAGGGGGGTAGTCTTAGTAGACTCCGACTCTCTCTGGGTTGGAGTTAACAAGAGCTTGACCACAGCCAGTGTCTGTAAAAGTCTCCACACCACACAATCCACATCATCATTGGAGAGCCTCCTGGAGGACTGAGAGGAGAGGGTGGGAGATCTCACAGGTTTAAGCAATGGAGATCTGAGAGTTGGGAAGATCAGCTCCAGAACTGGGGACCAACTCCAAATGTGAACTCCATTGGCTTCAAAACCAAAGCAGGAGCAGAGGAGGAAGGTTTTTCATGTCTGAAAGCCTTCGAGTCCAAGGATGACACTTTTGCCAATTTTGTTTCGGCTGTGAATGAGCAGTAGAGGTAGATGATCCCTTTCCCGACTTCTCTAAACTGGAAGATGGGGATTTTGGAGTCTTTGATGAACTCTAACCTTCTTTGATAGCCTCTGTGAAGGAGGTCTTTAATAGCCCTCTTAAAATTAGCTTGTTCTTCCTCTCAAGCAAAACTCTGTGACTGAAAGCATGGCAAAAGGCACATAATTCCTGAAGGTGGACTGCACCTAGACAATATACACAACTTGTATGGCCATCAGTTAATGACATTTTTTGGTTACATTTGTCACAATTCTTAAACCCAGACGGTCTTGATTCTTCTGGATCCTTGGACATTATGTATCAGCAGCAACAACAACAACCAACAACTAAATATACAATACTAGAAATTTATTTATTTATTTTTTTATATTCAACAAACAACAATACCAATTTCACTAGGAAACAAAGGGGGCAGTTCACTAAGTTAAACGGACCTGCCTTAAATAGGAAGAAATATAGAGAGGGAAAAGGGAGGCCCTCTAAAGTTAAACAAGCCAACGGTTGCCCTCTAAATTAAATGAGTTTACCAGGGAAAGAATAGTAGAGTTAAATCAAAATTGAAAAACTTATTTCCAAGCTCTCCAACTTAAACGAGCTTGGATAATTATTTGTACGAATAGCCGGGATAGGGAGGTAGAAAAAAAGGCCTAGAAGAAGAAATGACGGCCAAAGGTAACAGCAAACAACTAAGTGAACACTCTAAATAAGCTCAAACTAACCTACTAAAACTCTAGAAAAACAGTTATAAGTACAGTTTTAACAAAAAGTGAAGAAAAAAGATTTCCACTTAGCCAGAGCCTGAATGGAAGCACTCAATCTTGTTTAACAGCAAACGAGATCTGGGTAGTCTTCCCTAAGCATGATGTTCACCCCAGGGATCACTCCAGTGGCTCTACTCAACAGAGGTACTGGGAACTAAGGTCGGGTGTCACAATGCCAGGGTAAGCCTATGGGCTAGGCTTGTAAAGGCTCCAGGGCCATTAGCCTAGTACACACCTATGAAATAAGGTTACACTGACGAGCCGGTGGTAGTCCTTGAGCTTTTGCATAGGCCGAGTTGGAAGCGATGATCGGTTTCGAACCCAACCAGTACAGAATGAAGCCGAGATACGACAACATCACATTGATAATCTTTTGAGCTAGGACACAGGATTATGAATTGCCTAGACACAGTAAGGCCTTATCAAGTTTAATTCTGTTGCCAAAAATACTAGAAAATGGAAATCAAAATCTAAAACAACTGCATTTAAAGTACTGAATATTGTAAAACAGAAAATAACTGGAAGAGTGATCTTTAGAAGGATCAATTTACATAGAAATAAATTAAACGTGTGGGAAAAATACATGCAGAGTGAGGTTTAAAGGAAAGCAGGAATTGAGTTATTTAATGTTGGTCTGCAAGACAGTCATCATAAAGAATGAGAACAATGTATAACGTGTATAAAAGAAAAAATGTTAATAGGGTTTGTGTTTGTTTCTATTAATGTATGTGTGCCTATGTCTTCAGTTATACTTTAATACAAATGTTTAGGGAAAAAAAAGTTTTGATAATTTTATTCACTTTGAAGGGGAATTTTTTCACCAAATATTGAGAGTACTATAGGCGCCATGCACTCTCATTCATGCCAACATTGTGTTAACTTGTTGGGAAGATATGAATGTTTTTATTCCCAAATGTATGTCTAAAGTTTATGGATACCTTAGATTTGAAACGATATACTGATCCTGTGAAAAGGAACCGTGGTTGTAGACACTTAGTAAGTGGGAAGCCACAACAGAATTTCTAAGGTTTACATTTACTGGGGGATGGATAGTATTAATTACTTAGATATCAAACTGTCAAAAAATTACACATTGAATTCTTTTGTTTCAACTATGTACAGGAAGGAGACATTCTCAAACTCATATCTCCATTTCCAGAGCTGCCATCCTGCCCACAAAAAGAAATCAGTAGTCAAGGGCCAGATGGTAAAGATGTCGAGACTAATTAGTGATCAGATCCACCAGCTAATATGTATGTTTGCAGCAAGGGGATATTCCATCAAGTTTTTACACAACATTAGAGGTGAAGTTTTGAATTTACAAAATGACCGATTTTCCCCTATATTGAATAGGTCACCACAAGATCAAAGCGTAGTAATTCTTGACATGAGGGGTAATTCATCACTTTTTACAGATACAATGATATTGTCATTTCCCTTTAGTATTGACATGTTTAGATATGTTAATACAGTTAAAAACAACTGGGATATTATTTTACCTCCAGAGTTGAAAAAAATAGATGGGACATCACCAATTATTGTTTTTAGTAAAGGGAGAAACATAAAATGTTTGATTGAGAAGAATATTGGTAGTTGGAAAACATTATACACTAAAGGTTGTTGTTGTTGTTGAGTCTTTCGGCTTTTCCCGGTTAGGGGTCGCCACAGCGGAACTCCGGTCCACTAATGATTGGCAGTAGATTTTTACATGCCAAGTTGTCAGCCCTGGTGCACAACCTTCAACGAAGGTACGCCCATTCATGCATGTCTCCACACAGAAGATGCTCTAGCTGAGAATCAAACAGGACAACACCTTACTGTGAGGCGACAACGTTATGTGGCACATGCAAAATATGCAGGTACATATACAAGGGGCCTTATGTTTCAGTTGGGAGTTATGCTAGAACCATCCTCTCTGCAGGTAAATATAATTCTAATACCTCCAATGTAGTTTATTTAGCTACCTGTACTTCATGCAATAGTTTTTAAATTGGGAAACTAATAGAAAATTAAAAGAAAGGGTCCATGAACATCTATACGAGATGAAAAAGTGCAAGGTTACTAATGGCTTGAACAGGGATTATTTGCATTGTCCTTCCTTTAAGAAATTTGTGTTTTTTGTCATCAATCGGATTTTTATAGAACTGTATAAAGGTGATCTGGATGCTCTTTTGGAATATAAAGAACTTACATGGCAAGTGAGGCTAAATGCCTCAGTACCCCTGTGAATTAATGACATTATCTCCTTATCAGTATTGTTGAAGAAGAGAGCACAGACTTTATAATTATTTATGTTACTCAATGTTTTTTCACACACTACACTGCTATTAATTTCAGAGCTTTATCTGGTTCACCTGGATATGTACTTTATCAATTATCTTTTCCATTATTCATTTTTTTCTACTTTTTCCTTTTTAACTTTAGGACGTGCATTTAATACGTTTTTACTGCACACATTTTTATACATACATTTTAAAAATAGATATTTGTACTGTGTATACAGATATACAGCAGACTCCCTCTTATCTGGCTTCTCTTTAACCGGCCATCAAATTTCTGCCATAGTCTTAGCAAAAGACAACAAAGAACAACACTTCCACCTCCTGTGGGCTAAATAATGATGGGTCTATATTGGAATATCGAAAGATGTAAACACCGAATGTCGAACTGTATTCAGCGAAAGCTGAAAACAACAAACATACAGAACAGCAAATTTTTTCCTAGGGAAAAAATTTGCTGTTCCAAAACACATACACACAACACAAACACACCAAACAAACAGCAATCCACACACATACACCTAAAATCTTACACCTAACCCTACACTAAACTATACACACACCACTAACTATCCACTTACCTTAACCCAAACCCTAAGGTCCGTCACTATCGCACACTCACCTCACCCGCGCCCTAACCGTCACGTCTACACAACTGCACACTTACCTGACCTGCGCCCTAACCCTAACTCACCTAACCCACCCTAACCCTCACATCCACACAATCGCACACATACCTAACCCGCACCCTAAACCTAACTCACCTAACCCACCTTAACCCTCACGTCCACATAATCGCACACATACCTAACCCACACCCTAACCCTAACTAACCTAATCCACACTCAATCGCACACTTACCTGAACCTAACCCGTAACTTTCCACCACAGTGCTGAAAATACCGAAGCAACAAAAATGGACAACCGAATTCTTTCCCTAGGAAAAAATTTGGTTTTCTGTTGCTTCGATATTTTCAGCTTTCGCTGAATACAGTTCGACATTTAAACATTCGGTGTTTACATCTTTCGATATTCTAAAATAGACCCAATAATGACAAACATTTGAATTTTAGACTTCATATTCATTATAAAAATGCATACTAACACAAATCATGTTATTCTAGCTGATTTATAACCTGTAAATGCTATTTTGTATGCATTGTCTGATTAACCAGCCTTTCGTTTATCCAGCCTGAGGTCCGGTCCCAGTGAAGCCGGATAAGAGGGAGTTTACTGTATAGGGTTTGTTTAATACTTGTTACAATGGGAATGTTATTTATCAATTTAAATTTGTGGATGAATCTGATTAAGTATGTCCATTCATTGGTTGGGGTAAGTTATTTAAATAGCATGGTATATAAAATGTATTCAACTCTGATGAAGTATTTGGGATATTTATAAAAGACGAAATTACTTAGTTCTTCAATAAACAGTGGTTGATTTCAGTACCTTGGTTATGGCTTTACATTTTTTGTTTTTGTTGGGAAATAGGCACTAACCCATGTGAAAATTTCTGATTCCCCATCCATTGATCCAAACAGCATTTGAAGAGGGCCAAGGAAGGGCTCTGTTTATCATGCCTGGTCCAAAGAAGGGGAGAAATTTATGAGACACATATCTGTCTCTCTAGCACATTTTGTTTGAGTCACTAAGTTTAGATCCCTAGATCGGGTGATGACTCTTGCTGTTTGACTTGCAGATATGTAGCGGCTCCATCAGGGCTGGATTTGTGAGTCCCTTGTAGGCCAGGCATGTCACCCCTTAACAGTCAGTAGGGGGCAGAGGAAAGGGATAGGGCTTTTAGTGTATCCGTATTTGACAGGTTGTTTACACAATGTATTTTCCTTTGTGAGGAATCTCTGAGGTAACTCCAGCTGCTGCAAGTGCCTAGTCAAGTAAATGCCAAATAGCACATTGTACTCTATTACTGGTTTAATGAGGGTTGAGTACAGAGGGACTATACTTTCCTTGAATCTGGATTCTATACATTTACTTATAAGCTGTGCCACATAGGACTTCCTCACCACTGTGGACACATGCCAATCAAAGTTCAGGCTATTATCTATCTGTGTACATAGAACTTTCACCTCTGAATCTACTCTTAGGGTGTGATGTTGATATTGTAATTTGCAGGAGTATGATAATGCATTTTTTCACATTCACTTTTAGGCCATGGTTCTGTCACCAATCATTTGTCTGATTTAGGCCCATTTGAAGGATATCTACATCACTGGGGGATTCAGTGATTGTCCCCAGCTTGAAGTCATCGGCAAACGTTGTCATCCAGAGGCTTTCCACATTAGCCTTGATTTCACAGAAGTATATTCCTAACAGGAGTGTTTTTAGCACTGAGCCCTGTGGCACACCACTAGTAATTAGCCTCTTGCTGGATCTGAGTTCACCAACTTTAACCATGTGTCCTGTCTATGATCCAACTGGCTTATCCATTTGGTGATGTAGGGATTTATGCCCAGTGTTGTGCATTTATTTGTAATACCTGAATGGGGAATTGTGTCAAATGCCTTGGTCAGGTCGAGGTAAGCAGTATGTACGGTTTACCCTCATCCATGGCCTTAGTGACTTTCTCAAAGAAATTCATAAAATTCAGTAGGCGGCCATGAAAAAGGCAAATGGGGTGGGGTCCAGTGTTTGGAGGTTTTGTATGCCATTTATCAGGCCTATGATTATTTTTTCATAGCCTTACATATAAAGACTTTTCAAACTTATGGGTCTGTAATTTCCCTTTACCCAGGGGAATGAATCCTGCTGTCCTCATTTCTCAGAACAAAGCCAGTCTGGATGCTGTGGTTAAATACAGATCCTAATGGGCCTGATAAGTCCTGATTTAAGCTGAGACACAACATCATCAGGCCCTTTGAAGCCTTGTTTTTAGCCTTAGAGAGCACAGCAGCAACCTGTTCTTTGGTGATAACTGGCAGTGTAGGGTATTTCCTGGGGAGAACTGGTGGTGATAGGGAGGTAAGATTTGAGCTGAATATTGGCAAGCAGATTTACTACATCTTCCAGCTGAGTATAGGTGATGCCATCTACAACTCATTCTGCACATTGCTAGGTGTTGCTCTTAAGACTGTGAGCATAGCTGAAAAATGCCTTATGGTTATCCTTAGCTTTGGAAGCTATTTTTACCTCAAACGTTTGCTTTCAGAGATTTTACTAGTTTCCTGATTTGCTTGTTTAATGTAATGAGGGACTTTTTCCTCTGTTGTGCACATTCCTTCTCAATAGGATTTTTTTCTTTTGTTGTACATCATATTAATACCAGTGGTCCACCAGGGTGCTTGGTTTTGCATTTTGATCTGGGTTTATTTTGGTCTGGCACTGCCACTTCTATGCAGTTGTTTATACGGTCATACAGGGCTTTTTTTTTGTACACCTCTGCATAGGTTTCTGTGTTTTCTAGATTAAGGGAGCTTGAAAACTAGCTATGCTGTCCTTAATTGGGAATAATTTATCTTATAGATGTTCTTAAAATTTTGGGGGTGAGATGGGAGACTAGTTTTATTTTTATTTCAAGGGAGATTACTTTGTGATCTGATCTTACCAGTGAGGACATCACACTTGGGTGGTGCAGTGTTTTCCCCTATTTGTGAGTACCAGATCTAGGATATTTGTTCCCCTAAGGGGAGTGTAGACAAACTACTACAGGGCATTTGAATTTACAAAGTCAAGAAATCTTTGGGCCTGCATGTTAGTGGTCATGTATGCTTCCCAGTTAATGGACGGGTAGTTAAAATCACCCATGTGTATGGTATTGGGATGAATGGT
This sequence comes from Protopterus annectens, assembly GCF_019279795.1. Classification (NCBI taxonomy): domain Eukaryota; kingdom Metazoa; phylum Chordata; order Ceratodontiformes; family Protopteridae; genus Protopterus; species Protopterus annectens. The sequence continues at coordinate 547,570,629 of NC_056725.1, read as the reverse complement.
GAGTGATTCTTGTAACTTCAGGTATAGTGCATTGGTTTCCTGGTTCATGGTGGGGGACCTGTAGCTAGCAGCAAGACTATGGCAATAGATTTTTTCCATGGTTAGCTGGAAATGGAGTTGCTCAAGCTTGTCACATTGTTTGGCCAGCCTGAAGGTGTGCTTATCCTTTATGTAAATTGTACTTTCATGTTCAATGGTTGGTTGGAACATATAAAAGGGATTATACTTACGCACTGCCAGAGTACCTTCAGTGGCTTTGAACCATGTTTCAGTAACTGCACAGATGTCAGCATTCTCCAGGGTGAGGAGAGCTTCTATGGGGTGCAGTATGTTTTTGAGACTCATAGCATTGATCAGCAATAATTTCCAGCTTGTCCTAAAGCAGCTTTTGTTATGTTGGAAGGTTTGTCTGTTGGCAATGCCTAAAAAGGCACTATAGGGGGTGGATAATGTTTTGGTCAATATCCAAATGCCTAGAGGTGACAAGTAATGACCATCCCTGGAAAAGCAGCGTGGGCTGCCACCGATGTACACCCAGGCTGACAAGTATTGGACCACTTTGGAATGGCACCAGTACCTAAGCCAATTGTTAAAGTTAATCATTTTCTTCAAGTGTTGTGGCATCATCCTTGGAGATGGTAGAATGTTGCTCAGTGTTAGATTCATACCTGCCTGTGAGACATTCTGAGAGGTCAGTCATGTCTCTCTTCATATAGTCCAAGGAGGTACATCTCAGGACATTCATGCCCACATGGACAATGATCAAGTCATACTGGTACTTAGGGATGAATGACCCAAGTGCTTGCATGATCTGGCAAATCCTGGCCCATGACAGGCAGCCAACTGTAACCTTCTCCTCATCCAGCCTGTTAAGAGGGACATCAGCATATTGGGTTGTAGAGTGTTTTGCCTTATGGGCTTGCTAGTTGAGACACAATGAGATGTGGTTTTGTGTGTTGTGATGAAAATTGTCTTGTTAACATGCATGTGGAGTTTCTGAGGAATGCACCTAAGAAGCTTTTGAGGTTAGGGTAAGTTACATATGACTACCTCTGCATATGTGTTTGTGTGTGTGGTCCTTTGTGGGTGTGGTGAGGGGTGTATGTGCGTTGCTTGCAAATTGTTGCTTTTTATGTCTGTATGTGAGTCTAGCTTCCTGTGTCAATCTCTCACATACTATACTTCTCTGTTCTAGAATTACGTGGTTGTCAATTTACATAAGATAACAGCTATATTACCTCAGGATTCCCATGTCCACGAAGCTGGCTGCAGAGATAGCAGGAAAGTGCCCATTAATGGTTCCAGATCCAAATGTGTACTTGGAAGGAATGCAGGGTGTTTGTAACCAGATGAGAGAAGGGTACTTTACTTGGTGTAATCTGCAGTTAACCTAACCTAACCAGCAATGCTGTCCAGCACCCAAACCAGATACTCTCGGAGCAGCAATAGTCCTGTGTGCTATAATACGGTAAGACAGAACTAAATAGTCCTAACTAAATGCATCTAAATGCATAAATGCTGCTCACCACACAAACTAGCTGTACTGTGAGTAACGCAGGACTGAGGTAAAGTTCCAAGGTGGTTTTATAGGGAAATTTCAACTTCTAGTGATTGCATGTATATAACACATGTAACCACTGCAATGTAAACAGCAGCTTAGTGCAAACATAAGGCTTATACACAATCAGAAAAAAGCACATTTTACATTAGCTATGTCCTAAGGCCACTCAGCTAAGCACACAATGAGCTTGCCACCAACAATTCCCAGCACAAGTAGGTGAAATCAGCTCTCTCCTGCCACAAGAGTGCAGGCTTAATGTAAAATGATTGGTTTGGATCCCAAGTGTTAAGGAACCACAAACAGATACCTAATACTAGTGAAGAAATACTAGGTACAATGTATTTCAGTGCAGAACAGCAGCCCTTACAGCTGTTTGAAAATGCAACTTTAAACTTTAAAGAAGTGCAAAAAAATACAGTAAACTTTCACAGTATAATGAAAATATGCAATGTTTCTAGATATTTGCATCTGTACAGGGCACTGGCACAGTGAGCAATGCCATGCGAATGTGACAATTTTATACTAGCACTATAAAATTGTAGAAATACAGAACACTAACTACTGAGCCCTATGGCCAATAAAACAGCCATCCTTGGAACCCTTTTGTGCCCTTTCCAACTCAGGTAGACCAGACAAACACCTACCACAACTAGATGAATAACCATAGCCCTCTAAAAACACAGTAAGAGTATCTAGAGTAAAGTGCTACCACAAACTTAAACTTAAGGAAAGGCAATGAGTATTTCAAGATTATAGTAGTGTACTTTAAACAGCTTATAAAAGTGTGATTATTCAATAAAATTACTTTGTAGAAATAAGCCAAGAGCCACTCAATTGTGTAGAATTTATAAAGGCACTAAAAATAAGGTAAGCTGATTAATAAAACCTCTGGCCAATAAAACTACATGCAGGATTCTCTAGTATGTTTCCCCAACCTACACAGACCAGGCTACCACACACTACCAGTAGATGGAAAATCCTCTGCCCTCGATGTAAAAACACAGAAAAGAACTTGCTAGAGTGCAAAAATTCACTAATTTATCCAAAAGCTAGTTAATTAATTCAGAGCAAGTAAATCAGTAAAACAGACAATGAGAGGCAAATATAAGCATAAGGAAAGGGAAATAAATTAAAACATTTACAGCAGTGTAGAGAGGGAGGATCTTATAAAGCTCAATTTACAGTAATGGCAGACAGCTTAAAATCACAGAGTTTAAAAAGCATATAAAGGAATGTGAGGGTGGGAAAAATAATCAGCAGGGAGTCATCAACAGTACTTGCAATTTTTGCAGGCCTTGAGTCTTATCAGAAAAGACAAGGCCTCAGATATACTCTGTGTATTTGACTCATTACATCTGAGTGATACCTTTAGGTGCATCAGCAGTTAACTCCTACTGATGCCTCTAGGTGTCAAAAATTGTTTGTCCATATTTGCATCAATAATTCCAAAACCATGCTATGTACAAGGTTTTAAAAGATTTCATTTTAAAGCTTACACAATGGCAAACTCAACTGCATTAATGTTTGACCTCTGTCTAGTGCAGGTCATTACATATTAACTGTTTTTATGATATTAATTTATATAGATATAATTTTCACATTTTTCTAAATATCTCAACAACCAAGTAACACAGACATAACTCCTTAGTCTCATTTGAAAGGTGTCAGTTAGATGAATAAAATGCTGCTGGCAGTATGTATGGAACTTGAGTGGTTGCTGAGATATTGTAAGTTGCTTGCAAAATAATACAAATGTAATAGTTACTGTGTTTACTGTGATTTATAAAATTGAGTTTCTAAGACACAGAACCTAAAGAATATTACCACTATAAAATAGTTTGTGCTGAAGAGATTGCCATTTATACTTCTTTCATAACTCCTATGCTTCCAGAAATATGAACATTTGTTAGAAATGTGAGGACATAATTTGATTCTGTCAAAAGACTTAGGTTGCGCCCATTGGAAGTTACAGTGCAAACTTCCTGCGCTCTATTGGAGTGAATGAATAAGTATCATTCAACAGACAAATTAACCAATGGGAAAAAAATCATGTGAAATGTGCAGTTTGGGTAATAATTTCTGCCCCCCACACACACACACAAAAAAGGCCAAGCAGATTTCTCAAAACAGAAAACAAAATGGAACAGATAAAACAAAAAGCAGTTCTATCAGTTTAGTCAACTCACAGACAAAGAAAAAATACTTTTCTCAACAGCAGGGAGTCACTAACACTGCTTGTAGTTTTTGCAGGCCTTGAGTCTTATCAAAAAAGACAAGGCCTCAGATATACTCAGTATATTTAAGGATCACTCAAGAAACAATTTAACCAATGCAGACAACACAGAGTCTGTGCCTTCACATTCATACCGAGGTACAAACTCTTGAATCTCTTCAGAAAATAAATTTGTTCTTCTTTTACCAGAAACAGACATACTGGCCCAATAAGTTACTCTTATCTAGAGTAGCTGAGGCAAGGTAGACAGGTTTAAATTGTTCTTTCTTTTTGAAAGAAATTTCTGCAGAAACAGATCAACTTTTGCCAGCAAGAACCTCCCTAGGGATGAGCACAACACTCTGGCTAGGCAGAGGTGTATTCTTTGCTTCTTCTCCCAAGACCAAGTGCACATCAACAACTGCATAAAACAGGTATAAACCCCAACTCCATGGTGGCTGTATGGAATACAGCAGCTGGACCAAAAAAAGTGGTGTGGTTTGAGTAGCCAGTTTTGGCAACAGCAGTGACCTACTTATGCTTGAAGCACTTTAGCAGCCTGCTGTGGTGGCAAAGGCTGACAATTTTCTTCTTAGAACTGAGGAGCTGGTAGGTTGTTCCATAGTTAAGCTAAAAAAAGGCGCCTGATTCCCAAGAATGGCATGTTTTATAAAAAAAGTCATCTTTTCTTGTTAAAACACAGTAAAAAGTAATTTAAACACTTACCCAGCCCAGTCCCTAAAAGTAAAATAACACAACTCTTACCACAGAAAATGGAGAAAAAAAGTTTTTGGTCATAAAAATTAAAGTGTCAGGTTTCTCCCCAAAAGTTACTTAACACAGCAATGGAAAAGCATTAGGCAAGTGTCAATCCTCAGAGGGGAGCTCTTCGCTAGCAAGAAATCAGTGAAGGGCTTGACACCCAAACATGACTGTTTCGGCATGTGGAAACTGCCCTGAAGCTTTGCAAGCTGGCTGTCTGTTATATTCTTAGCAGGATAAAACCCGTACAGCTTAAGGTACTACACCAGTCATCCATATGAATAACATACAACTTCAGTATAAGAATATTTAGTTTACTTACTTTTGTCTGGAGTATTAATCTACAGCCATCATCAGAGTGCACATATTTTATGTTATAACTGTATGCTTCCATTTGAATAATTATATATATATTTTTTTTTTAAAAAGCATGCTTTCTGACTGTGACTACAGCTTTCAGATCCATTAACAGACTCATAAGCATGGCTAGTAATATAGCCTACTTCTTACCAATGAAAGCAAATATTTAATACCTGTTGAAGAAAAGTGAAGGGCAAGGTGACAGCTGCAATCATGAAGAGAAAGCATACAAGTACACGGACAGCTTACATCAGCAGAAAAGGTTCATGAGACAATTGCACTGAAGCATGTACTACTGAAGAAAAACATTCATGATCCACCATGTTTACCAACCAAATAAACCCATAAGGACTAGGTCCAGGTGACTCTCTTGAAATGAAAACTATCATTACATTCCAACACAAGACCACAGTCATGGTTGCACTAATAAGTTAACAGGGGGTCCACTTCTGACACGAAAGTACAGGTGTCAGTTGCACTTACCCATAACAGAAGATATTTAAATTCCCCACTGCTGTCGTAGCCTTTAAGCTCTATGGACAGTGTGTTGCCTGCTGACTGGACAGCTCTGTGGAGGGAAGATCAGCAATCATAATGGAAAATCATTAGGACATTCTTGCCTAAAAGTCAAGTAGTGCCCTCATCCTGAACTATTTAAAAAAAAGGGTTATGTACTCACCATAATGTTCCATCTGTGTTGTCCATTTTCATTCTTCAACTGTTCAGTTCGGATTTGACCTTTGGATCCAACTCAGCTGCTTTTTCCAGCTCATGGAGCAAAAGCTCTCAAGTTCTTCCATTACCCACAATGCCCCAAACACCTAACATACCTCATATCTAGTTTGCTGCCCCTTACTCCTGTAAGCATAATGCAATGAAGAGAGAACACCATTTGGAGCTCAAAGAACATGGGTTCCTTCAGCATATTTCAATCCTTCCAAAATCAAATTTGGAGGGGGGGGGGTGGAGGAAGGGAATTTGAGGAAGAATAAAAATGGACAACACAGATGGAATGTTATGGTGAGTACATAACTTTATCTGATGTTGTCATTTTCATTCATTCATCAACTGCTGGGATAGAGTCCCCAGCTGCCTATATTCCAGGAGGACTCTAAGGAAGGATATTCCTGAATACCACTGAGCTAAATGTTGCTCTTCCCCTAGAGACCAGATCCAATTTGTAATGAGCAATAAAGAAAGAGGATTAGCCCAAGTTGCAGCTGCACACATATCCAATGAAGATCTAGATAAAAAGGCTGAAGAAGTTGCCATATACTTGGTGTTATGAGCTTTTGGTGGTTTTGGTAAAGACATACCCAATTTTTCATAAACAAACAAAGGTAATACAATCAGTTAACCAGTTAGCTAAAGTCACTTTAGAAATTGGTTTGCCTAATTAATTTTGATTCGAAAAAAGAAACAAAACTGTTCTGATTTCCTCAAATTTCTGGTTCTATGTAGATAAAACCATAATTGCCTGTGAGCACCCAAAAAGTGTAACACACACTCTCTTTTGTTGGAAAAATTTGGAAAGAGAACTGGAAGGCTGATTAATGTTGGATTCTGACACCACCTTAGAAAGAAAGGAGTGGTTCATTAGTAAAGATACCCTAGCCTTATGAAGTCAAACAAGGAGGTTTGGAAGACAGGGCTTGAAGTACTGAAACTCTTCTAGCAGAGGTAATTGCTACTAAAGGCAGTTTTTCAGGTCAAAATTTAGTTTGCACTTAGCTGATGGTTCAAATGGAGATTGTGTCAATGATTGTAAAACAATATTTAAATCCCATGGAGGAGTGGGGTCTTTTAACGGGCAGTCTAAGAAGAAGAGTTCCCCTTAGAAAGGCTTTACAAAGTTTGGAAGAAGCTAAAGATGAATTATTTACTCCTATATGAACACTGGAAATGGCAGCTAATTGTATTTTTACAGTAGAAGAGCTAGCACCTTCACTGAAAACTGCAGCTAAAAGTTCAAGAACTTAGGAACCAGTTTTGAAAAGGGATCAATGTTTTTCTGCTGTGCCACAAAAATCAAATCTTTTCCATTTACTTCTGTAAAGTTTTCTAGTGAAGGCTTTATGTGAGGATAAAAGAACGTGATGCACAGGGGAGGAGAGCTTGGGCTGTCTAGCAATCAATGGAAGTGAAGAAATCATGCAGTCAACTTTAGGCCTAGGATGTTGGGATGTGTCATGTCTGTTGGGTGAGACAGGTGGTCTTGAATTGGATCCTGAATCCATGGGGGACAAAGCAGATGAGGCCAAAGAAAGGGAAACCAGATCTGACAAGGCCAATAAGGGGCAATGAGGATAACTTTGCTCTTCAATTGAGATGCTTTCTGAAGAAATTTAGGGATAAGAGATAACAGGGGACAGGTGTAAAGGAGACCTAGGGGCCAATTGTGAAGTAGAGCATCCCTTGGTGACTTGGCCAGTGGGAGGATCAGGGCAAAGATTCTGCTGCACTTGTTGTTGAGAGCAGATGCAAAGAGATCATAGCATGGTTGTCCCCATCAGCAGAAAATCCTTTGAGCAACCTTCATATTGTGGGACAACTTGTGAAGCATTAGAGTGATTTGCTTAACTTGTCTGCAATCATGTTGAATTTCCCCGGAATGTGCATTATCAGAAACAAATTGGATGAAACTGTCCATTGCCACACTCTTATGGTTTTTCAACACAGGGGGTAAGATTTGTTTCTTCCTTGTTTGTTGATGTACCAGACCACTGACATATTGCCTGTCTGAATCGCAATAATCCCAGAGAGTTGTGCATCTTGGAAGGCCTGCAATGCTAGGAGGACAGCTCTCATTTCCAGAACATTGATGTGTATTGGCCTCTTCTGGGGAACATGTGCCTTGGACTATCTTTCCCAAGAAATGTTCCCCCACCCATTATGGGAAGTGTCCATGGTCACTATGGCCTTGGGCTGAGGGAAAAAGGGACGACCTTCTATTATCTGACCAAAGTAAATTTACCGTAGGAGGTAATTTTTGCAAGTCCATGTTATCTTCATCTGGCTGGATAAAGGTTGGTGAAGAATGGACCACTACGTCGCTAGGATCCACTGAAGGATTCTCATCTGGTACCTCGCTAATGGTACCAAAATGCTGACTGACCCCAATGCTTGAAGAATCAGTCGAGCTGAAAGAGAAGAACCTTTTGAACTGGAATCTAATGGCTTGAATCCTTCAAAGAAGAACAGAGGCTGTAATAGATACTATATTGAACAAGGCTCTGATGAACTCCAATATTTGAGCTGGTTCGAGTTGAGATTTCTTGTGATTTATGGTAATTCCCAAGTGAAAGCATAACTGGAGTACACAGTCTCATGCTTTGATCAAATGATGCCAGGTCAGAGCTGTTATGAGCTAATCTTCTAAATATGGAAACACCCGGAATCTCTGTAGTCTCAAGTGAGCTGCTACTTTAATCATACACTTGGTTAACACCCTGGGGGCTGTGGTGAGACCAAAGGGCAGAACTCTGAATTGGTAATTACTGGCTTCCAGATGGAAGCATAGATATCTCTTGGCTCGTCTGTTCATTTTGATATGATAGTACGCATCCTGAAGATCTGAGCACATCCAGTCATCCTTGTGCAGAAAAGGCAGAATGGAATGAATTGTTACCATCTGGAGCTTGTGTACTGAACTGACTTGTTTATATCACCGAGATCCAAAAATGGTTTCCAGTCCCTTGTTTTCTTTGACACTAAAGAATATTGAATATGTTCTGGACTCTCTTGGTTCTGTGGGGGGGGGGGGGGGACTTCTTGTATGACTCTCTTCTAGCAGATTATTTATTTCTACTGCTTCCTGCTGATTGGGTGGAACATCATGGATTTTGTTTACTATCAAAGGGAGTGGTAGGGAAAAAGGTATTATGCAAACTCTGGTGGTAATCCTTTGTACCAATGAATCTTTTGTAATCTCTATTCAGGCTCTCTGGTGCAGGGATAATGACCCCTGACTGCCTCCAGAGATGGACAGTCAGGCCTCCTTTCAGGACAGCTCGTAGGATTTGTCAGAGAAGATATCTCTAGATACTTGGTTCTATGGACAACCTCTGCCCCGTGGACTGCATCTTCCATTAGAGTTCCCCCCTCCTCTCCCTGAGGGAACTATCTCCATGGGGATCTTGTAAGGGACCCTGGGACTTTCTGAACCACATTTTTCATTCGCCTCACTGGTTCCTAGAAAAAGTTCTTTGAGAGGTCAAAAAACACATGTCCACAGCAGGCAGGGTTTTACCCTGCTCAAACCTGGAGAGTGTGTCTTACTTGGGTCTATATTACACATTCAAAGTTTCAAAACTTCAAACCTCATATGTTCGACAACATATGAGCAAAGTTTGAAACATCGAAAATATAATAAATTAAAAAAACAAAAACTTACCTCAATGCTCTGAGTAGGGGGGCAAGCCCCCCTGCACCACCCACATGAGGGGCTGCGCCCCCACACACCCCCTACTTAAATATACCAACTCCAAGATCGCACTTCAGTGTAGAAAAGGGAAATTTTCCCATTCTGCGCTGTACGGAGCCGTTGCTTTTCACCTTTTAACTTTTTAAAGTTTGATCATATGGTGTTGACCATATGATATTAGAACTTTAAAATGTTCGAATAATTAATAGGGACCCTCTTACTTTGGGTCCATATAAAGAACTTCCATCAAAGGGAACACTGACGAAGGAAGACTTGAAGGGCTCCACACAAGCACAATCAAGTATGCCTCTTGATAGAAATATCTGAACCTGCAACCTGTAAGGTACCTTCAGCAGCATGTGAGATTGATTCTCATGGACAAGTCTGAAATAGACTGGAGGGTTGCCAACTGCAAGGTAATTGTGTTCTCTGCCTCAGAAGAAATGGTCCCAGAGAGAGATTTGGCAAATTCCTTCGAATCCCTCTGGAGTCTTGTGAAGTGCGTCAAATAATTTAGTGACATAGGGTCAAAGGTCACTAAAGCATATATACACTTTCCGAATCTGTCAAGCACCCTAGACTCTCTGTTAGGTGGATGGACAGAGGAACTTTATGCTGCCAGTCCCTTCTTTGTGACTGCCACTACAACCATGTTATCAACTGGTACTCCTTTGCTCCAGAACTCTGTCCTTTGGTGGTGCCATGATTCTATCTGGTTTCTTGGGGACTGGCTCAATTGTGTCATGTTCATTCCATGCCCGTCAAGAAACCAAGTCAATGAACTCGGTGGCTGGAGTCACCCAGAAGGTAGAAGGGCAAGATCCAAAGCATCCAGGAATACAGGCTCCTCTTGGGAAGATTTGTCAGGAGAGCAAAAAAGAAGTTATGTACTTACCATAATGTTCCATGTGAGTTGTTCATCTCGCCTTTATTCTTACTGATGGGTTCAGAGCCAATCCCAGCTCTGAGTCGGCCAACTACAAAAGCTCGAGGTCTAAAGCCAGCTTGAGGCCAGATCCCTATCCCTTGATGCACTACAAGCCTCCCTCAGATCTTGTTTGCTGCTAGCTAAAGGCTAAAGCCATCATTATGCCACTCAATCAGAAAAAAATTCCAATTCAAACTTCTCGGACCCCTAGTAAACTGGAAGGGGGTTGGTGGGCGGGATGTAAGAATAAAGGTGAGATGAACAACTCACATGGAACGTTATGGTAAGTACATAACTTCTTTATGTGAAGTTGTTCTACCTCGCCATTTATTCTTACTGATGGGTAGCATCCCAACCACCATCTTTCTTGGGTGGCTCAAGGGAGAATGTTCCTCATAACAGCAGAACCAAAGGAGGTCCTGTCCCTGGAGGCCTTATCTACTTTATTATGGTTGATGAAGGTAATGAGGTCTAGACCATGTGGCAGCCACACAGGTAGAGTCTAAAGGTATTTTGGCCAAAAAGGCTGAAAAAGTGGCTACAGATCTGGTGGAATGAGCCTTTATCCTTTGTGGTAAAGAATTATTCGTACAAGTGTATGTGAAAGCAATACAGTCTGATAACCATCTGGATAAGCTGACTTTAGACTCTGGATCACCTTTCTTTGCTTCTGAAAAGGAAACAAACAACTGTCCATTTTTCCTGAATTGTTTGGTTCTGTCGAAATAAAACTGTAGTTGTCTATGCACATCAAGTTTGTGAAACATGTATTCCAATTTGTTTGTATGATTGGGGAAAACATGGGTAATTCAATAGTTTGATTGAGATTACCTTCTGAGCAAACTTTGGGTAAAAAAAGAGGGATCTGTTCTCAAAGAAACTCTGTCATTATGAAAAATTAGACAGGGGGGGTTGATAGTCAAGGCTTGTAACTCAGAAATCCTCTGAGCAGAGGTTACTGCCACTAGAAATAGAGTTTTCCAAGAAAGGTATTTAAGGTCACAAGATGAAGCTGGTACAAAAGGGGATAAAATAATGTGGGAAAGAACAAGGTTCAAATTCCAAGGCATGGAGGGCGTTTTGACGGGTGGTCTTAGATGGAAAGTGCCTTTTAAAAAGGCTTTGAATACTCAATGAGACATATTTGAAGAGTCTAAACCCAAATGAAAATTGGAAATAGCTGCCAACTGTACCCTAATTGTAGGTGCAGCAGCACCTTCATTGAAACGTTTAGTAAAGAAATTTAGGATGGCAGAAGCAAGAGCCAAATAAGGATCTATTTCATTTTGAGACGCCCAAATAGCGAATCTCCTCCACTTGCTATGGTACATTTTTTGTGTGGACAGCTTATATGAGAGGCTGTCAAAATGTGTTTAACTTCTGTTGAAAGATTAGGAAACCTGGCTATGTTTGGAATTGGAGCAGCCAAGCTGTCAGTTTGAGGGTCTGTAGAGAGGGGTGGAGAGTTCCTGAAGCGTGAGTCAGGAGATCCGGCACTGGGTCCAGGATCCAAGACTCTTCCAGTAGATGAGGCTGGAGGAAAGGGAACCAAATCTGTCAAGGCCAGAATGGGGCTATTAAGATCAAAGTTCTGCCCAGCGACTTTGCTTTCTATAATACTTTGGGTATCAGACGTATTGGAGGAAAGGCATAGAGAAGGCCCAGGGGCCAATTGTGCACAAGTGCATCCCTTGGGATTTCCCCTAGAGGGGGAATTAGAGCAAAGTGGTTGCTGCATTTGGTGTTGGCTGGGGTTGCAAAGAGATCGCAGCAAGGCTGGTCCCATCTGCAGAAGATCTTTTGAGCCACTTGATGCTTCAGAGACCAATAGTATTGCTCTGCTCAATCTGTCTGCTATCACGTTGGACTTCCTTGGGCTATGGGTTATCAGAAAACGCTGAGTAGAAGTCACCCATTTCCAAACTCTTAGGGCCTCTCTGCATAGGGTATAAGACTTTGTCTCCCCTGTTTATGTACCAGACTACTGACATATTATCCGATTGTACAGCAATTGTTCCTAGGGGAAGAGAGTCTTGAAAGAATTGCAATGCTAGGAGAACTGCTCTCATCTCCAGAACACTGATATGCAAGTGAGCCCCGTGTTGATTCCATGTACCTTAGGCTGTTCTTCCTTGGTAATGCCCCCCACCCTACCAGGGAAGCATTCGTAGTCACTGTGGCTATAAGAGGGGGTAATACAAATGGTCGACCTAAAGTCACATGGTCCGCCATCGAAGATCCTTCTTGCAAGAGTCCGATATTAATATCTGATGAGTCACTGGTAGTTCTTGATAAGACCACTGTGTTAACAGAAGCCACTGAAGTATTCGCATGTGCAACCTGCCCACAGGAACAGCAATTATGGCTGAAGCCATGGTGCCTAGCAATTTGAGGATCTTTGACACTGGAACTCTCATGATTAAAAGAATGTCCAATATCTGATTTCTTAGATTTTGAATTCTTTCCGGAGGTAGGGATAATGTTAGAGTGCCTGTGTTTAGTTCTGCTCCTATAAAAATGATCTGTTGCGATGGCAATAAGGCAGATTTTCCTGAGTTTATCGTAATCCCCAATTGCTGGCAAACGTTTATTGTCCTGTTTCTCACCTGAATAAGTTGATGCCTGGTGGTGGCAGTGAGAAGCCAATCATCTACATATGGAAACACCAGGAATCCGGATCGTCTCAGGTGAGCCGTCACTACTGCCATGCATTTGGTGAACACTCTGAGGGCTGTTGTGAGACCAAAGGGCAGAGCTCAAAATTGGAAATGACTGTCTCCCAGCCAGAAGCGTAGGTGATCTCTGGATGGCCTGTCCAGTTTGATATGGTAGTACGCATCCTGGAGATCTATCAAGCACATCCAATTGTCTTTCCCCAGAAAGGGGAGAATTGACTGAAGCATGGCCATCCAGAACTTTGTCTTTTTTACTGATTTGTTTAATCTGCTGAGGTCTAGAATGGACCTCCAGTCCCCTGTTTTCATTGGTACTAAAAAGAACCTTGAGTAAGTACCGGATTATCTTTGGTCTGCTGGGACTGGCTGAATGACTCTTTTTCGAAGCAACATTTGAATTTCTAGGGTTGCTTATTCCCTGTGACTGGGTGGAACATCTGGGATTTATTTAACTAGTGGGGGGGGGTGGCAAAGGGTATTGAATATCCTCTGGAAATAATGCTTCATACCCAGGTATCTTTTGTGATTTTTAGACAGGAGTCTGGGTACAAGAACAGACGTACCCCAACTGCCTCCAGAGGTGGACAATCAGGCCTCCTCTCAGAAGTGCTGATAGGGTTTACCAAGGAACTGATCCCAGTCTCCCTGATTTTGTGGACCCCCTGTGCTGCAAGGTCAGCATCTTCCATTATTTTCCCCCCCTCTGCCTCTGGAGGGGGGCTTCACCACGAGTGTCTTGGTAAGATCCCCTGGGACTTACAGAACCCCATCTTACCACCACCTCTCCCTTTGGGGTAGGGTCTAGTAGGGGTGGAAAAACAGACTCCTACAGCAGATAGAGTCTTACCATTCTGTTCACTCCTGGTAAGAGTCTCCTTAACCTTAGGTCCAAAAAGGGTTGAACCGTCAAATGGGGTGTTAATAAAGGAAGACTTAAAGGGTTCCGCAAAGGAACACAGTTGCGTCCAGGAATGATGCCTGAGTGCAATTCCTGTACCTGCAGCTCTACTCGTTCCATCAGTCATGTAGGAGAGTAGGCGCATGGACGAATTCACAATGGAAGTTAAGGTAGAGAGGTAGACAGTAACCTGATCTGAAACTCCTGCCGCTACTGAACCTTGTAAGGTATCTCCTAGTTCTTTCAGGAGATCCCTTTGCAGTCTAGTAAAATGGGTAAGATAGTTGATAGTTCAATGAACGAAGAACAAAAGCCATTGAACTGAACATACGCTTTCCATACCTGTCCATGAGCCTAGAATCTCTATTAGGAGGATGGACATTAGCAGAAGTCTCCGAAAGTTCCTTCTTTGTGGCTGCTTCCACCACCATGGCATCAACAGGCACGTCTTTGGATAAGAAGTTCTTGTCTAGAGGGCAAGTAAACTTATTCAGCCTCCGAGGAACAGGTTCCATTGTGTCTGGAGCCTCCCAAGCCCTGTGAGTGAGCAATTCAACTAGCTCATCAAGGGGCGGAGACACCCAAGAGGTGGAGGACTGAGATCCAAAAGCCTTCAGGAGTATAGACTCATGCTCAGAAGGGTTAAGGGACTTCCAGTGACCCCTCTGTTTTATCATCTCCAGTATATCTGCAAAGGAGATATCCTCAGAGGGGTGCTGTGGGGACCCTTTTGACTCATCTAAGTCCATGTCAGAAGTGAGTGACTCTTGGGGAGAGTCAAGATGCTTCCTCTTGCAAGTCCGCTTTCTGGGTACCTCTTCAGTGGGAGCTTCTGGAGAGGTTTCAGAAGAGCAGGGTTCACCCAATGTTGTTCTGAGGCTCAGGATCTCTATGCTAAAGTGGAGACCATGTAGATGAGGCAGAGACCAGTACTTTAGGGAGAGGAGCTGCTAGAACTGATGATGTGGTTGTCGGCACCAATACCCTCCTCATGGCATTGAAGGCTCCCTGGTTCCAACCTGAGGCGATCCCCGGTTCTGAAGACACCATGGACCCACTCGGTGCCAGAGCCAGAAGCTCCGAGCCCGAGGTCGGAACCGAGCTCACCCGAGCCGATGCCCCGAGAGGTAAAGTCGGAACAGACAAGTCGGTCTGAATATCCTGCCTGGACTCAACCGGAGTGTGTTGGCTCCGAGAACCAGTCAAAACCAAAGGTAACAGGGCAGTAGGAGTCGACGATCCTGCAGCAGGTGTCAGTCCCACAGGCTCCACAACCATCGGCTCCAAGCACTCTGGCTCCGAAACCTCGAGGGGAACCGGAGGAGGAATCATAGAAGGTGGAAGGGGTTGCATCAGCGCTGAAGCACTGGGTGTCTGAGCTGATAAAATTTTAGCAAAGGCAGGTACCTGAAGAAGTCTCTTTATGATGCAATCCACATCCAAATCAGAAAGCCTACTAGAGGTCCACGAAAGCCTACTAGAGGCCCGCGATGAGTGAGTCGAGGAAGCCACCGACTGAAGGATCGGCAATTTTAAAGTAGGAGATACCGGCTCCAATACAGGGGACCGGCTCCTACTCGAAGTAGCCATCAGTTCCAAGGACCTTGGAACCAAGGCAGTTGACTTACTAGATTTCGACTTAGGTGTCGGTGAACTTCCCTTGGAACTTAGAGGTTTTGAATGTTTCTCCAAGTCCACTTGAAAGGAGGATTTAAGCAATCCTCTTAATAGAAGTTTTCTTTTTCTCTCCATCAGTACCCTGGAACTGAATGAGTGGCAAATGGCACAATTCTCTTGATGATGGACTTCACCTAGGCAGTAAACACAGTCTGTGTGCTCATCCATAATTGACATTTTCTGCCCGCATCTCGGGCACTTTTTAAACCCAGATTTTGCCTTTTATTTCTCTGGAACTGACATACTTAGATAGTTTACAGTTATTTGACCAAAAAAACAAGATAAAGCTATTCTTAACAGCAGCAAAAACAGTTAGAATAACTATAAACACACAGACACACAGACACACACACACACACACACACACACACACACACACACACACACACACACACACACACACACACACACACACACACACACTAAACTATTAAAGATGGTCTTATAGCAACTGTAGACCGTAATTAAACTAGCAATTATTCAAATTTTCTAACCTAACCTATGGGATAGGAAACACTCAAAGGAAAATAGGCTACAAGGCCCAAGAGCAACTCGTTCTATATTACAAAATAAAATTTAAGCCTACCAGCTGACTAAATGCAACTCTGAGAATCTCAGTAACTAAAGAAAACTATAAATAACAAAAAGGTTTATCAATAGGCTAATATATTGCTCTAATAGAAGCAAGAAAAACAATTATACTGGCCCAAGCAAAGCTGAAGCCTCAGATCAGTTGCAGCAGTAAACTAGATCTGAGGGAGGTTCATAGTGCATCATGGGATAGGGATCTGACCTTGAGCTGGCTTTAGACCTCGAGCTTTTGTAGTTGGTCGACTCGGAGCTGAGGATCGGCTCCGAACCCATCAGTAAGAAAATTAGAAGTTATGTACCTACCATAACGTTCCATGTTAGTTGTCTTCTCTCGCCTTCTTTCTTGCTGGATGGGTTCGGAGCCGATCCTCGGCTCCGCCTCGGCACTTGCTTTAGCTCGAGAACTCCTTTTACCAGCTCGAGGCAACCCTATATCCCATGATGCAAGGCGGAACTACCTCAGATCTCGTTTGGCAGCTAACTTACCCTGCTAAAGACTATCCTAACAGAATTAGGAACAATGGTTCCTAAAAGAAATCCTCATAACAACGTACCAGCGGAAACAATCTAATAGGAACTCTCCAAGATCTGTCCAGGCCAGGGGGAAGGAGGGAGGGGCCTTAAGAAAGAAGGCGAGAAGACAACTAACATGGAACGTTATGGTAGGTACATAACTTCTAAATGTTAAGTTGTCAATCTCGCCTTCATTCTTGCTGGATGGGACCGCATCCCTAGCACCTGTATCCCGGGTGGCTCAATGGAACAGACTCTTGAGAACTGTGGAACCAAAACTGGCCCTATCTCTGGAGGCCAAATCCAACTTGTAATGAGAGACAAAGGTATGAGGCGTGGCCCAAGTAGCCGCTGCACAAATGGTATCAATGGGTAGTCTATCCTGAAAGGCTGCAGAAGTGGATAGACTCCTGGTCGAGTGTGCTTTTGGCTTAGAAGATAGTTGTTTGCCTCTGAGAGAGTACACATAGGAAATGGTGGAAGTCAACCATCTGGATAAGGTCACTTTAGAAACTGGAAGACCTATCCTGTTTTCTGCATAGGAAACAAACAATTGGTCCGATTTTCTAATTTGTTTAGTTCTATGCAAGTAGTACCTGAGCTGACGATGGACATCCAAAAATGCAGTTTCTGTTCAGCTCTGTCGGAATAGTTAGGGAAAAAGACTGGTAGATCTATAGATTGGTTAATATTGGTTTGAGATACAACCTTGGGGAGAAAGGAAGGGTTAGTTCTTAACGATACCCTATCCTTATGAAAAACCAAATAAGGTGAACGAATGCAGAGAGCTTGAATCTCGGAAACCCTTCTTGCAGAAGTGACAGCCAGTAAAAATATAGTTTTCCACATCAATAACTTCAAAGAACATGAAGCAGACGGTTTGAAGGGAGGTAGTATCAAGGATGCCAACATTAAGTTTAGATCCCATTGCGGAGGAGGATGCTTTATAGGTGGTTTTAGGAGAAAACTCCTCTCAAAAGGCCTTGCATAATCTATGAGACATAATGTTATTGTCATGCAAGCCAACATGATACTTGGAAATAGCAGCCAGTTGTACTTTGACTGTAGATGACGAGGATCCTGAATGAAAAACCTCCGCCAGGAAATCTAAAACAGAATGTATGGGAGCAGTAAAAGGATCAATATTTCTGGAGTTTGCCCAAATCGAAAAACGTCGCCACTTGCTAGCATAAATAGTCCTAGTGGACGACTTCAAAGAAGACACTAAAATGTCTCTGACTGAGTCAGAAATCATTGGTAGCCTGGCTAGGGAAGGAAGTGGAGCAACCAAGCAGTGAGGTTGAGAGAATGAATGGCCCGGTGCTGCTGACCCGACTGGTGGATCAAAAGATCTGGAACTGGGTCCAGATGCCAGGGCTGCACCAGAAGGTGACGATGCAGAGACGGAAACCAAACTTGTCGAGGCCAATATGGAGCAATGAGGATCAATTTGGCTCTCAAAACGGTGGCTTTCTGAATGACTTGTGGAATCAAGGGAAAGAGAGGAAAAGCATAAAGAAGTCCCCGAGGCCAATCCTGGGTTAGAGAGTCTCTCAGGGGTTGACCTGGAAGGGGAAATAGAGTGAAATAGTCTGGGCACTTGTTGTTTTGAGGGGTAGCGAAAAGATCGCAACAAGGAGTGCCCCACTTCAGAAAAATCTGATCCACTACAGATTGATTGAGAGACCACTCGTGAGGCATCAGAATAGATCTGCTCAGCCTGTCCGCCAATAGGTTGGACCTGCCGGGGATGTGCGTTGCTATCAGAAACCGCTGAGAAGAGATCACCCATTGCCAAAGTCTGAGAGCTTCTCGACATAACGGATAGGACCTGGTTCCGCCCTGTTTGTTGATGTACCAGACCACGGACATGTTGTCCGTTAGTACTGCAATAGTCCCCGTGGGAAGAAAGTCGTCGAGGGCTTGCAACGTTAAAGCACTGCTCTCATCTCCAGGACATTTATGTGCAGATGGTATTCTATGGGTTGCCACGTCCCGTGGACCATCCTGCCCTGATAATGCCCCCCCCACCCAATCAGAGAGGCATCCGTAGTGACTGTGGCAACTGGAGGAGGGGGAATAAAGGGTCGGCCCTGATGAAGAAGAGGGGAAGATATCCACCAGCCCAGATGAGCCCTGCACGACTGTGTGACTAAGATTTCGTGTCTCCTCGGAAGATTGTGGTACGACCACTGCGTGAATAACATCCACTGCAGGAGACGCATGTGGAAGCGAGCCAGTGGTAGAAGAACAATGGCCGCAGCCATAAGACCTAGAACCTTCAGGACAAATCTGGCTTTGACCTTGTTGCTTTGTAACAGAAGCCGAACAAATTTTTGGATGTCCAGAATTCTTTGATCTGTTAGTCTGGCTAACATTTTGACGGTGTTTAATTCTGTGCCTATAAAGGTGATAGATTGGCAAGGCAGCAGAGAAGATTTTTCAAAATTTACTGAAATTCCCAATTTCCTGCAAAGCTGTAGGGTGTAGTCTCTGGACTGAAGAAGCTGACACTTGGTGGTGGCGGAGAGGAGCCAGTCGTCCAAATAAGGAAACACCTGGAATCCTAGACGTCTCAGGTGAGCTGTGACCACTGCCATGCATTTGGTAAACACTCTGGGGGCTGAAGTGAGGCCAAAGGGCAGTGCTCTGAATTGGTAATGACTGGTCCCTAGCCGAGCGGAGAAACCTTCTGGAGCGTCTGTGAATCTTTATGTGATAGTACGCATCCTGAAGGTCTATAGAGCACATCCAGTTGTCCTTGCCCAGAAAGGGCAGAATGGACTGAAGCGTGACCATCCGAATCTTGCCTTCTTGACAAATCTGTTCAGATTGCTCAGGTCTAATATTGGTCTCCAATCTCCCGTCCTTTTGGGGACCAAAAAGAATCTTGAGTAGACGCCGGATCCTACTTGGTCTGTCGGCACTGTCTGGACAGCTCTTTTTTCTAGGAGTTTTGAAACCTCCTGTTCTGCCAAATCCCTTTGACCGGGTGAGATGTCTGGAAGGGATTGTAGAGGTATGGGAAACCTTTCGAAGGGGATCTTGTAACCCTCGGATATAATCGACTGTACCCACTTCTCTTGGGATAGGGATTGCCAGGCTACTGGGTACAGTGAAATCCTTCCCGACTGCCTCCAAGGGTGGACAGTCAGGCAACACCTCAGGGATGCTGAAAAGGCTTCTCAGGAAGAGACTCCCTGTTGCCCTGGTTCTGAGGACCCCCCCTGCCTCTAGGGCAGCGTCTATTATTGTTACCCCCTCTGCCTCTGGGGTAAACTGACCACGTGTGTCCGGTGTAGCTCCTTGGGCTTTACGGAACCACATCTTCCCCCCCTTCTGACCCTTGGGATATGGTCTAGAAGGAGTGGAAAATTGGACTCCAACGGCAGAAAGAGTTTTACCGTCCTGCTCACACCTGGTCAAGGTATCCTTCACCTGAGGTCCGAACAAAGCTGAACCATCAAAGGGGGTATTAGTGAAGGACGCCTTAAAGGGGTCCATAAAATTACAAACCCGCATCCAGGCTTGGCGGCTAAGAGCAACTCCTGTGCCTGCGGCCCTGCTCGCTCCATCGGCCGCATAAGATATGAGCCGCATGGAGGAGTTAGATATGGAATTCAGGATAGCAAGCTGTGAGGCAATCTTTTCCTGAGCCCCAGCAGCAGAAGGATCTGGACTACTTCACCCAGTTCTTTGAGAATATCTCGTTGAAGCCTGGTGAAGTGACAAAGATAATTCAGCGAACGCATAGCAAAGGTCGCTGAAGAAAACATCCGCTTTCCATACCTGTCCATGGTCCTAGAATCCTTGTTAGGAGGATGGACAGGTACTGAAGGATCCGCCAGTTCCTTCTTAGTGGCCGCCGCCACCACCATAGCATCCACCGAGACACCTTTGGAAAGGAACTGTTTATCCGAAGGGGCCGTAATGAATTTGGATGGTCTTCTGGGGACAGGTTCCACAGAATCTGGAGCCACGCCTTCCGAGCCACTACCTGCATAAGTGGGTCGAAAGGCGGAGACACCCAGGAGGTGGAGAGTCGGGATCCAAAAGCCTCCAGGTATACCGACTCAACCTCGCAGGGGTCAATGGAGGGCCAACTCCCCCTCTGTTTGAGGAGCTCAAGGATGTCTGAAAAGGAGACATCCTCAGAGGGGGACCGTGGGGAACCCTCCGACTCATCTAAGTCGGTATCAGATGTAGTAGACTCAGGGGAGTCTGTGTGTTTCCTCTTACACGTCCTCTTCCGAGAGGGTTCCCCTGCAGGATCAGGAGAAACCTCGGAAGAGGAGGAAATTCCCAGTGGGGAAACCTGGGGCGATGGATCCCTGGGCCTGTGAGCAAGAGGTTGGCAAGAGGCATCTGCAGGCACTGAAGAGGGAGGAGCTAGAGGGATGGACCGTTGACCAGGCTCAGAGGCCAGGACACTCCTCATCACCTCAAAGGCTCCTCTCCCCGGGAGGCCGGAACACACCCGCTCCGAAGAAACAGGAATGGCCGGCTCCAAAGAGAGAGAAGGCTCCGAGGCCGATGTTGGCGCCGAGCTTACCAAAGCCGAAGCCCCGAGAGGGAGAGCGGGGTCGGACAAGGGTCCGATGCCACTAGCCCCCTCGGAGCCGACAGTGGAAACCCGATGACCGGATCCCTCCAAGGAAGGTCTCAAGGAGGAGATCGGAGCCGAGGACGACAGAGCCGAAGGATGTATCGGCTCCGGCATCAAAACAGTCGCTGTCCCGAGAAGCTCCGGCTCCGAACTCCGGTGTGGAGTCGGAGGAGGAAGTTCAAGGATTGGGGCTATAGCCGAAGTCTGTTGAGACGGGCTATGGAGCATTTGGGCCAGTGCCTGAGACTTCAACCGCCTGCTTACCACCCTCTCTAAATCGTGGTCAGACAGCCTGGAAGATCTCGAAGATCGGCTCCGATGGCTCCGCTCCGACAAAAGAGGAGACCCCGGAGCCGAGTGGATACTCAGTATAGAAGGGGACCGAGATCTCTTACGGGTCAAAGCCATCGGAACCGAAGTCCCTTGAACTCCAGATGGAGCCGAGGATATCTCGGCTCCGATGCTGGATAAAGTGTCGGCTCCAGCTGGAGCCGACAAGGCCACAGTAGTCAGGGTATCGGAGCCGGTCGGCGCCGAACCCACTACTTGAACAGAAGATGTATCGGCTCCAGCTGGAGCCGATGTCGGCTCCGACGGAGCCGGAGCCACCGGAGGAGGCTTGGACACTGTAGCCTGAGCCTTAGGTGGCTTAGGAGGTTTTCCTGACCCTAATTTAGGAGGAGAACCTTCTGGCTTAAGTAAGCCTTGGAGGATGAGCTTATTCCTCCTTTCCTGCAGGACTCTCTGGCTAAAAGCATGACACAAAGCACAGGAGTCCTGCAGGTGCAAAGGCCCCAGGCAATAAACACAAGAAGTGTGACCGTCTGTCAGAGACATTTTCTGACAGCACTGGTCACACTTCTTAAAGCCTGAGACCTTGCCTTCCTTTGACATCCTAGGAGGATGGAAACACAAACAATCCCAACAAACACACAAATTAATCCCTTACACAAACACACAGGAAGGGAATAACCAATGGGGAATTAGGCCTGACTAAAAAAACTTTAGATTAAAGATTATAAAAGTTTGAAAACAAGGGAATAGGGTGGGCTGTAACTAACTACAGACTAAACTAACACTAAAAGGGAAAAATAAACACTTAACTAATCTTTTTCTTATTTCACAAAGAAAAAACTTACCTCAGCTGGCAAAGGAGACCTCTTTCGCTAAGCGGCAAACGAGATCTGAGGTAGTTCCGCCTTGCATCATGGGATATAGGGTTGCCTCGAGCTGGTAAAAGGAGTTCTCGAGCTAAAGCAAGTGCCGAGTCGGAGCCGAGGATCGGCTCCGAACCCATCCAGCAAGAATGAAGGCGAGATTGACAACTTAACATTAAACGGCAAGATAGAACAACTTCTCATCATTCCTTCTAGAATTCCTCCAAAGGAGAAGTCATCAAGTGGTTGCCTTGGGGACCCCTTCCCCTTCATCAAAATCAGTATTTTCTGTGACAGAGAGTCTAAGTGTCGCCTTTTGCATTTTTCTTTCTCAGAACTTCTTTGGTAGGATGCTTCAGAGAAGTATTAGAAGAAATTAATACACTCTGGTGACTTATCTGGGCTGTCTGTCCCCATGGCACAGGAAGTTGAGCCACAAGATGCAGAGACAAATGGGGCTGGGAAGTTGGAGATGAGGAGGGGGAGATGTCCCGATTCTAGGAACAGAGAAAGCTCTCTCCAGTACCTCAAAAGCAGAATGTCTCAGAGAGAAAGAAACCAGCAGCTCTCTTTGTCCTGAAGACGGACTACATGAGGAAGGAGTCAAACTATCTAAAGCCGAAGCTCCAAGAGACAGAGAAGGTTCTGACAAGTTTGGTGTCGACTCCAACACCCCAGACCTGGCACTGACACTATGGCTCCAAGGGTCAGCCAGTTCCAAAGTGCTCAGAACCAGTCCACTCACAGACACCTCTGGAGTCAAAGATAACATGATCTTCAGATTCAACACAGATAATTCCAGAATCTTTGGATCTGACTGCTCTGAAACTAAAGGTTTGATCAGAGAAACAGCCAGTACTGGTGGAGTAGTACTAACAAAGGTCTCTGGACCTGATGGGGTTGGATCTAAAGAATCCCCATTTGAATTTGCATTGAGAGGAATTTCCTTATCATCCTGTCCATATCGGCTTCAGTCAGACATCTGGAGGAACAAGTGGAAGATGCTGAAGATGGTGCTCTTGAATTATGGTGCCTAGTAGGCCTATTAAAGAAAGGAGAAGGCAGGTGAGAAAAAACATGCTCCAAGACCAGTGGTGGCCCATCTGATCCAAGGTGACTTTTCATATTTAGTCTTCAGATCTAAGGGTGTCAGATCCGAAGGTTTCAAAACTTTGAGAAGAGGCTCTGAACCCAAAGCCAAAAGAGAGGTCGGCTCTGGAGACTACTTTTTTGCATCTTTTTTGTCTGATTCCTTGAGGTTTGAGCCACAGGTGATGCTTCTGACTACTTACAAGAGAGAAAATCCTGTTAAGATCAATTTTTTTCTGGTCTATCAAAGCTCTAGGATTAAGCTTTGCAGATGTCACAAATGGAGTCTAGATACACACGGCCTAGCCAATAGACACATTCAGTGTGTGCATTTGACAATGGCATTTTATGGCCACAGGCCATACAGTATTTAACTGGTTCTCAGATATTTTAAATGTACCAAACATTATAATAGAACTGGAAGGGTATAAAACGATGTATTCTTTTTTTTGTTACTATAAGTGAAAAAAGTACCAACGATGGTTCATAGAGAAGTACTAAACTAGTACAAGGAAATTGAATACTATCTACAGTAGTAAGATTTACAAAAACAGTGTAATAAAAAAGAGAGGGGAGGATAGCAGTATAAAGAACAGAAATTATATGAAAAAAGCTCCAAGACAATTTTTTGCAAAAGCTTTTTAATCATGAACAACAAGTTAACTAACCCATGAGTTTGCAGTGACAGTGACCACAACTGTATGTGAAGGTGGCAAATGAAATCTGAGGTATGTGAGGTGTCCGGGACATAATGGTAAGGGAGGAGCTCAAGAGTGTCAGTGTTTCACAAGCTGGAAAAAGCATCCAAGTTGGATCCGAACCTAACAGTTGAGGAATGTATGAAAATGACATCAGATCAAGAAAAAAAAAGTTTATATCACAACAATAAAGTTATATACACAAACAAGGGGATGCAGGGAGAGTGTGGCTATAAAAGAAGTGAGGAATTTGAACACAGGTTGTTGTTGTTCTTTTTGGCTTTTTCCTGATTAGGTGTCGCCACAGTGGAACTCCGGTCCGCTAATGATTGGCAGTAGATTTTTACGGTGCCGAGGTGCCAGCCTGATGCCCAACCTTCAACGAAGGCACGCCCATAAACGCATGTCTTTCGAATGCCACTCAACCACAGGGAGGACATGCAGACTCCACACAGAAATCGCTCCAGCCGACAATCGAACGGGAGAACCTCTTGCTGTGAGGAGACAATGCTACCGCTGCACCACGCGGTTTCCAGGAATTTGAACACAGGTAAATACAACTTTATTCAACTGCACTATGTTCCTCTTTCTTCTGTGCTTGTGGTTAGTTTCTGAAAGAGTGTTGTACATGACATCCTCTCACAAGCAAATTCTTCCTCCTTGGGATCTCCATTTTGTTCTAGAAAAACTGACCTTTGCTCTTTCTGAACTAGCCTTTCAGGTGGACACACTGTTCATTACTTTAGAAACTTTTACTTGCTCTGACATCTGCAAAAAGAACGTCCGAGTTGCAAGCTGAACTACATCTGGTTTTCCAAAGAGATTGGAGCAATTATGCACAAATCATTCATGCCTAAAGTTTTCTGATTTTACCTTGAATCAAGCCACCAATCTCCCAGTTTTCATCCCAAAGCCAAAACACAAAGGAAAAAGTACAACTGTGTAAGAAAAATGTACCATGACAGTACATGTTTGATGGCTGCTGCAGTAGCCTTAGCTATATGGATTATATCCTGCCAATGATATAACAGCCGTGCAGCTTCCAAAGTTTCAGGACACCTTCTACACAACCTGTCAGGTAGCTTGAGCTGAGCTGACCAAAAGACAGGTTTGGGCACAAAGCCCTTAAAAAAAAACCAAGGGATGAAGGGAGCAGCTACTGCAGCAATGATCATTTGAACATCGATGGTTATGTCAGGTTTTACTTAAACTGTACAATGTTCATCATAATGATCACTGCTGTAGTAGCCTTAGCTAAATGGGTAGATTACCTTGGTTAACTACATTTGGGAGGTGCAAGGGGAAAAATACAGAAGCCCCAGGAGAATCGTCCTACCAAAGCATGATTTGGACCTAGAGAAGGAACCAATTTATACTGCTCTGTAAATGTACATACAAGAGGACCAAGTAGAAACTTTTAAAAATTCTTGAATCCAGCCCTTTCCAAAAAGCCATAAATGAAGCCAAGGCCCTGGTAGAGTGTTCCTTTATTCTGCCTGGAATAGTTTTCATTTGGTGAGTATAACAAAAGGTAATAGCCTTACACAATTTGACCCAGGTAGTCCCTTTTTATCTTCACAAGAAATGAACAATTGATATGAAGATCTGAAATGTATGTCAAGATAGTACTGGCATTGTCTGTGGACATCCAAGGTAAGGAATATCTTTTTTCTTTTATTTTTAGGTTCAGAAAAGAAAACAAAGATGGATATTTTTTGCCTGCAGTAAACTTGCATACAACTTTAGATATAAAAGAAAGGTTAGTTCTCAAAGAAACTGTCACTATGGAAAATGAAACAGGGTTGACTCACCGTAACAGCTTGCAACTACGATACCCTTCTTGAAGAGGTCAGAGCAATCAGTAAAACTGTTTTCCATGTTAAGAACCTCAAGTCAGCCAGATTAACCAGTTCAAATGGAGCAAAGATTAGCTTTTGCAACACAAAATTAAGATCCCAAGGAAGGGACACTAGTTTTCTTGAAGGCCTCTTATGCAAACCCCCTTTCAAAAACATTTTGAGATCATAAAATGGCTGATAAATTAACCTTGGTACAGGAATAAGAAAGCCCATAGGAAGGTAACTCACACAAATACTGTAGAACCAGGAAACAACTAGCCCTGAATTGGTGCTGGCTATGCTGTGGGCACCAACTAAAAAACCTTTTCAATTTGCTAATATAGGATTTTCTATTAGCATGTGTTCTAGCCTCCATTAGTACCTGCTGCACAAACCCAGTTAATAGGTGCCTAAAAGGAATTCATTCCCTATCATACAGGCAGTCAACTGAAGTTGATTGATGTTGGGGTAAGTCCAACAGCTCTATTCTTGTGTGACTTGATCTAGTCTGTGAGGAAGCTTGTGGTAATTGCCCCTGGCCACTTCCAAAAAAGGGAGAACCACTGATGCTTGGGCCAGAAGGGAGTCATTACAATGACCCAAGGGAATTCCATCTGAATCATCAGAAGTACCCCGGATATTAGTGGAAAGGGTAAAAGCATACCGGAACATATTTGTCCAAGGAAAATTAAAGAAAAGGCATCTGTATTCCAGGCCTTCTAGAATGGAGTCATAGAACAGAATCTTGACAGCTGAATGCTCAGAGAGGAGGCAAACAGGTCTACTTGTGGAACTTCACAAAGATTGATCAAATCTTGGAAAAACCCTGATCTAATTTCCATTGCTGAGGGTCTGCCTGGTTCTGCTTAACTTCCCTGCCTTACAATTTTGCTCTGATGAAATGTACAATGCCTGTAGAGAGATTGTGCTGTCCAGGCTATTATGGTTGTCTGCAGTCTGTAAAGTGGGCATGACCTATTTCCCTCTTGCTTGCTGATGCACCACATGACTGTGGTATCCTTTGTAACTACTTGAAGAGGTCCTGGGGACAAAAGATAGTTCGCAGAGTTGAGTGCCTTGATTAGAGTAAACATCTCCTTTGCATTTATGTGATTATATCTGCCCCCTTGGTGTCTTACACCCCCTGTGATTATATCTGTCCTTGGTGTCTCACACCCCCTGCACTTTTATTCCTCTTGGAACTGCTGCTCAAGCAAAATCCAAAGCATCTGTGGTAAATGACTGATCTGGAACATGGTGGGGGGCAGACCTGGATTTTAGGAGATCTGTCATTTCCAGTGAAAGCTTTCTCTTCAGATAAACCCTAGCACTGGGATTTGGAAAAAAAAAAAAAGGTGTTGATGCCCGGACCTAAGACATTTCATATACCAGAATTACAGATGCCATGAGACACCAAATCCTGAAGTATTCCTTAGCAGTGACCAAAGTCTGAGTGAAAAAACTTTAGAAATAGATAAATATCTATTTTTCCCTCTGGAAGAAAAGTCCCTTGAATGAGGATGTCTAGCTGACGTCCCAGGAGCACAGTCTTGTGTAAGGGAGTCAAGAAAGACTTCTGAATATACTTCTGGAGTCTCAGCCTGTGTAAGAGAGCTAACACCCAAGCAAAAAATTCCTGACACTCTATAAAGACTTTGCAAAGATAAGCAAGTCATCTAAATACAGGAAAGTGTGGATACTATGTAGCCTTATGTGATGCCCCTGCACTGTCTCAGTAACCAAGGATCCTCAATCCTCACCACTAGCACCAGTGAGGGATGTGTACATTGGGAGGATGACAAGTACACACACACACAGTAAAGTACAATTTCCCTTAAGAGCACTCAGAGATCACAGTCAGTCTGGGGCTGGATTCTTCCTCTTTCTCCAGATCCCCAATAAGCCTCCCCACTGGCACAGATATAGGGTTAAGATCTCAGCTGAGTGGTCAAGCCAAAACCTCCAGCACCCTTCTGTCCAACTACTGCTTTGTGTCCCTGACCAACTAGCTGACATACACACACACATTGAGATTTGATTTATATACAAACACACAGACACTCCTGGGGAAGGCTGGTACAGGTTTACTAGCTATGCCCCCTTCTGCCTAGATTAAAAGGTAGTTTTCACTGCCACCAACCACCCTTACTTATCAGCTACTATAAGGTCCTTAACAAAGGGTGGCCAATCTTACTGTGTAATGTTAATATTATTCAAATGGTAAGTGTGACCAACAGCAAGGCTATTGGAGTGGCTTATGCAGTGTCACCAAATACATATTCAAGTACTCAAAGAGATTTATGTAACAAATATAAACACCAATCCGCAGCTGATATCCACGGCGCCAAAGTACTTTCCTTTCAAACCAGTATAGTATATACTCCAAAGAACCAAATAAGTCCAAGTGAACGGACAACTGAAACTATGATGAAATCATGAATCAAATGGTTAAAAAACACTTGACTTGTTGAAAGAATCACAAATATAGAATTCAATACTCAGTCCAAAATTTAATTAGTTAGCGCTTTCACCCACAGGCTTCATCAGACTTTTAAAACAAAGAACATACACACCATTTAAATAAAATACAAGACTCATTGATTGGGTAATAAATAAATGACATCATATTAAAAGTCAAGCCCCACTTAAAAAGTCAAGTCCCACATAATTCTTTGGAGTATATACTATACTGGTTTGAAAGGAAAGTACTTTGGCGCCGTGGATATCAGCTGCGGATTGGTGTTTATATTTGTTACATTTTTTCCTTTGGTTTCCGCAGCAGGTTTTACTGTTTGGTGGTATTGTTTGACTCAAAGAGATTAAATATCTTTAAACAAACCAACCACAATTAAATGGCTTAAATATATTTAATAATAAATAAAAAAAACAATACAATACTCAATAACTCAGCACAGTGACAACAGAGTTCAGAATCACAGGAATGATTTTAAAACAACATTGCAGGTCAGTATCTCATAAATACAGAAAACATCTAAACTAATCTTATTATATTCCTATCTATCTCTAAGAGAAATCACTGTAACCTAGTTACTTACTATTAGCAAGGCAGGAGTGTTGAATGGATCTTTTCAGATCCAAGAAGAAATGCAAAATGCACAGTTCTTAAATAATAGCGCACATTACTGCTGCATCAACTGGATGACATCACTATTTGTCACTTGCCTTCAGTTCCCAGGCTAACAGATACCAACAGAATTTAACATTTCTCTGTGAAAAATACTTATCTCACAGAAGTTTGCCTAAAACTTGAAGTCGTAAAACAGTTAAACACTTTTACATTTGAAACCTGAAATTATTTCTGTTTCCAGACAATAGAAAGAACTTCTAGGTGTAGACATCCTGTCTTCTTGCTGAGAGAAACACAATCATAAAACTCTTTACTTTTCTTGAGGGTTTGCAAGTTAACTCTATGTTCTAGCCTCTACCATCAAAACATACATTTGCATAGGCATATACTTTGTATACATTTCTGTTCTTTTCCAGTAGGGTACACTGTGGTTACATTCTTGAAGCTCACTACATAACATACAGTTCAACACACACTTCTGCACCAGTACTTCAATATCCACTTAACAGATAGTTTCCTTGCATTTATAATACAAGCCTATGGATCATATTAATATTGATAAATGACACAGAATTATTTACAAAATTCCAGCTAGCTGGGCTGGCAGCCTCACAACCCCCCCCCCCCAAATTCAAGATAGTTTTTTAAAGTGACCTTTGAGAAACATGGGTTGAGCCTATCTAGGAATACCTTTACCCCCATTTACTGTCTTGAGAGCCCATCTGCATTGGTATTGCTAACCCCTCTACAGTGCTGCACTGTCATATCCTATGCTTGCAACCCTTGGCACCACCTTAGTAACTTGGAATTTTGCTGGCTGGCTCAATGTAGCCATGTTAAGAGATTGTGGTCTACAACTATTTCCTTCTATACAGATAAGGCTGTAGTTTCTGCAGTGGTCACACTATGGCTAGACATTCCTTTTCTACAGCTGCATACCATTCCTCCCTAGGTTGGAGCCTATGACTAAGATATATCACTGGTGCTCTTCTCCCTCTGAAGAAACTTGGCTATGTACAGCCCCACCCCATGGTTTGAAGCATCTACCTGCACACATATTTTACTGTAACCTGGACTGGCTAACACAGGGGGTGCTCCTAAAGTTCCTTTAAGCTTCTGGAATGCCTGCTCACATGCTGGGGTCCACACTACCTTATCTGGTCTGCTTTTCCTCATCAGATCTGTGAGGGGAGCAGCTATTGTACTATAACTTGGTACCCTGCTGTCTCTAAGAATGCCTTCACCTGCTTTCTGGTAAGAGGTGCAGGCCATGCCTGAATGGCTTCTACTTTGGCACGTTCTGGCATTATCTTACCACACCCCACTCTATGCCCCAGGTAGGAGACCTCTGCCATACCCATCTGACATTTGCTGGACTTAATGGTCAACCCGCAGCACCTCCCTGACATGCTGAAGGTGCTTTTGCCAGGAATGGCTGTAGATGGCAATATCATCTAGGTAAGCAAGGGCAAAATCTCCTGCTCCTGCTAGAATATGATCTACCAGCCTCTGGAAAGCCGCTGGGACATTTTTCATCTCAAAGGGCATCTTTGTGAACTCATACAAGCCAAAAGGAGTCATAAAGGCTGACCTCTCTCTAGCAATGGGAGTCAAGGGCACCTGCCACTAACCCTTGGTAAGATCAATGGTGGTAAGATACTTAGCCCCACCCAGCTGCTCTAGGGTGTCATCTGTCCTTGACATGGGGCAAGCATGTGACTTTGTGTGACTAATTTCCTGTAGTCCACACAGAACCTGGTGCTGCCATCCTTCTTTGGTATCAGCACCACTAGGGAGGCCCGGGACTGCTGGACTCCTGACTTACCCCTAGTTCCAACATTTCTTGTATCTCCTCCCTCAGAGTCTGACTCTCTCAGGCACCCTAATAAGGGGTCTGCTTAATAGGCCTTTGGGGTCCTGTATCCACAAGGTGCTGCACCAGGTGGGTACATGCTGGTTTGCCAGTGAACATGTCCCCAAACTCCTGTAACACTGCTCAGATTTCTTGAACCTGGGTAGGGGATAGCTGCTGGGACATTGCTATCCCTTCCACTGAGGTGTCAGTCTAAGCCTCACTGAGGAAATCAATCACCAGATCCCCCTCAGACTCCTCCTGCAATCCACTGCAAGTACTCAGCACAAGGGCCTCCCTATCGTACTAAGGTTTCATCATGTTAACATGGTACAATTTGTGCCCCTGCCTCCTGCCTAGCAGTTCTACCATGTAGTTAACATCACTGACCTTCCTTACCACCTTGTAGGGTCCCTCCCAAGCTGCCTGCAGCTTGTTGTGTCTAACAAGAATAAGAACCAGTACCTGCTTCCCTATAGCATACTCTCTAATCTCGAGCATTCCTGTTATACCAGACTCTTCTGGGCCAAGCCCATGAGTTCCCTGAGCTTTGTCCTGAGGTTTAGCATGTATGCCACAACAGGATCGTTGTGAGATTCACACTCGCCTTCCTATTCCTCTCAAATTAAATCTAGAGGTCCCCTCACCCTATGCCCATACAACAACTCAAAGGGTGAAAAAACTGTGGATTCCTGGGGAACATCTCTGTAAGCAAATGACAGATGGGGCAAATATTTGTCCCAGTCCCTCTTAAACTGGTCTGCAAATGCCTATAGCACTGTCATGAGTGTAGAGTTTAACCTCTCAACAAGACCAATATTCTGAGGATGGTAGGGGGTGGGATCTTTAGGTGCTTCATCTCACAGTACTTCCACAAACATGCCAGAAGTTCTGACATGAAACTGGCACCTCTGTCAGTCAGTATTTCTTTTGGGAAACCTACTCTGCTGGAAATCTCTAACAAAGCATTCGGCACCTTTTCTGCCTCAGTGGAGGACAGAGCCACTGCCTCAGGGAATCTGCTAGCATAATCTACTACCACTAGGACTTTTTCCCTGTGGAAGTTGGGGTACTCAGAAGTCCCACAATATCTATAACTACTTTCTGAAATGGCTCCTCAATCACAGGCAAAGGCATCAAAGGAGCTTTCAACCTGTCCCCTGCCTTGCCTACCATTTGGCACTGCTCACAGGTCCTGCAGTACCCTGTTACATCTCTAGAAATCCCAGGCTAATAAACATGCATAATACGTCAGTTTGTACATTTTATGCCCATATGACCTGCAAAGGGAATATCATGGGCTATGGCTAGAAGTGCCAAATTGAAGGCTCTGGGCACAACCAACTGCTGTATGCTCTCACCCTCTAGCACTCCCTCAGGGATCCACTCTCTATACAGTAACCCTTTGTCACAGTATACAGATTCCCTCTTCCCTTGAGAATCAGGTGCCTCACTAGCTACCTCTGTCAGGACTTGTAATGTATTGTCTGAGAGCTGAGCCTGTCTCAACTCACTCTTTGTAACCATTCCCAGCTTGTCTTCCACAGGAAGTCCGGTATCCTCTGACAGCAGTGCCTTACTGTCAGCCTGGGTACTACTACTCACCTCTGCCCTTGCAGTCGCTCTGTCCAAGGGAACATCAGTACCCACAAGCAGCTGTGGCTCACCTTAAGTCTCACTGTGACAGAGTAGCTCCCTTCTTGAAGTAACCACCTCACCAGTCCTGGCTGCAAGGGTTTCCCCATGGCTACCAGACCCACATGGTTGTCTCCAAGCCTGACTGCATGTAACTGCATGAACACATGGTACTGCATTATCAAAATCATTCCCTATCAGGACATCTGCAGGGTGGTAGTTTGGTACCTTTGTTGTCTCGAGACAACTTACTGTTGGTATTTTGTCATTCCCACTTACTGGCTGTCCTACCTTGCCTCTCTGGACATCTATATGCACCCACTGGTTGCATTTAAAACATTTAACCCTTGGACCTGGATGTGTACCTGGACTGGTGGCTTCCCCTGCTATGGGCAGACTCTGTTGGGGCAGTCTGGGCTTTCCACCATCGGTTCCCTTAGACCCAATGAGCAGCACTGGGTATCCCTTCCTGTGCAGTAATGCCCTGCTTGTTAGGTATAGGTCTCACTTCTTCCACAACTCATCTGCAGTAGTGCACTGTCTATCAGCTAACCAGATTCTCATGTCCCCAGGCAATGTGTTAAGGGCTTGTTCCCTCACCAAAAGGTCTGCCAGCCCTTTAAAACTGGCTACGTGACATTTAATCAGCCACCTATGAAAATAAGTGCTTAGTTCAGCAACATATTCACACACACTTTCATCAGCTTCTATGCTCATGAAACTTTTTCCTATAAGCTTCAGGTGTTAATTAAAAAAAAATCTAGCAAACAGTTCTTTATAACATTATAATTTAAACAATAATCATCATATAATTTGGATTTAACAGTTACAGCTTTACCATGGAGTAAGGGGGACAGGAACCATACCCGGAGCCCTTTGTCAACATTATACTGTTTACATACCCTCTCAAACATATGAATGAAACTATCAAAATTATCCCCCTCTGTAAATTGTGGAAGAAATTTACTGACCTTTGTTGCTTGTAGGGTTTGATTGCTCCCTTCCACATTATCTCCATGACTCTGGTGAAGAGTCAGCATTTCTTTTTCATGATGCCTCTGCCTCTCATTCTTCTCAGCCTCCAGATGTCTCCAGTCTCTCTGGAGGCGTGGGTTCGAATCCACAATTAATATGTGAGGCCTCTGCACTGGCCCAGTAATCAAGGACCCTCATTCCTCATGACTAGCACCAGTGAGGAATGTGCACACTGGGAGGATGACAAGCACACACACAGTAAAGTACAATTTCCCTTAAGAGCACACAGAAATCACAATCAGTTTGGGGCTGGTTTCTCCCTCTTTTGCCAGACCCTCAATAAGACTTCCCACTGGCACAGCTATAGGGTTAAGATCTCAGCTACCTTCTGTCCAACTAGTGCTTTGTGTCCCTGCCCAACTAGCTGACACACACACACACACACACACACACACACACACACACACACACACACACACACACACACTGAAATTTCATTTATATACAAACACACAGACACTAGTGGAGAATGCTGGTACAGGTTTACTAGCTATGCCTCCTTCTGCTCAAACTAAAACATAGTTCTCACTGCCACCAACCACCCTTACTTATCAGCTACTATAAGGCCCTTACCAAAGGGTGCCCAATCTTACTGTGTAATGTTACTATTACCCAAATGGCAAGTGTGACCAACAGCAAGCCTATTGGAGTGGCCTATACAGTATCACCAAACACATATGCAAGTACTCTCAGAGCTTAAATATCTCTAAACAAACTAGCCACAATTAAAAGGTTTAAATATATTTAATACTAAATAATTAAGAGGAAGACAATACTCAATAACTCAGCACAGTGACAAGAGGGTTAAGAATCACATGAAATATTGTAAAACATTGCAGGACAGTCTCACATAAATACAGAAAACATCTAAACTAATCTTACTATGTTCCTATCTATCTCCTAAGAAAAATCACTGTAATCTATTTATTTACTGTTAGTAAGGTAGAAGTGCTGAATGGACGTTTTCAGATCTAAGACGAGATACAAAATGCACAGACTTTCTCTGAGAGAATGTTCTTAAATTAATAACAACACATTACTGCTGGGTCACCTGGATGACATCACTATTTGTCACTTGTCTTCAGTTCCCAGGCTAACAGATACCAACAGAATTTAAAATTTCTCTGTGAAAAATACAAATCTCTCAGAAGTTTGCCTAGAACTGGAAGCCGTAAAACAGTTAAACACTTTTACATTTGAAACCTTAAATTATTTCTGTTTCCAGACAATGGAAAGAACTTCTAGATGTAGACATCCTGTCTCCTTGCTGAGACAAACACAATTGTAAAACTCTTTGCTTTTCTTGTGGGTTTGCAAGTTTACTCTGTATGTTCAAGCCTCTACCATCAAAACTTATATTTTCATAGACATTTAGTTTATATACATTTCTGTTCTTTTCCAGTAGGGTACACTGTGGTTATATTCTTGAAGCTCAGTACATAACATACTGTTCAACACACACTTCTGCACCAGTAGTTTAATATCCACTTAACATATAGATGTAATGTTGTCCTATCTCGCCTTCATTCTGTACTGGTTGGGTTCAGAACCGATCCTGAGTTACGACTCGGCCTTTTACAAAATCTCGAGGTCTTCAACTAGTTCACGGCTTGCACCCTATCTCATCATGCTCTAGGGAATTTCCCAGATCTCGTTTGCTGCTAAAGTAGATCTGGTGCTTCACACTGGCTCTGGCTAAGTGATTTCTTTCAATTGTGTTTCTCTTGTAAAATGTAGTGTTTTTCTTTTTCCTCTAGGAAGTACTTAGTAGTTTAGATTAGTTAAATTGGTTAACAGCTTTAGCTGTGTTCATTTTTTCTTGCTGTTTGAGTGTTAGCTGTCATTACTTTCAAGACCTACATATGTACCCTATCCCAGCTTTCCTAAGTACATTATTTTCTGAGCTGTTTAAAATTAGTGTATGTTATACTTAGATATTTACTTAGAGAGCTATCTATAGCATGGTTTAGAATGCTTTTTTTCCTTAGTGTGTGCGTATTTGATAATTCTCCCTTTTTTCCTTGATTAAGCTATCTCATTTAAGGCAGAGGTAGAGGGCTGCTTGGCCCGAGGGTCTTTCCCTTTCTGTGTGCATTACATTTGTAAAATAAATTGGTTGACTAACTGTTTTATTGGTGGATTGTTCTATCACCTAAGCTAGCTCGTTTAAGTTAGAGGGTTTTTCCATAGTGTGTGCTTTATATATTTTTCTGTTTAGCTAAAAAAAAAAAAAAAAAAATGTTACTTTCCGGTGTTTTCTCCATCCAGTAAGCTAGCTCGTTTTACTTAGAGGGCTACTTAGTCCATTTGAATTAGATGGCTTTTCCTTATTTTTATATATATATATATATATATATATATATATATATATATATATATATATATATATACATATATATATATATATATATATATATATAGTGAATTTTGTTTTGCTGGATATTAAGATGTCAAAACAGACCAAAAATGTCAACCCCTCTGGGTTCAAAAAATGTTTAAGTGTAGTCAGAAAATGTCCATGACTGATGGTCATACTGTGTGTGTGTACTGCCTTGGAGCAGTACATCTACAAGAATCATGTGCAATTTGCCATTCTTTCAGTCACAGGGTTCTTCCTGAAAGGAAGAATAAGTTAATTCTGAGGGGACTATTGAAGACTTCCTTTTCAGAAGCCATAAGAGAAGTTCAGAGTCCTACAAAACAGACCTGTTCCCCTTCTTCAAAATCTGAAAAACCTCATTCACAGCCAATAAAAAAGGTACCGAACATTTCCACATTGGACCCGAACATGTAGGGCCCGAGAAACCATGCACCTCAGCGCCTTCAGTATTGGAACTGTTAGGTGTTTGAAGCTCAGAGCTGATCCCCAGTACTGGAACCAGTTTCTCCTGCAACGAGATGCCCCATCTTTCAAGTTTTAAGATCTCCTGCTCTCTCCTCTCGATCTTCCAGGAGCCTTTCAGATGACTATGTTGATCGTGTGGTGTGGAGACTTTTGAGGACACTGGTACTAGCCAAACTTTTGTTGGACCCATCACACAGGGTTTCAGAACTGACTAAGTCTACTTTGTCAATATTGATTCATCCTCTGACCTGACTCGGGACTTTGGAGCTGGAATGCATGGAGCTGATTGCAGTGGAACCATCAGACCTAAAAGCTGTCCCAGGTTCTTCGGCCTCGACTTCCTCTGTGCCGTCTGAGCTCGAGGTGTCTAGGAGTCAACATTCTTTGGTCTGGTCCGAGGGGGACAGTCGGATCGGACATTTGTTGGATCTGAACTTGCCTCTCAGGGCGTCAGCACGGGTGAGCTCGGCTCCTACATCAGCCTCAGAGCCAACCTCCTTGCTGCCAGGGATGCTTTCTAGTTCTTACTTCCTCAGATCATGGGTGGGGGGGCCTTTGAGGTGATGGAGAGTGCTGTCCCCATGGGCAGCTCCACTCTCAGAACCAGTCATCCCCCCCCCCAAAGGCACCAGTGTCTCGGCACAACTGCATCCACACAGACGCATGGCCTCAGGAAGCCCCATTGGGTGAACCCCTCTCTTCCGAAACCTCTCCAGAATACCCTTCTGAAGAGGTCCCTTGCAGCAGACTATGTAAGAGTAAGCATTTGGACTCCCCAGAGGAGTCCGTCACATCTGACACAGACCTCGATGAGTCAGAAGGGTCCCTATGGTCACCCTCTGAGGATGTCTCCTTTGCAGACATCCTAGCAATACTAAAGCAGAGAGGTGGCTGGAAGCCCATCAATCCTTCTGAGGAGTCTCTCTACCTGAAGGCCTTTTGGTCTCACCCTTCCACCACTTAGTTGTCTCCACCTTTCTACGAACTCATGGGCCTAGTTTGTCGAAAGGCATGGGAGACTCCAGACTCAGTGGTGCCTGTCCCTCGGAGGTCAAATAAATTCATTACATCCTCTGCTGATAAAACCTTCCTTATGAAAGGTGTCCCAGTGGATGCTATGGTGGTGGCGACAGCCAACAAGAAGGAACTGTCGGAGATGTCCTCTTCTATCCATCCTCCGAACAAAGTGTCTTGTACGATGACATATGGAAAGCGCACCTTTTCTTTTTCTTCAGTGACCTTTACACTCAGATCCCTGTATTATCTCACACATTTTACCAGGTTGCAGAGAGATCTCCTGAAGGAGCTAGGAGATACTCACTAGGGTTTAGTAGCTGCAGGGGTATCAGGTAAAGTTTCCTCCCAGCTCCGCACCTTAAATTCAGTGGTAAACTCCTCCATGAGACTTATTTCCTCTGCAGCTGATGGAGAGAGTAAGGCAGTGATTTCAGGAATTTCCCCAAGGGACATTCCTGGATGCACTTGTGTAACTTTGCAGAGCCTTTTAAGTCTTCCTTTGTTAATGCCTCCTTCAATGGGCTCGTTGTTATTCAGGTCTAAAGTTAAAGACACACTAACTAGGTGTAAAGAGGAAGGAAAAACTCTCTCTGCCGTAGGAGTCTATTTTTCCCTACCTTCAAGGCCTTATCCAAAAGGTCAAAAGGAAGGAAAAAATATGGTTTTGAAAATCCCAGAGTTTTTTTTTTAAGACACAAGTGGTGATCCCTCCCCCAGGGGCAGAGGGGGAAGAAATAATGGAAGATGCCGGCCACATGGCAGAGGGGGTCTGCAAATCCAGGGCAACAGGGAATCCTTCCTTGGCAAGCCTTTTCAGTGCTCCTGAAAGGAGGCCCACCTGTCCATCTCTGAAGGCAGTCGGGGGTCACTTATCTTTGTACCCAGAAGCCTGGCTAAAAATCACAAAAGACAAATGGGTACAAAGCATCGTATCCAGTGGTTACTACATACCCTTTTCCTTTCCTGCCCCACACATAAGGAACATTCCGGATGTTCTGCCCAATCACAGGAAGCATGCAACACTAAAAATAGAGGTTGCTAGAAAAAAGAATCATCCAAATAATCCCCGCAGACCAAATAGGATCTGGAACTTACTCGGGGTTCTTTTTAGTTCCAAAGAAAACAGGGGACTAGAGGCCAATCTTGAATCTCAGCAGACTGAATAAAACAGTAAAAAAGTCAAAGTTCCGGATGGTAACACTGCAGTCAATTCTCCCTTTTCTGGGAAAAGATGATTGGATGTGCTCTAGAGACCTCCAGGATGTGTACTACCACATAAAAATGGACAGGCGATTCAGGAGTAATTTGAGCTTTCGGCTGGGAGCCAGTCACTACCAGTTTCAAGCTCTGCCTTTTGGTCTCACTACAGCCTCCAGAGTGTTCACCAAATGTATGGCAGTAGTTACGGCTCACCTGAGATGCTAGGATTCCAAGTGTTTCTGTACCAAGACGATTGGCTCCTGCCACCACAGAGCATCTACTAATAAAAGCAAGACCACATTGAAATTCTGCTCCTATTTAGGGATCACAATAAATTACAAAAAGTCTGCCTAACTGCCATCTCAGTGTATTGTTTTTACAGGAGCAGATCTAGATATCACAAAAATGATGGTAAAGCTTTCCCCGAAAGAATTCACACTCTTCGACATCAGGTATCAATCCTTCTATGCAAGAGGAAAGTTCAAGCAAGAGCAGTTCTAAAAGTGCTAGGCACTACGGCAGCAGCAACAAACATAATTCCATTGGAGTGGCTGCATATGAGAATTCTTCAGTGGCTGCTATTCACTCAGTGGTCCATGCAGGAACTACCCATGTCCCACCAAATCAACAGAATCTTGCAGGAAAGACCTTCATTGGTGGCTTCACTCCACTCACATGACTTTAGATCGACCCTTTGTTATTCCACAGCCTTCATCCACAGTGACAACGGATGCTTCCCAGATAGGGTGGGGGGAGCATTATCAGGGAGGGATGGTCCAAGGCACTTGGCAGAATCATGTGGCCCACTTGCATATCAATATCCTAGAGATGAGAGTGGTGCTGTTAGCGTTGCAAGCATTCCAAGACTCTCTTCCGCTAGGAACGATTGTAATACAAACAGACAATATGTCGTTCGTGTGGTATATAAACAAACAAGGAGGAACCAGATCTTACCCCCCTTTGCCAAGAGGCCCTGAGAGTATGGAAGTAGGCGACCTCTTCCAAATGCTTTCTGACAGCAACGTACATCCTGGGGAAATCCAGCGTGACAGCAGACAAACTCAGCAGGGCAATTCTGATGCCTCACAAGTGGTTCCTAAAACAAGACATAGTGGAAATGATTTTCCAGAAATTGGGCCAGCCTTGCTGCGACCATTTTGCCATGTTCATGAATGCCAAATGCAGCAGCTACCTTGCCTTAATCCACCCTCCAGGGGAGTCACCAAGGGATGCACTTGCACATGACTGGCCCTCATGTCTCCTCTATGCTCCCTTCCCATTAATACCCAAAGTTCTTTAGAAAGCCAGCATTGTGGGACAGACCTCAATACTTATTGCCTCTTACTGGCCTTGCCAAATCTGGTTCCCCTTCCTGTGGCCTCATCTTCAGGAGAAGCCTTGGATTCTGGACCCAATTCCAGATCTTCTGACTCATATGTCAGGGATGCTCCATTCTTCTCTTCAAACCCTCAAGTTGACATCCAGGCTGCTCTGATTCCAAATACAGCTAGGCTACCTGACCTTTCACCTTCAGTGCAGCATATCCTGATTTCTTATGAAGCTTCAACAAGAAAACTGCGTATCAGCAAATGGAAGAGATTTTCCTCCTGGGCCTTAAAAAAACATACTGACTCTTTCTCTGCACCTATATCTTCCATACTGGAGTTCTTAAAACTATTTCATGACGGGGCAGCTGCAGCTACTATTTGAGGTCAATTAGTAGCAATCTCTAATTTCAATTTAGGCAAAGCAGGACTGAATGTTATGTCCCACAGACTTTGCAAAGCCTTGTTGAGGGGTACAATTCTAAGACCCCCCATTAAACCACCTCTAGCACAATGGAACCTAAATTTTGTGTTATCCCATATAATTCTTCCCCCCCTTTGAGCCTGCATCATCCTGTGACATGAAGTTCTTAACCTGGAAGGCAATTTTCTTAATAGCTATCACTTCAGCTAAAGAGTTTCGAGTTACAAGCATTGTCTATCAAACCTCCATATATGCTGTTCCACAAGGACAGTGTATCACTTCATACAAATCCACCCTTTCTACGAAAAGTATGCTCAGAATCAAACTTAAACCAATCCATGGACTTACCAGTTTTCTTCCCGAATTATGGCAATTAGGCAGAATATATGTTACACCAACTAGATGTACATAGGCAATTACATTTCTACTTGCATAGAACGAAGGACTTTAGAAAGACTGACCAATTGTTTGTGTCCTTCTCAGACTGCAAAAAAGGTGCTCCAGTTAGTAAGACCACTCTCTCAAAATGGCTGTCAGATTGTATTACATTCACCTACAAATCCCAAACAAACAACTTCCCCATAAAGTAAGACGTCATTCTACCAGAGCTATTTCTACTTCTTCTGCCTTTCAGGCTAAACTAGCAATTAATACCATTTGTGCTGCAGTAACATGGGCAAGACTACATACCTTTATTACTCATTACAGAATTGATTTGCCCTCCAGGGACAGGGCCTCTTTCGGGTCCACTGTTCTGAAGAATATTCTCCCTTGAGCCACCCGAGAAAGATGGTGCATGGGATGCTGTTCCCAACCAGTACAGAATGAAGGCAAGATAGGACATCACATAAAGAAGTTATGTACTCACCATAATGTCCAAAATGTGTTGTCCATCTCGCCTTCATTCTTACATCCCACCCTCCTTCCCCCAGCCTTTAGCTCCTGGAGGACCGAGAGGATTAATTTGGTGACTAATATTCTCTGACTCTCTTCTTTGCTTGTAAAGTAGTAAATTTGTATATGCTTACATTTGTATACCAGCAAACAAGATCTGGGGAATTCTCTAGGGCATCATGGGATAGGGTGTAAGCCACGAGCTAATTAAAGACCTCCAGCTTTTGTAAAATCAGGAACCCAACCAGTACAGAATGAAGGTGAGATGAACAACACACATGGAATGTTATGGTGAGTACATAACTTCTTTTTTTCTTACATTTGTAAGACAAGCCTATGAATCATATTAATATTCACAAATGACATAGAATTATTTACAAAATTCCAGCTAGCTGGGCTGGCAGCCTCACACCTTCGATGAGCTATAACTGAAGCTAGACACTTTGTGAACACTAATGCTGCAGTGGATAGTCGAAAGGTTAAGTCAGATAACTAACAATGTGGTCCAG
Organism: Protopterus annectens; assembly: GCF_019279795.1. Taxonomy (NCBI): domain Eukaryota; kingdom Metazoa; phylum Chordata; order Ceratodontiformes; family Protopteridae; genus Protopterus; species Protopterus annectens. The sequence goes on along the minus strand of NC_056725.1, from coordinate 547,528,817 downwards.
ACACACACAACCTTAAGAAACATCTGGAGTCTGGATAAACTGGGATGTGACAAGCATCTTTTAAGTCTAGTGTTACCAGGGAAGCTGAAAGAGGAAGAGAAGAGGAAATAGGTTGTAAAGTGACATAATTTTGAATTTGGGCACTATCACAAACAGGTTTAGGAAAGAAAGATCCAGAACGGGTATAGTACAGTTTTGTACCTACCATAAATGTAGATGTTCGAGGATCCACATTGCTGCAGTCCTAACCATTGGGTAGTCCGCTGTCCCAATCGGCCCGAATACCAAAGTATATGGCTGACGTCGGTCAAGGCGCATTAGACTGACGTCAGTACGTCAGGGTACTAATGCGCATGACCGACGTCATATCCTCAGTCTTTTCTTGCCCCAGATGTCAGAAGACCCTAAAAAGACAAGGCCAAAACCAAAAACACCAAACATTCCTGCACCAAAAATATGTACAATATATACAAAATTACAAAAGTATAACCTCACCTACACAACCACCCCTAAACACAGACGGGAAGGAGGGAGGGTAAATTGGACTGCAGCAATGTGGATCCTCGAACATCTACATTTATGGTAGGTACAAAACTGTACTATGTTCTTCATTCCACATTGCTGCAGTCCTAACCATTGGGTAGAATCCCAAAGCAGAGGTAAGGGAGGCTGGCAAATTATAAGGAAGCAGGAGCTGTCAACATGCCTTGCAAAATAGCTGTGGCAAAACCAGCCCTAGATTTAGAGTAGAGAGGAAGGTGATAATGCTTAGAGAAAGTATGCACTGAACTCCAAGTAGCTGCCTCCAAAATATCCTTAGTTGCCACCCCTTAGAAATGCTGTTGAAGTGGCAGTAGCCCTAGTGGAATGAGGCCTAATCCCAGCTGGAATCTCCTTGCCATGATGGGAATAACAAAATGCAATGCAAAACCCAATCCACTTAGAAATAGTTTGTTTTGACACAGGCTTGCCCTGAGAACTCAAAGCAAAAGAAACAAACAACTGCTGAGACTGCCTAAAATCCTTAGTCCTGCTTAAATAATAACGCAATTGCCTGTGTACATCTAAAGTGTGCAAAATCTTTACCCCCTTATTCTGGGGATCTGCATAAAAAGTAGGCAAATGAATAGTTTGGTTTAAAGCCACACTAGAAACCACCTTAGGCATAAAGGAAGGATTAGTACGTAATGATACCCTATCCTTATGGAAAATCAAAAAAGGCTCTACCGCCATAAGGGCCTGCAATTCAGAAACCCTTCTTGCAGAAGTAATGGCCAACAAAAAAGCTGTCTTCCATGACAAGTATTTCAATTCAGCAGTAGCCGCAGGCTCAAAAGGTTGTAGAGTAAGTTTCTCCAACACAAAGTTGAGATCCCAAGCAGGAGTAGGAGCTCTACGGGGGTCTTATATTCTTTGCCCCTCTAAGAAATTGCTTGAACAAAGGATGCGAAAACAATGGTGGGTCACAATCATAGTGAGCTGAAATTGCTGCAGCATGAATCTTAATGGAAGAGAAAGACAAACCTTTGTCCAATAATTCAGTAAGATATTGAAGAGCCACACTCAAATTAGGCTCAGAAATCTCCAAATTCTTTGCTGCACTCCAAAATAAAAATCTCTTCCATTTTTTTGCATACACTTTCCTTGTACTAGGTCTTCTGGCTTCCATAATCACATTTAAAACTTGTTGAGGAAGTTGAGACCTGCTGTGTTTCAAAACAGAATATGCCAGGCTGTTAGATGAAGAGAGTGAAGCTTGACATTGAGCAGGTGACCATCCCTCTGAGACAACAGGTGTGGAATCAAGGTAAAGGCCATGGAGGCTTCCTTACCAGACTCCTCAGTAATGGGTACCAGTGTTGCGAGGCCAATCTGGAGCTATTAAAATCATCCTTGGCTTGTCTTGTCTGACCTTTAGGAGCACCTTTGGGAGAAGAGGCAGAGGTGGAAAGGCATACACATGAAGATTTTTCCAACTGAAAGAAAGAGCATCCACTTTCCAGGCTGTGTGATGAAACCTCTTTGTGCAAAACTTTGGCAGCTGGTGGTTTAGTGGAGAAGCGAACAGATCTATGTCTGGAGTTCCCCATGACACTGTCAATTTCTGAAATACATGAAGATCCAGTTTCCACTCGTGGGGATCCATGATTTGTCTGCTTAACACATCTGCTAAGGAGTTCTGTGCTCCTGGCAGAAACCTTGCCTGAAGAGTTAGTTGCGAGCTGAGCGCAGTCTCCCATAAAATCATTGCTTGTCTGCACAAAGGGTAAGAATGTGTTCCCCCTTGTTTGTTGATGTACCACATGACAGTTGTGTTGTCTGTTAGAATCAACACCTGCCCTGGAAGAAGTAACTCCTTGAAAGCCATTAATGCAAACTGGACTGCTAACATCTCCTTCATGTTGATATGTAGATGCTGTAGTCTGGCAGGCCACTTGTCTTGTATCCACTTTCCATTTAGATGAGCTCCCCAAGCAATGTCTGAGGCATCTGTCGTTAGAATCTGACTCGCCTCTGGCCGGGTCACAGAGAGTCCCTTGTTTAGGTGACATTCCTGAGCCCACCACAAAAATTCCTGTTGAATGCAAGGTATTATTTGAATGACAGTGTCCAAATCCTGGCAGTGCTGTGTCCATACATTATTGAGATACCATTGAAGCTTCCTCATATGCAGTTTGGCATTGGGAAGCACCAGAATACAAGATGCCATGAACCCTAAGGCTTGAAGAACTGTCCTTGCAGTCAGCCCGGACTGAAGAGATAGTTGATGGAAGTAAATGGAAAGATTCTTTTGTTTGTCCGGGGTTAAAAAGGCCATCTGGGCTGCTGTATTCAGTCTCACACCCAGAAAGCACATGTCTTGAGAGGGTACTAGACTGGACTTTATTTCGTTCACAGAATACCCTAGGCATCTTAGCACTGCTATCACATATTCCAAATGCTGTAAAGATCTTCCTTTTCTTGAGCCAGAATCAGGCAGTCGTCCAAGTAAGGATAGATTTGAATTCCTTTTAGCCTGAAGTAAGCTATCACTGGAGCCAGAACCTTTGTGAATACTCTGAAGCAGTAGATAAGCCAAAGGGCAATGCAGAGAACTGATAATGAGAATTCCCAGCTCAGCAGATACTTCCTGCAACTTAGTCTGATAGGCACATGAAGGTAGGCTTCCTTGAGATCTAAAGTTACCATCCAGTGATCTTTGCCCAGCAGAGGTAAAAGCTGTTGTAACGTCAACATTTTGAACTTGGGAATGTCCAGATAAGTGTTGAGGATAGATAAATCCAAAATTGGTCTCCACATGTTCCCCTTCTTTGGTACTAGGAACAGGCGAGAATAAAATCCTAGGCCCCTTTCTGGCACAGGAACTGGCTGAATGGCCCCTATTTGGAGTAACAGAGAAATTTGCTTGTGAGCCTCTTTTCTTTGTAGAGGAGGAATGTCTGGCATGCCTTTGAAAGGAGGCAAGGTATGGAAATAAAACCTGTAACCGTGGTGAATGATATCCAAAACCCATCTGTCTTGGGTAATTAAATCCCAATTTTCTTTGAAAAGAGCCAGCCTTCCTCCCAAAGGTGCTGCCAAGCGAGAATGTACGCAGCTGAAAAGGTAGGTCATTGGGTCTGTTTACGAAAGGACTGACCCCTGCCCTCACCAGAAGTCTGAGCAGGAGAACTCCCTGTCCTAGGCCTAAAAGAACCTTGAGCTCTGCCCCTACCACGTCTAGACCTACCACTAGACTGGGAATCATAAGCAGGATATGTCCATCCCTTAGTAGGCCAATTTCTACTAAACTTGAGGCTGCACCTGCAAAAAATCTTTAACAGTCTGCATAGACTTAGCCTTGTCCTCCATTTTCTTTAAAACTGCTTCCACAGGCGAACCAAACAACACATCAGACTGTAAAGGAGCATCCAAAATCCTTGTCTTAACATGCTCAGCTAAATTCTGATCCCTCAACCAGGCGTGCCTACGAAGAACAGAACCAGTGGCAGCCACCCTCGAGGAGGCCTGCACAGCATCAAAACCACATTGCAAGGAATGCTTACCCACCTGTTCAGACACATGAACTAAATCCTGCAACTCTTTACACTCAATACCTTCTGCCAGAGCATCCACCTTAGACTTCAATTGTGAAAGGAGATAATTTTGATATTTTAACATGTGAAACTGACAATTCAACGCCCTCATGGCTAAAGTGGAAGAAGTATACACTTTCTTTCCCCATCTATCCAAAGCCCTTGCCTCTTTATCAGGAGGAACAGGATTTTTAACAACAGAAGCCTTTACACCTTTAGGCCCCTGAGAGACAGTTTCCGGGTCTGCCCTAGGACTCTTAAAAAGATACTTATGAGCTTCAGGCACCCTATAGTACCTATCCGGTTTAACCGGGGCAGGAGGCAAAGAATCAGGATTCAGGGAAGCCTCTGCAAAACATCTTCCACCACATTCAGAACAGGAGGTATAGCCAAAGGCCTATGCTGGGGTAAAAACAAGAATTCCCTAAGCCTCTTCCTGGAATCAGAGAAATCTTGACCTTCCCATTTAAAATGCTCCCTCATGGAATGCAGAGTCTCTGAAAAGAAAAATCCTCAGGAGGAGAAGCTGAAGGAGTAGAATCATCCACATCAGAATCTGAATAAGGAGGATACTCCTGCAAGTCTTCAGCCGAAGACTCAGAAGCCTCGAACACTGCTCAAAACTCTCAAACTCAGGTTCCACCCTAGGCCTCTTATCAGGAGGGCATAGAACCTCTAATCATAGTAATCAAATCCTCTGCCATTTTAAGCATATGTTTCTTAGGCAAAGACCCTGAAGAACTAGGAGAAACCCCCACTGAAGTTAAACCTGGCCTGCCTCTCAAAGAAGCCTTGGAAACAGAAGGGGAGGCTCTAACCACCTTAGGAAGAGAGGGAAGAACAGCCACCTGAGAAGCCCCCTCAGCCTGGCCTACCTCCTGAGAGGACACATCCTGTAACAGTAAAGTCTCTCCCTGAGACTCCAAAGAAACTCCAGGCAGAACCTCCGGCTCCACTGAGCCTTCTAAAGAACCGACGTCTGGGACTGTCGGTTCTTCCACTCTAGGCTTTGCTGCTTTGTCCTTGCGCTTTTTGGATTCGGGCGCCGGAGCATCCGGCGGCATTTTATAATTACAACGCTTCCCAAAACTAACCTGGCACAGTCTAACCTTCTCTTAATAGTGCGTTTGTTAAATCTAGCACAAGAGCGCATCCAACAACGTCGTGCTCAGGCCCTAAACAAGGTATACACAAAGTATGGTAATCCCTATGAGGTATCTGTTTCCCACAAGAAATACAGTTATTCACTTTTTCTGACATCCGGTTAAATACTGAGGCAAGAAAAACCAAAATATTCCCCAACGGTACTTAGCCAACTTTGATTCGGTCTGAAACTCTGACTTCAGAAATTTTCAGAACGCCAACCTGCACTCGCAAAACTGCTTCTGCATCGGACCATGCGGCAAAAAAGACTGAGGATATGACGTCGGTCATGCGCATTAGTACCCTGACGTACTGACGTCAGTCTAATGCGCCTTGACCGACGTCAGCCTAATACTTTGGTATTCGGGCCGACTGGGACAGCGGACTACCCAATGGTTAGGACTGCAGCAATGTGGAATGAAGAACATTCAAGAATTCTTTCTTTGACACTAGGAACATCCTTGAATAAACATAATTCCCCACCGGGGAAGGAGGAACTGATTCTATCATGGTGAAAAACAAGAGTCGGATCTGGAGGATGAGGAATAACCCTCTGGAAAAGAGGAATTTCCTCCCACTGCCATCTGTAACCTTGATGGATGATTTTCAGAACCCAATTGCCTGAAACAATATCACCGAAGAAAACAAAAATGGTGATTCAGACTTTCTGGACAAAAAACAGGCCAGAGTGGGAGGGGTTCACAAACTCTTTCGAATAGCCATTAAAGATTTGTTTGACTGTCCTTGGTTTTGGGAGGTTTCAGACTTGTTTTTGGAACCCCCTTGTCATTTCTTCTTAAATGTCTGTTTACCTGTATTTTGTTCAGATGGGTTGGATGATAGGAGGTACTGCCAGCTGTGCCAGAAGTATGGCAGTGGATATGTAACATATGCCAGCACAGGTAGTTGGAATTTTGTAAAGAATTATATGTCATTTGTATACCATAAGTTCATAGGTTGGTACTAGGCTATCGGCCCTAGGGTCTATACAAGTCTAGCCATAACAATTCCCTGGATATTTCTTCCCACAGTATTTACTTCTCTGGACCCCTGTCTAGCAGGGTGAGTGACATGATCCCCGGGGTGAATTTCCTATCTCCCATCCAATCATCAATGTTCCTTTTGAAGAGGGCCAAGGAGGCGCTCTGCTTGACATGTTTGGGCAGTCTTATTCCAGAGTATGTGGAGTCTCTGGGTCAGGAACCTATCCCTCCAGTATCATTGTGATGACAAGGTTTAGATCCCTGGAGAGTGTGGCTGTGAGGGATTGGGATATCTTTAAGTGGAGCATGTCCAACAGCTCAGGGTTTGACATGGCCTTGTATGTTAAGCAGAGATCGCCTCTGAGTAGACAATATGCCACAGAGTATAGCTGGAGTTTTTTTAGATGGTCAGCATATGGCATCTGCTTTAGGCCTGTGATTCTTTTAGTGAGGTATTTCTGTGGCCTTTCCAGCTGTTGCAGATGTCCTGTGAGGTACATACCAAACAGGGCATTATACTCTATAATGGGTCTAATGACGGATAAGTACAGTGAGACAATGACCTCTTTTTTTCTGGATGAAAAGCCCTTAGTGATGAGGTGTGCCACATAGAAGGATTTCCTGACTGTTGTGGTTATCGAAAGTGAGACCACTGCCCACCTGTGTCCCTAAGTCTCTAATCACACTTGATGTTTAGTGTACTGCCACCTAATAGCTGGGTAACTACAGCAGAGCTAGTAAGAGAGATGGCTAGAAGGGTGCTTGGTGTGACATCTGGAAAGAGGAAGGAGGAAAAGGAGACCTGGTGGTGGAATGAAGAAGTACAGGAGAGTATACAGAGAAAGAGGTTGGCGAAGAGGAAGTGGGATTGTCAGAGAGATTAAGAAAGTAGACAAGAGTATAAGGAGATGAATTGCATGGCAAAGAGAGAGGTGGCAAAGGCTAAGGATAAGGAGTATGAAGAGTTGTATAAAAGGTTGGACACTAAGGAGGGAGAAAAGGACCTGTACTGATTGGCTAGACAGAGGGGCCGAGCTAGTAAAGATGTGCAACAGGTAAGGGTGATAAAGGATAATGAGGGAAACGTACTCACAAGCGAGGAGAGTATGTTGAGCAGATGGAAAGAGTACTTTGAGGGGTTGATGAATTAAGAGAATGAGAGGGAGAGAAGGTTGGATGATGTGTGGATAGTGAATCATGAAGTGCAGTGGATTAGCAAGGAGGAAGTAAGGATAGCTATGAAGAGGATGAAGAACTGAAAGGCTGTTGGTCCAGATGACATACCTGTGGAAGCATGGAGGTGTTTAGGTGAAATGGCAGTGGAGTTTTTAACTAGATTGTTTAACGAAATCTTGGAAAGTGAGAGGATGACTGAGGAATGGAGAAAAAGTGTTTTGGTACCGATTTTTAAGAATAAGGGTGATGTGCAGAGCTGTAGTAACTACAGAGGGATTAAACTGATCAGTCACAGCATGAAGTTAGGGGAAAGAGTAGTGGAAGCTAGGTTAAGAAGGGAGGTGATGATTAGTGATCAGCAGTATGGTTTCATGCCAGGAAAGAGCACTACAGATGCGATGTTTGCTCTCAGAGTGTTGATGGAGAAGTACAGAGAAGGACAGAAGGAGTTGCATTGTGTCTTTGTGGATTTAGAGAAAGCATATGACAGGATGCCTAAAGAGGAGTTGTGGTATTGTATGAGGAAGTCGGGAGTGTCAGAGAAGTATGTAAGAGTGGTACAAGATATGTATGTGGGTAGTGTGACAGCGGTGAGGTCTGCGGTGGGAGTGACGGATGCATTTAAGGTGGAGGTGGGATTACATCAAGGATCAGCTCTGAGCTCTTTCTTATTTGCAATGGTGATGGACAGGTTGACAGACAAGATCAGACAGAAGTCCCCGTGGACTATGATGTTTGCAGATGACATTGTGATCTGTAGTGAGAGTAGGGAACAGGTGGAGACGCCCCTGGAGAGGTGGAGATATGCTCTAGAGAGAAGAGGAATGAAGGTCAGCAGGACTAAGACAGAATATATGTGTGTGAATGAGAGGAAGGATAGAGGAATGGAGAGGATGCAGGGAGTAGAGGTGGCGAAGGTGAATGAGTTTAAGTACTTGGGATCAACAGTTCAGAGTAATGGTGAGTGTGGAAGAGAGGTGAAGAAGAGAGTACAGGCAGGATGGAGTGGGTGGAGAAGTGTGTCAGGAGTAATTTGTGACAGACGAGTACCAGTAAGAGTGAAAAGGAAGGTCTACAAGAGGGTAATGAGACCAGCTATGTTATACGGGTTGGAGACAGTGGCATTGACAAAAAGGCAGGAGTCAGAGCTTGACGTGGCAGAGTTGAAGATGTTAAGATTTGCACTGGGTGTGACGAGGATGGACAGGATTAGGAATAAGTATATTAGAGGGTCAGCCCAGGTTAGACGGTTTGGAGACAAAGCCAGAGAGGCAAGATTATGTTGGTTTGGACATGTGCTGAGGAGGGATGCAGAGAATATTGGGAAAAAGATGCTAAGGATGAAGCTGCCAGGTAACAGGAAAAGAGGGAGGCCTAAGATAAGGTTTATGGATGTGGTGAGAGAGGATATGCAGGTGGTTGGTGTGACAGAGCAAGATGCAGAGGACAGGAGGAAATGGAAACAGTTGATCTGCTGTGGTGACCCCTAACGGGAGCAGCTGAAAGAAGAAGAATAAGAAGAAGTGTACTGCCTCCTATGTGGTAATTCATGGGTACATGTTTTTTTCCAAAGGGGATAACTATACATTTCTTGGCATTAAGCTTAAGCCCATGGCTCTGGCACCAGGCATCTGTTTCTGTAAGGCCCTTTTGTAGAATATCCACATCATTTGGGGATTCAATAATGGCTCCCAGTTTGCAGCCATCTGCAAACTTTGTTAGCCAGAGTCCCTTAGTGTTGGCCTGTACTTCAGAAAAGTAGATGCCAAACAAAAGTGGTCCCAGGACTGAACCCTGAGGTACTCCACTTGTCACTTGTCTGGAGCTGGATTTGGAGTCGGCTACTTTTACAGTCTGGGTTCTGTCAGTAAGCCAGTTGGCAACCCATCGAGTGACGCAGGAATTTATGCCCAGCTTAGTAAGTTTATCTAGGATTCCAGAGTGGGGGATGGTGTCAAAGGCCTTGGCGAGTTCCACATAGGCTGTGTGGACTGGCTTACCCTCATCCACAGCTCTGGAGACTGATTTGAAGAAGTCAATCAGGTTCAGGAGACAAGATCAGCCCTTCACAAACCCAAACTGGGTGGGGTCCAGTGTTTGAAGGTTGCCAATGTCTTTGTTTATAAGTTCCATGATAATACGTTCCATGCCCTTGCAGATCAGGCTTGTCAGACTGATGGGATGGCAATTCCTGGGATCCAAGGTGGATCCCCCCTTGTGGATAACTGTTGCTGTGCACCACTCAGTGGGCACGAAGCCTGAGGTGAGGCTATGATTAAACATGACACTTAGGTGAGGTGCCAGTTCATTTTGTAGTTCATTGTGTACACAGCCTGGGGTGTCATCTGGTCCCATGGATGCTGTTATTCTTAGCTTTGGAGAGTGCGGTATCTACCTGTGTGGTCATGATTACTGGAATTTGGCACTCTTTTGGTATTGAGATGGGCCCTTTAGGGGGTGAGAGGGGGTGAAGTTGGCACTAAATTGATCTGCCAGGATTTTGGCAATATCCTTGGGATCAGTATATTTAATGCCATTCTGTTGTAGCTCAGAGCAGATCTGAGCATTGCCATTTAGATTCTTGACATAACTATAGAACGCCTTGTGGTTGTCTTTGGAATCTTTAGCAATTTTATTTTCATAACTAGCTTTTGAGGATTTTATGAAGGATCTCAGCTTCTTACTAAGGCTGGTGAGGGAGTTTTTTTGCATCCTGGTATTTTCCTCTTTTCTGCAACAGTTTCTTCCTTCTGTTGTATAGTTTGTTTATAGCAGGGGACCACCAGATTAGCTTTATTTTTTTTGGAGAAGAGCATCTTGGTTCTATTTGGCATGGCATGATTCATGCACAAGTGGATATGCTCGTACGGTGCCTTAGTGTAGGATTCTGCAGTCGAACTTTCAGATCCCGTCTGCATGGGTGTCAAAGTTTGTCACTTCTGACTTCAGTAGCAATGAAGTTGGCTTTGGAGAAGTTTGTTAAGGTGGTTTCCTTACTGGGGTGGGGGGTGTGGATGTCAAGGGTGATTTGCTTATGGTCAGACCTGATCAATGAGGGGATGACCACTGGTGTGGAGCATCTATCTCCCATGTTGGTAATGACCAGGTCTAGGATATTGGAGCCCCTGGTGGGACAATGGACTAGTTGATCCAGGGTGTTGGAATTTATGAATTCCAAGAACCGTTGGGAAAAGGAGTTGGTACCCGAGTAGTTTTCCCAGTTAATGGCAGGGTAGTTGAAATCACCCAGTATTAGGGTGTTTGGTTGTATCTTAATATTTTCTAGTATGTTTAGAAAGGTGTAGTGATAATCTTGGGGCATGGTAGGGGATCTGTAGCAAGCTACCATTTGGATTGCATTCTTACCTAGTGTTAGTTGCACCTGGAGAATTTCAGATGCATTGTGTTGGGCAACTAGCCTGGAGGTGTGAATATCCTTGATGAATATGGACTCTCCTCAACCTTTAATGTTTCGGTCTTGGTTTGGTGGCCAAAAGGTGTGATAAGAGTTGTAGTCTGGTATTGCAGGGGTGCTCTCTGGAGCCTTGAACCAGGTTTCAGCTACTGCACAGATATCGATGTTCTCCATTTTTAGGAGTGCCTCGAGAGAGTGCATTTTGAGGTTGAGACTTCTAGCACTGAGTAGCATTACCTTCAGATTTTGCATGATTGTATCTGTTAGGGTGGTGGTTTTGTCCTTTGAACCTTGCCTAAAAAAGGCATTATAGGGGTGGCAAGAGCTTTAGCCAGTAACCTGAATCCCAGGGGTGACAGGTGCCGACCATCTCTGGCAAAGCATTGTGGTTTGTCGATCATGTTTTCCCAGGCAGACAGATACTGGATCCCCTTTGAATGACACCAGAAACGTAGCCAATTGTTGAAGTCAATCATTTTGTCCTTATACTGTGGTATCATTCTGGGTGAAGGCAGGATGCTACTCAGGGCTAGGGTCATACCTGCCTGGGCCACATGATCCGAGAGCTCTTCAATGTCTCTTTTCATGTAGTCCAGGAGGTACGTCTCAAGTCATTCACTCCAGCATGGACAATGACAGAGTCGTATTTGTACTTGTTGTGGAGTGACTTGAGTGCATGCGTTATGTGGCAGATCTGACAGGCAGCTGACTGTAATTTTCTCCTTGTTCATCCTGTTGAGTGGGACATCAGTGTGCCTGACTATAGAGTTACCTATGACTAAAGTGTTGGGTACATTGTCTTGTCTTGCCTTATGGGCTGTTGTTGGGTGGCATACTGGTGTTGTGAGCTATATGTCGCTTTAGTTGTGACTGGTGTTTGTTTACGTTTCAGCTTCGGAGGTCCTTGTTGTTTGGGCAGGTTAATGTTATGGGTCTCCACATATGTGGGTTTAGTGTTGCTATGTGTGGGTGTTGATGGTGTGGGTTTTGAAGGGCTATGAGTTGTTTGAGGTGTAGTGCAGGTGTTAACTTCTCCTCTTGACTTTCTAGCACAATCTTGGCCGGAGAGAGCTTTGCTTCCAGTTTGGCTATGTAAGTGCATCTCTTGCAGGTTGTAGTGTTGGGTGGTAGGAGGAGAGGGTTGTCTGTGTACATGAGGCAGTTGCCGCATTGCCCCAGTATGCCCAGATTCACCAGGTGGACAGGAGAAATCACCGGAAGCTGACCCTTGGACATGCCTGTTTAGGTGTTTTTTTTGTAAAGTATAAGAGCTGTTTCCCCTTACCTTTGCAAGGTACTTTGCAGTTATAGGCTGTTTAGTGCCTATGATTAATTTATCCTTATTGACAAGGAGAGTTGAGTGCTTGTATCAGTTTCAGGCTTCTTAGTGCTTTCCAGCAGGTTCTAGAGCAAGTGCTAGTCACAGGGGTTCAGATTTTAGTGCTACTACTGAGAAACCAGCTAGTTCTAAGGGAAAATTACTATTACCAAACTGATTTGTACAGATGCTTGTGTTGAAAAACATATTTGTAACATTGCTTGTGTTAAAAAAGTATCAATAGTGTGCTGTGCTGGACAGAAAAGAAATACACAGGTATTACTGTAACTGTTTAAAGGTATATGTTTTGACAGAGTCAGATGACCAGATGAGATGTCATTCTGTAAGCTATCCGAGAAAAACATATTTAGATATTACATTGAGAAGTCTCTGAGTTACACTGGGCAGTCTGTTTCTTGGAACCTAACATAGAAGGATCATCCCTCACCTACTTCATCTTGCCTTGGTCTAGTAAGGGAATAGTAACTCTTTAGTCAGGAAAATATAGTGAGATTAATTAAGTACTGTTTTGCTGCATCTGTGTGAATCTATTCATCTGGGATACTGTAATATTTCATGTGGTTGAAACTCTGGTGTTTATTGTAAATAGATATGTAGTATGTTCTTTTATTATTAAACATATTAAAACCTTTCATTGTGGCTGGTCCTTTTAGAGAATATTTTAACCTTTGATAGTACTTATATTCATTTGGTGACACTGCAGCAACTCCTGAAAGTCTTACTGGTATTAGTCTTGTCTTTCGGCTTTCCCCAGTTAGGGGTCACCACAGCAGATCACTGGTCTGCAAACTGATTGGCAGTGGTGTTTTTACAATGTTGAGTTGTCAGACCAGCACCCAACCTTCACAGAAGGCACACACATGCACCTACCTGTATGTCTTTAAAACTCACTCGACCACAGGGAGGAGATGTAGACTCTGCACAGAGCAAGTTCCAGCTGATAATCAAACCAGAGAACCTCTTGCTGTGAGGCAATACTAACTACTGCACCAGCGCAGCAGACATTGGTATTAATATTAATTTCACTCAGTATAATTATATACCCTTTTAAGAGCCTTATACCAACTGACTGGTGGCAGTGAATCTACCATATAGTCTGGGCAAAGCTGGTACAGCAGGTAATATGTGACAGCCTTTCCCAGGTGTGTGTGTGTGTGTGTGTGTGTGTGTGTGTGTGTGTGTGTGTGTGTGTGTGTGCGTGTGTGAAAATTAAATCTGTGTGTGTGTGTGTGTGTGTGTGTGTGTGTGTGTGTGTGTGTGTGTGTGTGTGTGTGTGAGCTACTTGTGGCAGGGACACGAAGCACTGGTTTCACACAAGAGGGTGCTGGAGGACTTTTTTTGGACACTCAGCTGAGGACTTAACCCTACAGCTGTGCCAGTGGGGAGTCTTACTGGGGACCTTGAGGGAGACAGAGAAACCCAGATCCCGGACCAAGTGTGTTCCTTGTGTGGTTTTAAGGGAAATAGGGCTTAATGGAGAAAGGTCTGCATCTCAAAGTACTGAGTATATTTATTTGTATTCCAAGTGAATGTCTAGTGTCAGTGGTGAGGATTCAAGATCCTTGATTACTGGCCCAGGGTGGGGACGTCACATAGTTTATTCCGCTTTTTGCCAAAATCTGATGAGGAGATAGAAAATCCCTTGCAAAATTTGGAAAAGGAAGACTGAAAAATTGCAGAGATTCCCTATTCAGCTTACCCCTTTCATCATACTTTTTGATCACTTCTGCAGCAGAAGGGCCAAACACTAAATCTCTACCCAATGGAGAATTTAAAATATCATTTTTATTATCATTTGTGAGGTTCTGTGAATGCAGCATGCAACCCTCTTCAAAAACTGTAAGAGTGGCCACAGCCCTTGAAATATCAATGGAGTCATACACACATTGTAAACAATGAGTAGTGACGCGACAGCAACCAACGCCGGACCAAGACTTTGGAACTCGGGCCGACTGTGGGACTGCCTGATGGCAGGATAACCCTAGTGTAATGACTGCAGCAGTGTAACACGATGAACATCAGGAGGAATGGGTGTAGACTCAGGAAACTCCTTCTGTAAGAATTCATATCTTCTGCGAGACTGATAAACCTTAAGTGTTCTTCCACTGAAAACACTGGCATGTACCAGAAACAGTCTCAGAGAAAGAGAAACACATACAGGAAGAATCAGAAAATAAGCTCTCCTCAGAGAATGAATCAGAAATCTGAAGGGGAAAAAAACATGGTATCCTTCCCGGCATGTTCCTGTTCTAATTCAGAATCTTGAATCTCTTCAGAAAGAGGAATCCCTCTTTCTTTTACCAGAAACTACTTTACATGGATCAATAGCCTGAATTAAACCCTGAGCTAGACCCAGTAAACTACTCCTGTCCAAAGAAAATTAAGGAGTAGATACACTCTTGGTTTTCTGTTTCTTTTTGACAGGAAAAGTGGGTCAAATCATTTTACTAATGGCAGCAGCAGCTTCGTAGATATAGGCAAATTATTCTGACACAACAGGTTCCCTTCTCCTAGGGCTGACAACAGTGGCTCTCACTTGCCCACTGAAGGGACCCCAACAGATGCAGAGGATGAGGATGACCCCCTGGGTCCATAGTGGCTGTAGGTACTACACCACATGGATCAGAGATACAACTGGCCACAGAAGAGTCACCAGCATTTTTTTTTCATATTTGTATAATTTCTCATGGAGCTTTTCTCCATGGGTCTCCATTGAAAACGGGCTCTTCTCAACCCAATGGACTATCCTGTTAACTCATTCCCTCCAGTACAGCTCTTTTGAGTGTGTGCCTTTAACTCCCAGTCGGTGTGGCTTGAACCTTTAAAAAATGAAGTTATCTTACAGTTCTGACAAATAGTCATTGACAGAGGTAAAATATCAATACAATTGTGCTTTCCATCATGTATTCTTCAAGATACAATCTTCTGGTACCTTGTATGTAGCATGGTTTTGGAATTATTCATGCAAATATGAACAAGCAATATTTGATGCCTATAGGCATCAGGAGGAGGTAAATGCAGATGCACCTGGAGGCGTCACTCGGATGTAATGAGTTAAACTGTAAAATAAATAAACCAGAGGACTGGTAGTCTGTTTCAGGATCAAGCTGAAAATGGTACCTCTTTCCTGGGAAAGAAGAACAGCAATATCTGGAAAACACTACCAGTTCCACAAAAGTTACTTTTTGACAGAAAAAACACAGTAAAAAGCACTTTAAAACATTATGCCAGCACCAGAAATAGAAAATTATGTACTTACCATAATGACAGATCCATGTTGTCTGATTTTCCCTGGTTCAACATCTAGATTGTTGGATCTGATGGGATCCGACCTTGGCACTGATTTTGAAGCTTCCATAGTTCCAGGGCTCTGACTCCTCTCCTGCCCATAATTCCCTGAACTCAACCCTAGTACCTCAGATCAAGTTTGCCCCTTACAGTACCAATAAGACATAAATACGGTAATATATAGGAGGTGGAAAAACAAATACAAAGGAGGAAATGGGGAAAACAGTCAGATAAAACTGTCCACAAACAGGGTGTAGTGTTAACACCACTTTGCCATCTCATGGGGCAGGAGAGAAAGAGGTTGAACTGGACAAAGACAACATGGGTCTACTGTTAAGTGTTAAGGTAAGTATGTAACTTTTGTATTCAGTGTTGACTATTTTCATCTGATTCAACATATAGGACAGATTACCAAGCTGTCTTTCTAGGTGGTATCACAGAAGGATATTCCTGAAGATAGTGGAGCCAAAGGAATAGCGAGATCTGGATTGGACATCCAACTTACAATGAGGCACAAAGTTATGGACTGTGGACCAGGTTGCTGCTGCACAAATATCATCAATGGGAAGTCTACTTGAAAATGCTATTGAGGTAGCTATTGCCCTCATTGAATGAGTTCTTGATCTGGATAAAAGAGACAAATCCTTCATGTTACAAAGGAAAAGCAGTTTGACAACCACCGTGACAGTGTAATTTTGGCAACAGTTGTACCAAGTTTTGGTTTTGAAAAAGCAATAACTGATCAGAATTTCTGAATTGTCTTGTTCAATATTCGATGAAGATAGATGTTCATTGCCAATTCAGATTCTAACATACGAAAGATATACTCCCTTTTGTTTGAGAATCTGGGGAAAATACACTGGTAAATATACAGACTGATTCTCAAAAGTGGCATCTGATACTAACTTGAGAGTCAGTGTACTGGTTCTCAAATAAACCATGTCTTTATGGAATATCAAATAGGGAAGTTTACATGAGTGTGTCTGTAACTCTGAAATCCATCTGTCTGACGTGACGGCTGCTAGAAATATCATTTTCCAAGTTAGGTATTTAATGTCCAACTGTGGTCCCTGGTTCAAAACAGGCTGAGTTAGAGCTTGAAGAATGATTGTGATGTCTCATGGGGGAATCAGTTCTCTGATGAGAGGGTGTAAAAGAAATGTCCTCCTATAAAAAACCTTCCAGATCTTCAAAGAAGCTACAGAATTGTCATTATATCCAACATGAAAACTTGGAATTGCTGCCATTTGAACTTTGGAGGTGGCATAACTACAGCCTTTCTCAAAAGGTTCAGACAGGAACTCTAAGATGGACTGTATGTATGGATGCAGAAAGAGTCCAACCACCTAGGAAATCACCCAGATAAAAAATCTTTTCCATTTGCTCCGATACACCTTTTCTGTAGCAGGTTTCTGGGAAGCTGAACTACTGTGGTTGGAAGCTTGGCATCTCTTTCTATGGTCAAAACTGGAGAAACCAAGCTGTTAGATTCATGGTGGTCTTATCCATAGGAGGTAATTTGGATGGGTGCAACAGATCTGAATACACAGAGGATGTACTAGTAGAGGCCACAGGTGAGGGAACTATGTTTGTAGGGGCCAAAAGGGAGCAACGGCGATTACTCTGACCTTGCACTGTCTGGTTTTCTGGAAAAATTTGTTCATGAGTGGTAAAGGGAAAAGGCGCAACAGACCCGGGGGCCAGCTGTAGGCCAGAGCATCTATCAGATACTGACTCTGTGGAGGAATCAGCACAAAGTAACTGCTGCACTTATTGATGTAGAAGGTGAACAGATTGCAGCAAGGCTGGCCCCAGCAACAAAAGATCAAGGTTGTCACTGGTGGATTGAGGGACCACTCTAGAGCCATTAGAATAGTACTGCTGAGTTTGTTCGCCCAAACACTGGATAAGCACAGGATGTGCTTTGCTATCAGAAAGTGGTATGAAGACATCACTCACTGCCAAACTCTCATGGCTTGTCATCACAGAGGGTAAGAATGGGTTCTTGTTTGTTGATGTATCACACCACTGCCATGACCTTTTGTATTGAAATCACACCCTTGGGGAGGACATCCTGAAATGCCTGCAACAATACGAGGGATGCCCTCATCTTCAAGACAGTGATATGAATATCGGCCTGTGAGGGTAGCCATGTGCCTTGGACCATTCTCCCTTTGAAATGCCTCCCACCCAAAAAAGGGAAGCATCCACGTTTACTACCACTGCCAGTAGATCTGTGTAAAAATGGCTCCCTTCAGTTAATGAAGGAGAGGTAATCCACCAAGCAATATATTCTTAGCAATTCTGTGCGAGTTAAATCTTCGCATGTTATGGGTGAAAATTATTGGACCATTGCAATGCTAGGGTCCAGTGAAGTACTCGTATAATACCATGCCAGCAGAACCATTAGAATTTGATTGCTATTAGACCTAGGAGTTGTAGAATCAACCTTGCTGGAGTGACGGATGGTGAAATGCTTGCATGGCTGTTAGATGTAAAGATGTAACCCTGGGATGAGGGAGACCGACAATATGCACAACTGTGTTGAGGTACCATCCGATGAATTCTGGTGGAATCACAAAAATAAATAGGCTGTATAACAGAAGGAAGAAAATCATAGCAAAACTAAGGAGGTGCACAGCACCCAGCAGGATAAAAGTACTCTCAAACAAAACAAAAACAACTCAGAGGACAAATGAATCTACCAATACCAAATTTGAGGTAGGCTTGGCATCCCAGACCAAGGACAACCACAAAGCATTCTTTACCTATGTCTGCATCCATAAAGGCAAGGCACAACTGTGTGCAGAGCTCATTGTAAATGAGCCACCTATACTGAGCCAGAGGATATAGCAAACCTCCTAGCTGATAAATTCAGCTCCAACCTTACTTTACCCCTCTCTCCACCTCAACCTTCCCCCAGGAAATACCATAAAATATAACTCTCCCTACTATCACTAGGAAACAGGTCCTTAATGCTCTATTTAAGACCAAGAACACTGCATCAATAGGCCCAGACAATATCCCAGGATGGGTTTTAAATAGCATAAAACATGACCTATCAGAGCCTCTGGAATTACTATTTAACTGTAGCCTCTAAACAGGCTTTGTGCCTCATGAATGGAGAACAGCAACAGTCATCCCTTTGCATAAAGGTGGGCCATCTACAGACCCTTGAAACTATAGACCCTTAAGTCTCACTAGTCTTATATGTAAAGCCATGGACAGAATTATGATGGAAATGATCAGAGATATAGTAAGCATCCAGACACTGGACCCAACCCAGTTTGGTTTAGTCAAAGGCAGATCATGCCTATTGAATCAGGTGGATTTATTTGCAATGGTAACCAAAGAAATGGATGACAGAAAAATAGCTCATACTGCCTACCTTGACGTGGCCAAGGGATATGATACAATACCCCACTCGAGCATTGTTGACAAACTCAATAGGTTAGGTACAAACTCATATGGGGGTTGGCATAATGTTTAAGTATTTACCTTGGAGATACAAGGTACAGGGTTTGATTCTCACCCTTGGAAAACATAGCTAGGCTTAAAAAGGCCTCTGGGGTCATTAGCCTAATAATTATTAGTAGGAGGTTGGGGTTGGCATAATGGTTAGGGTAACTGGCTCACAGACAAAGTACAGGATTTGATTCCTCACCCTTGAGGGAAAGTGGCTAGGCTTAAAATGGCCCACAAGGACAGATATCTCAGTATTTACCCACAAACCCATGTCACCCGGTGGATAGCCAACTGGCTCACAGACAGGACCCAGGAAGTTAAGAAATGGAGGGTCCACCTGTACAAAAGAGGCCAGTCACAAGTGCAGTCCCTTAGGGATCTAAGTCCAAGGAGGTCATTGTTCCACTGTACTCAGCATTCATCAGATCTATTATTGAGTACAATGCCAGCTTTAGTATGTACCTAACCAGGCATATCCAACAAATGGAATGTCCACAGAGGTTCCTCACTAAAAGAATACAGGGCATAAGTAAAATGCCTTATGAAGACTGCCTCAAGGCCCTATTTCTGTATTCTGTCTCCTACAGGCTTTTGTGGGGAGACCTATGCCTGGCATACAAGGCATTATCAGCCCCCATTCTGATGGGTCTCCTGCATATCCACAAAACAAACAGCACCAGAATTACCCATTCTAAAGACTTAAACCTTGCCTGTGATAATAAGACCTGCTGGAGAGACAGGTATGTATCACAGAGACTACCCTATCTATGGAACAGGCTCCTCATTCATGTGAAACAGAGTTCCTCCTTAATCCAATTCAAGTGCAACTTGGAAAACTGGATGGGGAACAGGAAATGTATCCCTGGTTTGGCATCTATGTGTCTAATGGACATAGGCAACCAGTAAATGGTTTATTTCCCAGGCCCCTGCTTGTAAATGTTTCATCTCCCAAACCCCTGGTTACACATATCAGAACTTGTCAGAGATTTGGGATGCATGGCTAGGCTTAAAAAGGCCCTTGTGGTCATTAGCCTAGTAAACAACTATGAACCTATGGTACCAACTGACATTTCTGACAGGTTTACTATTACTCCTAAGTAACAATTGGAGGACAAGATCCAGATATGTAGATCAGTGTGTCTGATATACCTTTAAGAAGCTTTCCAGTGAGTCAGAATATAAGTACTGAGCATGTGCAAGCAACAGTGCCATTTTGAGTTTGCAGCCAGAGTGAGAGCATACAAGTTATATAGTCAGACAGTTAGATAGTTCATTTAAAGTGTAATGTTCCTGCTATTCATCCTGATGTATTTGCATACAATAAACTACTTAAAGAACACCCAAGCCTCAACATTTTCTTAATGCAGATAAGGGCAGCGGACATGGTGTCAGAATGGGATTCAGAGTTAAAGTCATGGGGCACCCGGTTAAAGTTGGAAGAATATGCAGTACTGGATCATCCCTACTGCTAAAACGGCTCCCAAAACAGGTCAGAAACAAATTCCGGGTACTAAAACTCACTTAAATTATTTATTTTGTTACAAATACGAAATAAACCCAGTCCTATGTCATGAGATTGGTCGCCATCTCGAAACTTACTTCCAGATACACAGCAACCTGGACATGACTGTTCTTTATTAGTGTCTGTATAACTACATGCCTATTCAAATGTTGTTTATATCAGACAGCTCAGTAAAGAGGGAGGATGTAGATCAGTGTGTGTGATATACCTTTAAGAAGCTTTCCAGTGAGTCAGCACATGCATACAAGTATTGAGCATGTGCAAGCAAAAGTGTCATTTTGAGTGAGCAGCCAGAATGAGAACAAGCAAGTATGTAGTCAAGATAATTCATTTAAGTTTAATGTTCCTGCCATTCATCCTGATGTACTTGTACACAATAAACTACTTAAAAGAACACCCAAGTCTCAACATCTTCTTAATGCCCACAAGAACAGCGACTGAGGGTGTAAAAGCAAATGCTCACACATAGCTAGCAGTTAGGGGCCAATCATTGAGGTAGGGGAAGACTTGGATCGCAAGTGAGCTGCTGTCACCACTGCCATTACCTTAGTGAAAACCTTAGCTATCATGAGACTGAAAGGCAGGGCTTAAAAGGGCAATGACTGGTTCCCAGCCAAAAATGGAGTAATATCTGAGCAGTTCTCTATATTCACATGATATTAAGTGCCCTGAAGATCTATGGAGCACATCTTTCCTTAGCTGAGGCAAAATGGACTGAACCATGACTGTCTGGAATTTTGTTTGTTTTATGAACTGATTGAGAGATCTAATATGGGTCTGAGGTCCCCTATCCTCATGGATACTAAAAGAATCTTGAATAGACTTCACACTCTCATGGGACTGGTTGGATGACTCTAGCAGCTTTCACATTTTTACTGCTGCTGGCTCCCATTAACTTGGTGGAACACTGGAACTTTCTTCTTTTATATGGGAGGAAGTGAAAAGTGAACAGAATAACCTCTGGAAATTATCTTTAGCACCCAGAAATCTGTTATACTTTGCCAGGCTTGAGGGTGCAGGGATATCTACCCCAAATACCTCCAGAGTGCAGCAGCTGAGTAAACTTTCAGGAGTGCTGATATGGCCTCTCAGTAAAAGGACTGCAGAACCCTTGATTATTAGGTCCACCTCTGCCACACAGAGGTCTATCACCAGAGTAATGGTAAGAACTCTGATTTATGATACCACATCTTTTTACCAACTTTCCGATTCCTAGAGAAGGACCTTTGGCGGGTGGAAACCACACAGTCTTACCATCCTGCTGGCTCCTGGTATGTGGGTCTTTGGTCCAAAAGGTGTGGCACCATTGTATGGGGTGTCAATGAAGAACATCTTAAAGTCTTCCATGAAATCAAAAAGAAGCATCCAGGCATGTCGGCATATGGTAATGCCCATGCCTGCTGCTCTAGCAGAGCCATCAATTGCATTAGACAGCAGTGACATGGATATGTTTGAAGTTTATTGTAGAGTAGAAAGCTGGGAATCCACCTTCTGAACATCCATAGGCAATACTCCTGAAAGAGACTTGGACAGTTCATTAGTCAAGTCTCTCTGGATTCTGGTAACGTAGCCCAAGTAGTTCAGTAATACAAGGGTAAAAATCACTGAAGATCTGTTTCCCAAATCTGTCCAACACCCTTGGTTTAGGGGGGTGAACAGAAGAACTGTCATCAGATAATTCCTTTTTAGTGGCTGCTGCTACAACTATTTGTGGACTTTTGCTCCAATGTTTCCTGTCCTTCAGAGCTGCTAAAATCCTGTTTTTTTTTTTTGGATTTGCTCCACCATGTCAAGGTCCTTCCAAGTCTGCTGCACCATGAAGTCAATGCTGCACCATGAGGTCAATGAGAGGAACAGGTGGTACAACTGTGGACAATGCTGAGTTGGAAACGAAGACTTCCAGAAAAACAGATCTGTCTGGTGAGGAATCATCAGTAGACCATCCCCCTTCTCTGTTTCGTGAGTTCAAGGATTACATTGAAAGTGATGTCTTCTGAAGAGATCGGAGGACCCTTCACCTTCATCCAAAATCTGTATACTCAGGGAAAGACTCAAGAAAGGAGTCTATGTGCTTCTGCTAGCACATTGGTTTCTTATGAATCATTTATGTTGGGAGGTCAGCGTGTTCATAACTAATGTGGCCTGTGGTGCCAACTGTTCCATTCTGGTATAATGACAAGAGAAGGCAGAAGCAGAACCCAAGCTGGATGACAGCACCTTTTCTTTGGGTATGACCAAGACCCTTTTGAAAGCCTTGAAGGCTGAAGCTGCTATCAGAACAGAGGGTCTCCCATCTTCTGAAGAAGAAACAGAACCCTTGGCACCAATATGCTACAGTCCCAAATCTGATCTCAGACCAGAGCTGTCCACAGCTGAAGCCCTGAGCATGAGGGAAGGCTTTGAAAAATATTTGTATTGAACCTTCCCCTTGGAACCTGGCATCGAAGCTTCAGCTCAGAGTCTCTTCTGAACCCAAACTTATCAGAGTTGAGAGACAGAGGGAAGCTGCTGGTGTCAATGTAGATGGTATCATCTGTTCTGACAAAGGCACAGAATTCAGGACCACCGGAACCATAGTATGGACCAGGAAGGGAGTGGAGAGGTAGCTTGTTCCCTCGGGACAGTACCGAAAGAACCCCAAGCTGGATTTGTGCCCTCAGAAATTTTCTCATCATCCTGTCGACCTTGTGTTCTGTAAAGCTCCGAGATGACAGAGCAGAAGATGGCATCAATGATGGCCTACAATACCTTCTTTCCTGAAGGTTTGGAGAATGCAATCTCGGACTCAACAGTTCTGGTGAGAACCGGAGTTTAGGGGATGCAAGATGGATCCATGAGGTTGTCAGTTCCAACCTATAAATGTATTTTGGATCAGGCCTGACTCGTACTGTCAGGTCTAGAGGATGTTTAGATAACCAGAAGGAGGCTTGTCTGGCTCCTCGACTGAGTTTTTTCCCTGTCTTTCTTTTTGTCTTTCTCTTTTTCCCCCTCTTTCTCTTAGGACTTTTCTTGTGATTTAGATCTGTCTGGCTTCTTAGCTGGAAAAGCTGAAGAGGAAGATACTGACAAAGAAAGCCCTGTCTGTGGCGGGAGAAGTTCTTTAACGATAAATTTCTCACACTTAGTCTGTAATGCCTTAGAACTAAAGGAGGCACACAACTGGCAGCATTTAAGTGGATAGTGCCCAAAGGGTAAACACACAATGTGTGGGGGCCTTGAAGGGGGAGATCATACCCACACACAGCAATTCTTAAAGCCTTGCAAGTCCACCGTTTAGAAGGATCAAAGCCTGTCAACAAATACAAGTCCTAGACTAATACAAAGAACACACAGACACACACAGACACACAGACACACACACACACACACACACACACACACACACACACACACACACACACACACACACACACACACACACACACACACACACACACACACACCTACTTTAACAACTTTGGAGGGAAAGTCCCTCTGTAGGAGGAGAAATCACAAGTTTCCAAGAAAGGATATAAATATTCTGAACAAATCTGAAGTCTTCAGGTGGCAAACAAGATCTGGGGTACTACAGTAGAATTCAGGGAATTATGAGAAGGGAAGGAATCGGAGCCCTGGAACAGTGGAAGCTTTGAAATTGGTACCGAGGTTGGATCTAGTTAGATCAGGCAACATATATACATTCCATATTTGTTGTCCTTGATCTCACCTTCCTTCTTGTTGGTTGGGTTCGGAGCTGATCCTCGGCTCCGACTCAGCCATATTCTAAAGCTCGAGAGCTTCCACTCGAGGCTAGACCCTATCCCATCATGCCTAGCGCTAGTACCCAGATCTCATTTGTGATAACCCATAACACTAGACCACAATATGCAGATATAAACTATAAGCATATATAAAAAATATATATGTGCATATACATACATATATAAGAAAAAACATCAAGCCATACGTAGAAACGGGTCTATATTATATCCTCGAATGCTTAAAAAAGTGAACGCTGATTAATCAAACTTATTTTCGCAAAACTGCAAAATATCGAAGCAGCAGAAACTCAAATTTTTTCCTAGGGAAAGAATTCGGTTGTCCGTTTCTGTTGCTTAGGTATTTTCAGTGTTATGGTGGAAAGTTACCAGTTGGATTCAGGTAAGTGTGTGATTGTGTGGATGTGAGTGTTATGGTGATTTAGGTGAGTTAGAGTTAGGGTTAGGGCTCGGGTTAGATGTGTGTGCGATTGAGTGTACATGAGGGTTAGGGCGGATTTAAGTGAGTTAGGGTTAGGGAGCTGCTGAGGTGAGTGTGCGATAGTGACGGATCTTAGGGTTAGGCTTTGGGTTAAGGTAAGTGGGTAGTTAGTGGTGTGTGCATAGTTTAGTGTAGGGTTAGGTATCAGATTTTAGGTGTATGTGTGTGGATTTCTGTTTGTTTGGTGTGCTTGTGTTGTGTGTATGTGTTTTGGATCAGCGATTTTTTTCCCTGGGAAAAAAAATTGCTGACCTGACAGTTCGAGATTGTAAGCTTTCGCTTAAATTAGGTCGCTCAATCAGAGTTCGCTTTTTTAAGCATTCGATGATATAATATAGACCCATAGAAACTTCTATCCAACTCATAAGGCAGGAAGGGAATCAAGGCCTATACAGCCAAAGATGGATAACTCCTCAATATTCCAGGAGGGGAACGGAGGGTGGGATGCAAGAAGGAAGGCGAGATCACAGACAATAAACATGGAACGTTACGGTGAGTACATAACTTCTTTAGGTTATGTTGTCCCTATGTCATACCTTCCTTCTTGTTGGTTGGGACCGCATCCCCAGCACCTTCTTCTTGGGTGGCTCAATGGAATATACTCCTTTAGGACAGTGGAACCAAAGGATGCCCTGTTCCAGGAGGCCACATCTACTTTGTAATGAGTGATGAAGGTATGGGGGTTAACCCACGTAGCTGCTGCACAAATTGAGTTTAAAGGCATTCTGGCCTGAAAGGCAGTAGAGGTAGATAAGGCCCTGGTTGAGTGCCCTCAAAATTTTCCTGGCAGTTGTTTGTTCTGTGAGTTGTAGACATAAGTAATGGTATCTGAAAATCCATTTTTATAGTTACTTTTGAGACTGAAGTTCCCTTTTTGTTTTCTGCAAAGGATACAAACAATTGATCAGATTGTTTGAATTCCTGTGTCCTGTGCAAGTAGAAACGTAATTGTCTATGAACATCCAGTTGGTGGAGTTTATACTCTGCCTTGTTGCCATGATTCAGAAAGAACATGGGTAGTTCTATCAATTGATTCAGATTGAACTCTGAGCAAACTTTTGGTAGAAAGGAGGGGTTTGGTTCTGAGAGAAATCCTATCTTTGTGAAAAATTAAATAAGGGGGGATGGAATGGAAAGAGCTTGTAATTCTGATACCCTCCTAGCTGAGGGTATCAAGAAAATCGTTTTCCAGGTCAAAAGTTTTAGAGCACAAAAACTAGCCGGTTCGAATGGAGGAAGAATCAAGGCAGCTAGGACTAGATTTAGATCACAAGGAGGAAGTGGTTCTCTTATTGGGAGTCTCAAAAGGATAGTACCCCTCAGAAAAGCTTTGCATAGCCTGTGGGACATAACAGTGGAACCCATTTCTCCCACATGAAAGTTGGAAATGGCCAATTGAACTCTGATAGTTGTTGCTGCTGCTCCTTGGTTAAAAGTTTCAGTGAGGAATTCTAGGATCTTTGAAATGGGTGCAGTAAAAGGATCAATATTATTTTTGTCAGCCCAACAAGAGAACCATTTCCGTTTGCTAGTATACAGCTTTCTCATACAGGATTTGTGAGAGGAAATTAGAATATGTTGTACTGCTGGGGAGATGTCAGGATGCCTGGCTAAGCTGGGAAGTGGAGGAACCAAGCTGTAAGCTTGAGGGTCTGTAAGGAAGGATGGAGTGTGCCAGACTGATGCATAAGTAGATCTAGAGCTGAGTCCAGGATCCAGGGCTTCTCCGGAAGATGGGGCCATAGAAACGGAAACCAGATTTGATGAGGCCAGTAGGGGGCAATGTGGATTAGGTTGCAAACACCAATTTTGCTTTCTGAAGAACCTTGGGAATCAGAGGGAATGGGAGGAAGGTATACAGAAGTCCCGGGGGCCAATTGTGAACAAGTGCTTCCCTGGGTGATTGTCCTCATGGGGGAACTAGGGCAAAATAGCTGCTGCATTTGGCATTGATGGATGTGGCAAAAAGATTGCAGCAAGGCTGGCCCCACTTGCAAAAAACCTGGTTCACAACATCCTGTTTCAGGGACCACTTGTGAGACATAAGTATAGCCCTGCTTAGCTTGTCCGCTATCACATTGGATTTCCCTGGGATGTGCATCACAATCAGAAAGCATTAGGAGGACATCACCCATTGCCATACTCTTAGGGCCTCTTGACATATGGGGTAGGATCCGGCTCCACCTTGCTTGTTGATGTACTATACCACTGACATGTTGTCTGTCTGGACTACAATCATCCTCATGGGGAGAGAGCTGTGAAGTGCTTGCAATGCCAGGAGCACCACTCTCATCTCGAGGACATTTATGTGCAAGTGGTACTTGTATTGTTGCAAAGTTCCATGAACAGTCCATCCCAGATAATGCCTCCCCATCTGTGAAGCATCCGTGGTCACTGTGGCTACTGGTTGGGAGACGACGAATGGTCTGCCTATCGTCAGCTGGGTGGACTGAAGCCACCATTTTAGGTCCTTCTTGCAGGTCTCCGTGATGAGAATTTCTTGAGACAGGCATAGATCTTGCCTGGACCACTGAGCAAATAGGAGCCACTGCAATAACCTCATGTGAAAGCGCACCAAGGGAATGAGTGTTATTGCTGCCACCATTGAGCCCAGGACTTTCAGAACAAATCTTGCTTGAGTCTTTTTCCTCTCAATTAAAACAGCAACTTGGTGTCAAATGGTCGACACCCTTTCCTGAGGTAATTTTGCTATCATGTCTTTGGTGTCTAGATCTGCTCCTATAAATGTAATATATTGACAGGGCAACAAGGCAGACTTTTCGTAGTTTATGGTGATGCCTAGCTGGGAGCATAGGTGGATTGTGGTGTCCCTTGTCTCGGTTAGTTGATGCGTGGTGGTGGCAGTAAGGAGCCAGTCGTCCAGATATGGAAACACCCAGAATCCTAGATGCCTCAGATGAGCCGTGACTACTGCCATGCATTTGGTGAACATCCTGGGGGCTGTGGTGAGGCCAAAGGGCAGAGCTCTGAACTGGTAGTGATTGGCTCCCAGCCAAAAGCATAGAAATCTCCTGTATTGCCTATCCATCTTGATATGGTAGTACGCATCTTGGAGATCGATGGAGTACATCCAATTGTCCTTTCCCAGAAAGGGAGGTTTGGACTGCAGTGTCACCATCTGGAACCTTGGCTTTTTGACAGATTTGTTCAGTCTGCTGAGGTCCAAAATGGGCCTCCAGTCCCCTGTTTTCTTTGGTATTAAAAAGAACCTTGAGTAAATTCCGGACCCGATTTGGTCTGCGGTTACTTCTTGGATGACTCTTTTTCTTCACAACTTTTGAACTTCTAGAGTTGCTTGTTTCCTTAGATTGGGTAGCACATCTGGGATAGATTTTTGTGTTTTAGAAAGTGGTGGCATGGAGAAAGGAATACTGTATCCCCTGGATACTATCTACTGTACCCATGTGTCTTTTGTGTTCTTTTGCCAGGCTTCTGGGTACAGTGACAATCTTCCCCGACTGCCTCCAGAGGTGGCCAGGTGGGCCACCTTTCAGGAGTGCTGGAAGGGCCTACCAGAGAACATATCTCTGTTGCCCTGACTCTGCGGATCCCCTATGCCACGAGGGTGGCATCTCCCATTATTATTTCCCCCTCTACCCCCGGGGGGGGGGGGGGCTCACCACATGGGTTAGGCGAAGCTCCCTGGGATTTCTGGAACCACATTTTTCCACCCTTTTGACTTTTGGGATAAGGTCTAGAAGGCGTAAAAAAACGTATGCCCATGGCAGAGAGAGTCTTGCCTTCCTGCTCGCACCTAGGTAAGAGTCGCTTTTACCTTAGGCCTGAACAATGACAAATCATCAAAAGGGGCGTTAGTAAAGGAGGACTTGAAAGGCTCCACAAATTGACAAATGTGCATCCAGGAATGTCTCTGCATGACGACTCCTGTGCCTGCAGCCCTACTCGCTCCATTGGCTGCACAGGAGGATAAGCTGCATGGAGGAGTTAACTGCCGAAGATAAGGTTGCAAGCTGAGAAGCAGTTTTATCTGCAGCTCCTGCAGCCTTAGGATCCTGTTGGGTATCTCATAGCACTTTCAGAATATCCCTCTGAAGATGGGTGAAATGGGATAAATAATTCAGTGACCTGAGAGTAAAGGCTACTGAAGAAAAGACATGCTTACTGTATCTGCCCATCATATGGGACTCTGTTCGATGGATGGAGAAAAGTCGTCTCTGCGAATTCCTTCTTAGTGGGCGCCGCTACCACCATAGCATCAACTGGCATGCCCTTGGCTAGGAAAGCTTTGTCATCTGGTGCTGTTATGAACCTATTGGGCCTTCGTGGAACTGGTTCCATCGATTCTGGAGAGCTCCACCCCTTTCAACTTACTACCACCCTAGCAGCAGGTCAAAGAGAGGAGAGACACAAGAGGTGGAGGGTCAGGATTCGAATGTGTCCAAGTACACAGACTTATCCTCAGAAGGGGAAAGGGACTTCCAGCCACCCCTATGCTTGAGGATTTCCAGGATGTCCAAGAATGAGACCATCCTCGGAGGGGGACTGTGGGGACTCATCTGAGTCATCCAAGTCCATGTCCGATGTCAGGGACATAGGGGAGTCCACATGCTTCCTCTTACATGTCCTCTTCTGAGGGACCTCCTCAGGGAATGCTCTGGGGAGGTTTTGGAAGGGGGGGGTCACCCAGTGGGGCATCCTGGGGCACTGGTTCCCTACACTTAGAATGGAGGGGTGGTGAAAGGGAAGACACTGGCTCCCTAGGGAATGGAGTAGCTGAAGTCGAGGAAGAAGCTGTCTTGAGAGAACAACACACTTCTCATCAACTCAAAGGAACCATGATCCCGGCTCCGAAAAGTCAAGAGACCTCTCCCGCACGAGGGCGATGGCTCCAAGGCAGATGTGGGAGCTGAGCTCACCTGCGCTGAAGCTCCAAGAGGGAGAGTGGGGTCAGACAAAGGTTTAATGCTGCTCCCCCCCTCAGAGCAGACGAGGGAGTGTCGACTTCCAGATCCCTCGATAGAAGGAGGTATCGAGGAGATCAGAGCGGATTTTGGAACTGAGAGACTGGAGGTTTTCGGAACTGATGGTTCCACCACAGTGACTTCCATGCACTATGGCTCTGAGTTCAGGTGAGTTGAAGGAGCAACAGATAATCTGGGGGGTACAGTAGTTGGCTCCACATCCATACGGGCTGGGCTCGATAAGATTTTGGCAAGAGCCTGTGTCTTGAGAAGCCTCTTCACCACCTTCTCTACATCATCATCTGAAAGGCTCCTGGACGACCGAGAGGAGTGGGTGGACGATCAGTGACTGCCTGCCACAGACTGTAGAATGGTGACAAGGGAGCGGACCACACTGGTTCCAAACAAGGAGACCTAGTCCTTTTGTGGCTCCTAGACGGTTCCGAGGATATTGATGGAAACGCAGACCAGAGAGGTTTCTGGTCCGACAAACTGGAGGATTTCTCTCAGTGTCTCAACAGCTCAGAGGACAGAACCAATGCCGATGTTGGTTTGGAGGATTTTCCTGGTTTACCTGCCTGATTCTCTTCCACTGGTGTGTCAAAGGGTCCTTTTAGTAAGCCTCTCAGTATAAGTTTGTTTTTGCACTGAAGCAGGACTCTGGAGCTGAAGGCATGACAAATGGAACATGAGTCCTGCAGGAGCACAGCTCCCAAGCAATAAACACAACTTGTATGTCCGTCAGTTAGGGACATTTTTTTGGAGCACAAGTCACACTTCTTGAATCCAGAAGGTTTGGATTCTTTGGGCGCTTCTTTAGACATTATTGAAAGCACAAACAGCAGGGATAATACACTACAGATATAGATATCAAGAAAAAGGAAATCTACAATTCTACAATAACCACAACAGTATATCTAATTTTTTTTTGTTACAACAAGAAACGGAAGCTAATGGAAGGGGGAGAGCCTCTAAGTTAAATGACAACTCCCCCAACTGAGGAGAGCCTCTAACTTAATTGGCTAACACCTTAGCAGAAAGGGAGGAGGAGGGAATAATGGAAAGTCTTCTAACTTGAAAGCGGGCCAAGAGCAAGGGGAGATCCTCTAAGTAAAATGGATTTGAAATGGAGGATAGGTCTGAAGGAAAAACAACAGCCTAAACAACAACAACAACCAGAAAATGGAGATGGGGATCCTAGACAACTACTACTAATCTACAGAAAGATTTTCCTGAAAAATATTAAGATTTTAGTACAGAATATAACAAGAAAAATCAAAACTTAGCCTGAGCCAGTCTCCAGCAATCTCGAAGCTTCAAGCGGCAAATGAGATCTGGGTAACTAGCGCTAGGCATGATGGGATAGGTTCTAGCCTTGAGCCAGTGGAAGCTCTTGAGCTTTAGAATACGGCCGGCTCTGCTCCCAACCAACAAGAAGGAAGACGCGATAGGGACAACATAACATCATTGGATACACAATTTCTCCACAACAACAAAAAAAATTTCTCAGCTACTTTACACCACTTTTAAACTGACAGACAACCCCCCCCCCCCAAGTGTTCAGTTTAAAAGTAGGCCATGGTCTCGAGACAGTCCATTAAAACACAACACTCCTTGCTTTAAAATACATTTCTGAAAGAGAAAAGTAATGAAAATAACAAAATTAAGAAAATCGAAGCTTCTTCCACCAATGGAAACTTATCTTAGCATAAAGCAACCACCAATCCTTGAAAGGCTCACAGGAGCATACTATTCAGTAGCATTAAAGCTCTTAAGGGCTTTGCACTCAAACTGTTTAGTCAGCTCACCTTGAGCTGCCTAACAGTTTGGATGTGTTGGGTGCCCTGAAGCTTTGAAAGCTGGCTGTTACATCCTTGGCAGAATATAACTCAGATAGCCAAGGCTACTGCAGCAGTGATCAATATGATGAAAAAGAAGTTATGTACTAACCCTAACGTTCCATCTGTGTTGTCGATCTTCATTCTCTCTTCACAAATGGGTTCAGATATGACTCATCAGATCTGACTCAGCTGATTCTACAGCTCGCAGCCACCAGATCTCTCTAGCTTCTCCCTTACCCACAATGCACCGTGCCAAATACCTCAGATCTTGTTTGCTGCTATAAGGCGTAAAAGGACAGAGAAAAAAATGAGAGGCCATATCCAAAGTCATGCAAACATATAAATGAATCCAATCAGAGATCATGTAACTGCGCGTTCTTCCAGAAGTTATGGACAGGGGTAGGTGGGAGAGGATGTGAGGCGAGAATGAAGACCGACAACACAGATAGAACATTATGGTAAGTACACAACTTCACCTGCTGTTGTCAATCTTCATTCTATCTTCATAAATGGGGCAGTGTCCCTAGCTATTTGAATCCAGGGTGGACTCAAGGAAGGACATTCCTGAGCACCATACAGCCAAATGATGCCCTACCACTGGATTCTAGATCCAATTTGTAATGAGTAATAAAAGTGAGGCGTAGCCGAAGTTGCTGCTGCACAATCATCATCCATAGATATTCTGGACTGGTAAACTGTGGAAGTAACCACAGATTTAGTGGAGTATGCTTTCAACGGATGCGTGAGAGGCATGCCCAATTTATTATAGACAAAGGAGATGCAATTTGTTAACTATTTTGATAGAGAAGTTTTTGAAACTGATTTTCCAAATTCTGCTCCAGAAAAGGAAACAAGCAGTTGGTCTGTTTACCTGACTTCTTCTGTTCTATGCAAATAGACATGCAACTGTCTATGAACATCCAGTAGATGTAAAATGTATTCTCTTTTGTTGGTAACCTTAGGAAAAAATACTGGTACATTAACAAAACTATTTATGCTGGATTCTGACACCACCTTGGGAAGAAAGGATGGGTTGGTACGTAAGGTCACTCTGTCCTTATGAAAAAACAAAGAATGTAGGTTTGGAAGGTAATGCATGGATCTCAGAGTCTTCTTCTTCTGGAAGCAATGGCAACCAAGAAGATAGTTTTCCATGAAAGATATTTAAGGTCACATGTAGCTGCTGGTTCAAAGGTAGGATATGTTAGAGACTGCAGCATCAAGTTCAGGTCCAATGGAGTACAGTCTTTAAAAGGAGGCTTTAGAAGGAGTGCCCCTTTCAAGAATGCCTTGCTCAATTTATGAGAAGCAATAGGTGCACTCTTCAACCCTGAATGAAAATTTGAAATTGCTGCTAACTGTACCCTAATGGTTGAGGTACTGGTACCGTTCTGAAACAGGTTGGCAAGGAAATAGATGCTGTGAGAAACAGAAGCTGAAAAGGGGTCAAGTTTATGTTGCTGAGCCCAGATAGCAAACCTTTTCCATTTACTTGAATATATTTTCCTTGTTGATGGTTTAAGGGAAGACAGAAGTATATGTTGTACAGGAGATGAGAGTATTGACTCTCTGGCTACTAAGGGAAGTGGAAAAGCCAAGTGGTCAACTTGAGGTTTGGAATATCTGGGTGGGACATGCCCGTCGGGTGAGACAGGAGGTCCAAAATTGGAGCTAGGTTCCATGGTGGTTTAAACAGGTGAGGCCATATAAAGGGAAACCAAATATGTCAAGGT
This sequence comes from Protopterus annectens, assembly GCF_019279795.1. Classification (NCBI taxonomy): domain Eukaryota; kingdom Metazoa; phylum Chordata; order Ceratodontiformes; family Protopteridae; genus Protopterus; species Protopterus annectens. The sequence continues at coordinate 547,495,654 of NC_056725.1, read as the reverse complement.
CAGTAAGGGTCAATGAGGATCACTTTGTTCTTCAATCTGGCAGCTTTCTGGAGAAATTTTGGAATCAATGGGGTTGGTGTGAATGCATAAAGGAGACTGGGAGGCCAATCGTGAAGTAGAGCATCCCTCAGTGACTGTCCCCATGGGGGAATTAGGGCAAAGTAGTTGCTGCAGTTGTTGTTTAGGGGACAGGCAAAAAGATCCCAGCATGGCTGGCCCCATTGACAGAAAATCTCATCCACCCCATCGATGGAAAATCTTGTCCACCACCTTCTTGTTGAGGAACCACTCGTTTTGAAGTATGATGCGCTTGCTCAGCTTGTTTGGAATCACGATGGATCTTCCCGGAATGTGCATCGCTAAAAGAAAGCAGTCTGAAGAGATCACCAACTGCAAGACCCTGAGTGCTTCTCATCACAATGGGTAAGATCTGGTTCCCCCTTGTTTGCTGATGTACCAGACTACTGACATGTTGCCAGTCTGAACTGAAATCGTTCCAGAGGAAAGAACATCTTGAAATGCTCGCAACGCCAAAAGCACATCTCTCATCTCTAGGACATTTATATGTAAGTTTGCCTCTTTAGTTGACCAAGTACCCTGGACTGTCTTCCCCAGATAATGCCCCCCATCCTATCGGGGAAGCATCAGTGGTCACTATTGCCTTGGGCTATTGAGGAATGGATGGACAGCCATGGAGCAGTTGATCAAACTTGATTCACCATTTGAGATCTTTTTTGCAAGTGTTGGTAATCTTTATTTGGTACACTGACTGATGGAAAATTGACTATTGGGTAGCTAGCATCCACTAGAGGATCTGCATGTAAAACCTGGCTAACAGAACTAATGTTATCACTGCAGTCATGAGACACAGAGTTCGGAGGACTGTGTGAGCTGGGATAAACATACTGTCTACAACCTTCTTGACCTGTGACCTTATAGTTAGAATTCGATCTGGCGGAAGGGAAGCAATGGCTGTCGGTGTTCAGCAGTGCTCCGATAAATTCCAATGTCTGAGTTGGTAGAAGTTGTGATTTGTCATAGTTTATGGTTATTCCTAGGAGAGCACAGGTGTGGAGAAAGTACAGTTGTGTACACTTACTATAAATGTAGATGTTCGAGTGTATTCATTGTTGCAGTCATCACATTTGGGTTATCTGCCTGCAGGTAGGCCTCAGCCGGCCTGAATACCAGTCTCTTTGGATTTCTCCGTCGGATGCTGTCGCTTCTTCCATGACATCAGGGGTATAAAACATGCAGCTGATGCCATTACATCAGTTTTTCTTGCCCCAGACATCAGTTGCCCCAACAATAGGAAGCAATTATATGGTATGGAACACCCCCAGCAAAAAGCAAATACACATGATATAATATATGCCAAACAAGGAGGAAAGGTAAAAGTCAAGAGAAGTCAGGGTCTGAAGGGAGGAAAACCAGGACTGCAACAGTGAATACACTCAAACATCTACATTTATGGTAAGTGTACACAACTGTACTATGTTCTTTGTGTTTCACTGTTACAGCAATCACATTTGGGTTGATTCCCAAAGCTAAGGAAGGGTGGAGGTAGTTAAAGAGCATTAGGGCTAGCAATAAGGCCCTGTAAGACTGCTGTGGCAAATCCAGCTCTGGATTTAGAAAAGATAGGCAGGTGGTAATGCTTGATGAAAGTATGTAAAGAGCTCTGGGTTGCAGCTTCCAGGACGTCCCTGGTAGGGACTCCTCTGAGAAATGCAGTAGAGGTAAATGCATCCCTGGTGGAATGTGTTCTTATCCCCTGTGGGGAAGGTTTTCCATAGTGTTTGTAGCAGAAATGGATGCAATGTGCTATCCATATGGAAATGGTTTGCTTTGAAATGGCCTTTCCCACTGCCCCTGCAGCAAAGCTAACTAGCAGCTGGTCAGATTTTCTGAGAGGCTTAGTCCTGTCCAAATAGAATCTAAGCTGTGTACATCCACAGAATGCAGTATCCTTTCCCCGTTATTCTGAGGATTAGGGAAAAAAGTAGGCAGATGAATGGACTGGTTTAGAGCCACACCAGACACCACCTTGGGCATAAAGGATGGATTAGTCCTGAAGGAAACCCTGTCCGCATGAAGATAATGAAGCGTTCCACTGCCATGAGGGTCTGCAGTTCAGACACGCTTCTTGCTGAAGTGATGGCTAGAAGTAAAGCTGTTTTCAAAGAAAGGAATTTCAACTCTGCTGAAGCAGCTGGTTCAAAGGGGGGAACAGTGAGTTTTTCCAATACAAAGTTAAGGTTCCAGGCTCGAGTGGGAGCCCTCCTGGGGGGGTCTTAAATTTTTGGCTCCTCTAAGGAATTGTTTTAGCAGGGGATGAAAGAAGAGAGGTGGGCTCAGTATTATAATGTGCTGATATGGCAGAGGCATGAATCTTAATTGAAGAGAAAGACAGGCCCTTGTGGAGCATTTCTGTTAAATAATCTAGAATATGAGGTAAGCTGGGCACTGTTGTGCCCATCCCCTGAGTCTGGCTCCAGGAACAGTATCTTTTCCACTTTTCTGAATATGATTTTCTAGTACTAGGTCTCCTTGCCTCAAGAATGACATCCAGCACCTGCTTACTGAGAGTTGCTGGAGGTGAGGTCAGGGAATTAGCTAGGCTGCCAGGTTCAGGGTTTGAAGCCGATGGTGGAGAATCTGGCCCGCCTGCTGGGACAGCAGGGAAGGGGTCTGAGGCAGGTGCCAAAGTTGTAGCACTGTCTGACTGTGCAAAAGAGGGTACCAGTGCTGGCGTGGCCAGCCTGGGGCAATCAGTATTGTCCTTGGCTTTCCCTGTTTGATCTTTAGTAGAACCTTCGAGAGGAGAGGCAGAGGGGGGAAAGGCATAAACAGAGGCTTTAGAAAAAGCAAGGCACGCACGGTGGACTGTGGTGCTCAGTCCAAACCAACAAAGCACAAACCAAAAAGGGACCAGCACACTCAGCAGCAGAATTAAAATCCAAATATTTAATTAATCAAAAGGTAGCTAACAAGCAACCTTTCTTACAATTACACAGACCGGTTTCGGCTAGTGTAGCCTTTCTCAATGTGAATTTCACGTTACACAAAACAATTACTAAGCAAAACACCTTGACATCCTGGTACTGTTTTTATACCCTTCATTTAAAGTGGTATACTCCCAAACTTATTTAGTGGATAATACTGCAATGACAATTTGGAACATATACAGAAATCCATAAATACATTCTAGTTTACCAACATACAACTGAGATCCTAACAATTTAAGCTTGGCTATATGTAAATGCCAATTATTTAGATACTAATGAAAATTCTTTATTTGTCAATGTTATAACCAGCAAAATTATACATGATTCCCTGGGCTAAATTACCAAAGTAAAATTTGAAATAAATGAAGCCCAGCAGAACCAAAAAATAGTATGAGGCTAATACCATAAGTATTTAGTTATACAACAATCTATTTGCAATACCTTAGTGGTAACCCAAACTGAGGCTGGAACCGATATCTATTAACCATCTCTCAGTGGCCCCCCCTACTCTGGCCACCAACAATGTTAATATTATTTATTGTAAGTGCCATCATGTACTTCGTATTCATTTAATCCTGGCTTAAAAAAAGCCCCAAGGATGGTAATCCACTTATTTTCCATATTATTAAGTTTGGTATGCCAACCCATCTTGAAATTCCTGTGACATTGAATTTTGTCTATAATGACAAACCTAAATGATGCTCCTGTGTGATGTTGACTATGTTTGTATAAGGCGTTTGTGATTCTTCTATTTCTTATAGAACTTAAATGCTCACTGATCCTTATTCTGATGGGTCTAGAAGTCTGCCCAACATAAAACGCAGAACAAGTGCATTGGGCCAAATAAATAACCCAATCAGAACTACAGTTTGCAAAGATGTTAATATTAAAGACCTTGGGAGTGTTTTTACTCGTGAATTCTTTACTTTTACAGATATATTGACATGCACTGCAATGTCCACATGGATAACAACCCACTAAGGCATCCCCAAAAAGAGTTGTTTGTAATTTGGTTGCTGGTGTGAACCTTTTATAATATGTTAAATGAGATTGAATAGTGCGTCCCCTGCGGTACGAAAAAGCACATGTCTCAGGGAGAATGTCATTGAGAAATGGATTTGATTGTAATATGTCCCAATGTTTACTAACAATTTGTCTGAACCAAGATGTGTTATTACCATAAGTGGTGACTAATCTAATAACTTGTCTGTCTTGAGTAGCATCATCCTTTGATCTGTTATATTGTAATAAATCTGATCTTCTACTAGCTTCGATTTTGCTGGCCGTGTTATTTAGATGTTCTGGATTATATCCTCTATCCACAAATCTTGCTGTTAGATCCTGTTTTTGTGTAGAATATTCTACCTCCGTGGAGCATATTCTTTTTAACCGCAAATATTGCGACTTTGGGATGTTGCTGATGATGTGGCGGGGGTGAGAACTAGTAGCATGAAGCAAAGTATTATATTGCGGGAATTTCCTGTGTATTGAAGTTGCTAAAGTGTGGTCAGGTAGTCTTTTAATGGCCACATCCAGAAAAACAATTTTGTGATACCCAGTGTTAACTGTGAAATGTATGTCAAATGGATTATTGTTTAAGTAATCAATGAATTTGGACAATTCTTCCAAACCTCCCCGCCACACCAGCCAACAATCATCCAAGCACCTCCGCCATATGTCCATATGCTCCATATGAATATTCCACTGGACATCATATATGAAGGCCTGTTCGTAATATCCCATAAACAAATCAGCGTAAATGGGGGCAAAAGATGCCCCCATTGCTGTTCCTTTGATTTGCCAATATGGGTTGCTTTCAAAATAAAAGATGTTTTTTTGTAATACATATTCCGTCAGCTTGATCAAAAAATTATTGAATCCAGTGGAATATAACTTAGATTGATTTAACCAATAAGTCACTGCCAAAAGGCCAGCTTTGTGTGGAATGCTTGTATATAAGGATGATACATCTAATGTACATAGCAGCCAGTCCTCTTCTAGTTGAGAATCTTCGATAATATTCAGAAATTGTGTAGTGTCTTGGATACGTGATCTGACCATAGTCAGTAATGGCTTTAAATATTCTGTCAAAAAGGCAGACAAAGGTTCGGTAAGAGATCCCCGACCTGAGACTATAGGTCTGCCAGGTGGGTTCAGTAGGTCTTTATGTATTTTGGGTATTAAATATAGGTATTGTGGCATAGGTTCAGGCACCTTAAGTTGCGTGGCTACTTGTGGGGTAATGATCCCTTCCTCCACAGCTAGATCAATAAATGAATCAATGTCAGTTTTAAAATTCAAGGTGGGATCCACTACCATCTTTATATAAAACTGAGATTGAGATAACTGTTTAAGTGCCTCTGCCTTGTATTTCGAATAATCCATAACCACAATACCCCCCACCTTTATCCGCTGAAGTAATAACTATGTGTTTATTGTGTTGCAATTGTAAGAGTGCTTCTCATTCAGATGGATTAAGATTACTACGACTAATGAAATTTTGGGAAAAATGTAAATCCCTTAATACACATTCTTTGAATATTGAGACATGCTTATCCATTGATGGTACAAATTTGGATTTGCCAAACCTAAAGCCAGTAGATCTTTGAGAGTGAGACTCATCTGAAAAAAATAGCTTAAGGTTAAGTGTTCTGCAAAAGTTATTAATGTCATCCACTAAAAAATGTTCAGGAACAGGTGATGTGGGTACAAAATTCAGGCCTTTATTTAATACATTATATTGTACATCCGTGAGTGTGAAAGAAGAAATATTAAGTACATTATTCACTGTGTTATTTGTTTCAGTAATGTTTGAAGACTGGTTGTACCCACGTCTGCGCCTGTGTTTCCTCCCTGCCCTACGCTTGTTGATCCTAAAGGGGTGAGTTGCTTCCTTTTTGCCACTGGGGACGCCTGGTTGGAGGAAACCTCACCATCTGTAGTGGATGAAAAATCATCATCAGATGTAACATTGTGTATTGTATCATGCTTTTTAAGGATAGGCCTAGGTCTTTTCTTACCCCTTGGTGGTTTAAATGACCCCTCGTTGAACCTGACACTTTTGTGTTGCGAAAGGTTTACCTTTTTCGTAATCACTTAGGTCTCTGTTAAACTTGTGTATTTTCCTTTTCTTAAGTTGTTCCTCTATATTCGTCAATTCTTTAGCTAATTCTGACAAATGCCCCTGATAATACTCTGTACTAGAAAAGGCTTCAGCTTCCAAACAGGTAGTTTGTAGGTCTGAAATAAGTGTTTCAATAGTTCTTTCATAGTATTTAGAAAGGCTGTCGACAAAGAGCATAGATGCCTGATGTTGGGCAGTAGCCCAGTCTTGTGTTAATTGGTCATCAATATTAGCCACTAAAGGTTGCAACTTGATGCAAAGTGCAATGTCTTTAATTTTATACGCTTTGAAAAGCTTCAAGTGCCATATGTTGGTTCTAAGAGTTTTCATTTGTCTACTAAGTTTGGAAAAAATTGAGCCACATTTTTCCTTAGTGTTGGTTATGACATTATCTGCCATAGGGGATTGACTGTTGTTAAGTCCAAATGCATCTAAATTATCCTTGTCTGCTGACAGGCCCCTTAGAATATCATTTAAGTCCATAGCTAAACCCAATGCTTGTTATAAACTTTGGGTATTAACAGGACTAAACCAACCACCCAAACTAGAATATTTGGATTTATCAAAAAAATTTTTCAAAAACAGTTTACTAATATTCAATATATGATGGTTGACATAACCCCATATACCTGGATATCCAAGTCCAATATTCAAAACAGGAGTGTCACTAATATTGTTACTGATACCCAATTAACCAAAAAAGGGGAAAAAATTACTAAGGAGGTAATGCTGGGCTGACGAAAAAGTAGAGTATTAAACTTATTCTAATTGTGTATGTCCATGTTCCATATTGCATGGTCAAAAGATTGCATGGTCAAAAAATTGGCTCCATAGGCCTGAATGGTCCTGCTCCGTCACAAGAGAACAGTGTGAGAATGTTATATTATATTTATACTCTTACGATAAGTGGTATAATTGTAAAGAAAGTTCCAAATTACAATTTTTGTTTAGTAGCCACCGTAAGAGTATCTAAATATCCACTCTGAAAATTGTTTTATATATTCATATGCCCTTACAATAAGTGGATCTGTTATAACAAAATAATAATATCATATCTATGTATATATGTATTTTTCTTTTTTGTGCCACCGTAAGGTATATGATATTACTTAATATTAATTTGACCGGTCATGGGCCCAAGATTATCACCTTAACTATTATATCCAGTCAACTCATATACACCATATTCATGTGGTGACTGAAACCTATCCTAACAAAATGGCCTACTGGAACCAATCACAATATATCAAAAAATAGAATATTACCCTTTCTCCAAAAGTTAGATTAGTCCTGCCCTTTATTCGACAGCCCAGCAATATCCACCAACAATAAACAGAGGCTTTCCCAGGTAAAGGACAGGGCATCCGCTTTCCAAGCTTGACTGTGGGGAGTTCTGGTGCAGAATTTGTTCAATTGGTATTTCTGAGGGGAAGCAAACATGTCTGCCTCTCGTGTCCCCCATTTGTTCCTTAACAGCTTGAATAGTCTGGGTTCCAGTTTCCATTCATGTGGGTCCATGAGATTTTTGCTTAAGTCGTCTGCCAGTGAATTTAGTTTACCTGGCAAGAACTGAGCTTGTAGGTTCACTTGGTAGCTCAAGGCTGTGTTCTACACAGCCATGGCTAATCTGCAGAGTGGGGAGGAATGGGTTCCCCCTGTTTATGTACCACATAACTGTGGTGTTGTCGGTCTTTACCAATAGTTGTCCTGTAAGAATAAGGTCTCTGAAGGCTGTCAGAGCATTCTGTACAGCTAACATTTCTTTTTGATTGATATGCAGGTGCATCTGTTTTGGGTTCCATTTGCCCTGAATGCACTGTCCTGCCATGTGAGCCCCCCATGCATAGTCCGATGCATCTGTTGCTAGGGTTTGGGCAGCAGGGGGTAGTGTGAAAGGGAGTCCCTTGTTCTGGTAGCAGGCCTCTGCCCACCAAAGAAACTGTGCCCTTAGACAAGGAGTAATAGGAATCATTGTTTCCAGGTCCTGAGAATGTTGACACCATATACTTTTAGATAACATTGAAGTTTCCTCATATGCAGTCTTGCACATGGAATTAACAGAATGCAAGAAGCCATGAACCCCAGGGCTTGCAGGATTTTCCTTCCAGATAGTTGAGTTTTTGTGACCAGTAGTTTGAAGTAGGTTGTCAAATGAGCTTGTTTTTCTCTGGAGTGAGGAACGCCATCTGGAAAGTTGTGTTCAAGCTTGCTCCTAGAAATACAATCTGTTGGCAGGGTAATAGGTGTGATTTCTTCTCGTTGATGGTGTAACCCCAGTGAAGTTAGAAGTCTCTTTACAAATGCCAGATGCTGTAATAGTTAGTCCTGATTCTCTGCCTGAATCAGGCAATCATCTTAAGTATGGGTAAATCTGAATATTTCTCTGCCTGCAAAATGCAATGGCAGGAGCTAGGCACTTTGTGAATACCCAGAGCGCAGTAGATAAGCCAAAGGGAAGTGCATGGAGCCTGCCCTGAAGTGTAGGAATTTTCTGCAGTATTCCCTTATTTGGATGTGCAGAGGTAAGCTTTTTTTAAGTCTACAGTTGCCAGCCAGGCATCCTTGACTAGCATAGGAAGAAGCTGCTGAAGATTTAGCATTTTGAATTTTGGAACCACCAGAAAGGTGTTGAGAATAGACAGGTCCAGGATAGGATGCCAGGAGTTTTCTTTTCTGGGAACCAGGAACAGTCTTGAATAAAAACCTTGTCCTTTTGTTCTGCTGGGACAGGTTGAATAACCCTGATACTGAGGAGAGATAGCACTTGTTTTTGGGCCTCTGCCCACTGGTTTCGGGGGAGGTCTGGCCATTCACTTGAGGTTGGGAGTGAGTGGAAGTGGAATCTGTATCCTAGGAAAACTATGTTTAAAACCCATTTGTCTTGGGTAATGAGTTCCCAGTTCTTTGCATGCAGGGTGAGCTTTCCTCCTAAGGGAGCAAGTGGTTGAGCAAGGCTTAGTAGAGTTAAGGATAAGTCACTGTGCCATTTTTCCATAGGGGTGGCTTACTACTCCCTGCTTTGGAAGTGGGGCCCCCCCACTGCTTAGATCTGTGCATAGCCAGAGACTGAAGTCTTGGTGGTCTGCTGCTCCTGGGTTTGGACTGAGAAGGCCTGGAAGGGACTGGAAAGGACCATTTCTTTGAAGGCCAATGCCTACTGAATCTAGGTGGCTGTACTTGTAAGAAATCTTTAACAGTTTGCATAGATTTAGCTTTTTCTTCCATCCTTTTGAGGAGGACTTCTGCTTTGTTGCCAAAAAGGCGCGCTTGGTGTAAGAGTGCATTCAGTAATTTAGCTTTAACATGATCTGGCAAGTTTGTTCCTTAAGCCAAGCATGCCTTCTAAATACAGACCCAGTGTCTTGGAAGAGGAAATCACAATTCCCTGAGAGGAAACCTGAGGCTTAGGTAGAGGATGTTCCCATGGAGAGAGCAGTTGAGGCTCCAGATGCTGGGGCATCATGAAATGGGTAAGGATCCAAGTGGGAAGGCTCCATCAGCACCATCAAGGTAGTGATCACTCTCTTTACAGCCTTGAAAGCAGAGCTTGAAGGACCCAGATAGAGGTTTTGATCCAAAGGCCCGGGGTTTCCGAATCATAACCTCTCTCCAATCCATTGGCACCATCCCTGAGGAGGAAGCAGGAGCCAAACTGTCCAGTCCCCAAGGTGCTGAGGAACAGAGATGGCTCTGAAAACTTCAGAGTTGAATGCTGCACCCCAGATCTGGCATGCAGGCTTTAGCTCGAAGAGCTCTCCTGATCTGAAAAAAAAGGTAGTCTTGGAGATGATGTTGGATCTGATGATACAGATATCTCCAGATCCAAGACTGATGGATCCGAATGACTGGGATCCTGTAACTCTAAGAGGGCAGATGGAGATAGAGGAGGAACTTACAGGGGGGTTGTGGTGGAAGGTCAGACTACCTGACCCAGAGGGGTTGGCGCTGAGGGGAGACCAATCTGCCCCTGAGCCAAGAGAATCTTCATCACTCTCTCCACATCTTCTGTGAAGCTTATAGAAGAACAATCAGAATAAATGGAGGGGGATGGAAGCCTGTCTGGTACTGGATCAGCTGAAGCAGATTATCTAGTGTGAGGGCAATAGACAATCCTGAAGGCTGCATCTCATCCAGTGGTTTTGTCTGATCTGACTGACAGAGCCAGAGCCATGGAAATTGCTTTTGAGGTTGTAGGATCCGAAGTCACGGTCTGATCAGAGAGTTTTGTCTTTTTCTGTTCTGAGGTTGAGACTTGAAGTTTGGCAGTCCATTTCCTTGAGGAGTCAGAGGAGGATTTTGACTATGTAGAGGGCTTCGACTTTGGAGACTGGGATATGTCTTCTCCAAAGAAAGCAGGAAGGTAACCTTTTAGTACTGGTTTGTTTTTAAGTTTTGTTAATGCTTGCGGATTAAATCGGTGAGAAATCTAGTAATCCTCCTATAGGTACAATTGACCCAGGCAGTATACGCAAAGGGAGTGCGCATCCAAGATAGGCAACTTATGTCCACATTTGGAACATTTTTTTGAATCCTGCAGGTTTGTCACCAATTGTTTCTACAATGACTAAAGCAACAAATATTTAAGGTAAGATTATGAAGAATAAGGTCAATAATTTTTTTGTTAACAGGTTAAAGAAGGAAGGAGAAGGAATACCAGTAATGGTAACCAGAACTATGACCAGGTTATAAGAGGGAGAGTGAAGAAAAGTAAATGAAAAGACTACAACTCTGAAGTTCCACAGAGGAGGAGAAAATCAAGGGGATACCAACAACAGTATGTCAAATATGGCAAAGTCATAAGGACAAGGGAGAAAAGACGAAAAAATGAAGTTGACAGTACAAACAGTAAAAACAAGATGCTCTAAAAGAGAATAAATTAAACTATGGAGGAAAAAAATGTTTGGAGAGTTTTAAGAAAAAAATAAACTGTACCTATTTAATCTCTGTCAAGAGAGATTGGTAGACCACATCCGTTAGAAGCAGCAAATGAGATCTGAGGTATTTGGCAAAGTGCACTGTGGGTAAGGAAGAAGTTAGGGAGATCTGGTGGCTGCAAGCTGTATCATTGTGAGTCGGATCCGAACTGTTTTGTGAGGATAGAATGAATGCTGACATCAGATTACAAGATTTCACATACACTGGAAGGGCACAGGCAGCTCAGGTACTACCTTGACAGAATCAAGTCCTTTATGAAGATTAAACAGCTGTTTCCTATGCTGGGCCAACCTGGGTCTAAACAGACTACATCCAGACGGTTGTCCTCTACTATTGTATTTTGCTATTCCCACAATAGTATAACTATTCCAAGAAAAGTTAAGACACACTGTACTAGGGCCTTGCCTCTTTGATGGCACACTGGAAAGGGGTGGACTCTAAGTATCTTGGGGGCAGCAACCTGGTCCTCTGTTCATATTTTCACAAAGCACTACAAATTGCATTCCTTCTCTAGCTCCAGGGTAGTCTTTGCTAGGACCATTCTTCAGGGGTCCTGGACCCTTATCCCTCCTCTTCCCAGGTAAGGTAAAGCTTTGGAAGTCTACCTATATAGTACTGCAGCAGTGAGAATGAAGAACAGTGGAGGATCTATGGGCAGACATGCTGAAATGTCTGAGAGATATACTTTGACAGAGGCATATGAAAAGCAAAAATATTTGAGCATCAGTGGTACATAATCCCTGATAGATTCCCAGTTATTGGATAGGCAACAACTAGGAATGAATGTTATGTACTCACCATAATGATACATCCGTGTTCTCTTTCAGTCTTTCAACATATGGGTTTCGGATACGTGTTGGATCAGACTGCAGCTACTTTCAGGCTTCTGGATATGGTGGTCAGGCTCCTCTCCTTACCCACAATCCCTGTTATTTGAAATATCTCTGAGTTTTCCCCCATGAAAAAAGAAGCATGGAATCTAAGAGCTACTGAAGGCAAACTAGCTGAAAAAAAAAAAAAAAACAGGTCTTGATAATTAATCTCAAGAAGCCAAGGTTAGGTCAGTCAGGGGAAAGTGCAGTTGTGTACACTTACCACAAATGTAGATGTCCAAGTGTATTCACTGTTGCAGTCATCACACTTGGGTTATCTGCCTGCAGGTAGCCCTCAGTTGGGCTGAACACCAGAGTCTTAATATTTCTGCGTCAGATGCTGTTGCTTCTTCCCTGAAGTCAGGTCATCAGGGTTATAAAAACAGGCAGATGACACCATTACTTCAGATTTTCTTGCCCCAAATGTCAGAAGCCCCCAAATAGGGAGCTAGTATATGGTGTGGAAACCACTGCCAGTAAAAGATAAATACCAATGCTATTAGGAATAGCCATAGAGAGGAGCGATAGAAAGATAGAGAAAAACAGGGGGCGGGAGGGAAACCAGGACTGCAACAGTGAATACACTCGAACATCTACATTTATGGTAAGTGTACACAGCTGTACTATGTTCTTCATGTTTCACTGTTGCAGTCATCACACTTGGGTTGATTCCCAAAACTGAGGAAGGGTGGAGGCAGTCAAGAAGAGTTAGGGCAGGCTAGTAGGCCCTAAAAGACTGCTGTAGCAAATCCTGCCCTGGAATTGGAAAAGATAGGTAAGTGGTAATGCTTGTTGAAGGTGTGTACGGAACTCCAGTTCCCAGCTTCCAGAATGTCCCTGGTAGGGACTCCCCTGAGAAATGCTGTAGAGGTAGAAGTAGCCCTAGTGGAATGTGTTCTGACCCCCTGAGGGTTTTGGTTTTCCATGGTGCTTGTAGCAGAAATGGATGCAGTGTGCTGTCCCATTTGGAAATGGTTTGTTTACAAATGGCCTTGCCCTCTGCCCCTGTTGCAAAGCTGCCTTGCAGCTGGTCAGATTTTCTGAAAGGCTTAGTCCTATCAAGGTAGAACCAGAGCTGTCTGTGCACGTCCAGAGAGTCAGGATCCTTTCCCCTTTATTCTGAGGGTTAGGGAAGAAGGTTGGCAAATGGATGGATTGGTTTAGGGCCACAGTGGACACTTGCTTAAGCATAAAGGACAGGTTAGTCCTGAGGGAAACCCTATCAGCATGGAAGATAATAAAGGGTTCCACAGCCATCAGTGCCTGCAGCTCAGACACTCTTCTAGCTGAAGTGATGGCTAGAAGCAAGGCTGTTTTCCAAGAGAGGAATTTTAACTCTGCTGAAGCAGATGGTTCAAAAGGGGGAAATGTGAGCATTTCCAGTGCAAAGTTAAGGTCTCAAGCAGGGGTGGGTACTCTCCTTGGGGGCCTTAAGTTGTTAGTCCCTCTCAGGAGCTGTTTGATGAGAGGGTGAGAAAATAGAGGTGGCTCAGTGCTGTAATGAGACAAAATGGCAGAGGCATGAATCTTAATGGAGGAGATGGATAGGCCTCTGTGGAGTAGCTCTGCTAGGTAATACAGGATTAGAGGTGAGGGTACAGCTGTGTCCTTTCCTTTAGACTGAATCCAAGAACAATATCTTTTCCACTTTTCCGCATAGGATTTTCTAGCACTAGGCCTTCTGGCTTCAAGAATGACATCCAGCACCTGTCTACTTAGGGTTGCTGGTGGTGCATTCAAGGAATAAACAAGGCTGCAAGATTTAGGGTTTGTAATTGTGGATGCAAAATCTGTCCTTCCTGCTGTGACAGCAGGGTAGGGGGTCTGGTGTAGGTGCCAGGGTGGCACTGTTGTCAGGCTGTACAGGACTGGGTACCGGTGCTGGCATGGCAAGTCCAGGGCAATCAGAATTGTCCTTGGCCTGTCTTCGTTTATCTTGAGTAGTACTCGAGAGAAGGGGCAGAGGGGGAAAGGCATAGACTGAGAGTTTTTCTCATTGAAAGGATAGGGCATCCACTTTCCAGGCCCTGCTGTGAGGGTTTCTGGTGCAGAATTTGCTTAACTGGTGGTTGTGAGGGAAGGCAAAGAGATCCACCTCTGGGGTCCCCCATCTCTGGATTAGGAGGATGAAGGTGCTGGGCTCCAATTTCCACTCGTGTGGGTCTAGGAGATTTCTGCTTAAGTCATCTGCCAGTGAATTTTGTTTGCCTGGCAGGAATTGAGCTTGTAGATGGACCTGGTTGCCCAAAGCTGTGTTCCACAGAGTCATGGCTAACCTGCAGAATGGGTTCCCCCCTGCTTATTTATGTACCACATAACTGTGGTGTTGTCTGTTTATATCAGCAGTTGTCCTGGAAGGATTAGGTATCAGCTAGCATCTCCTTTTGGTTGATGTGCAGGAGAATTTTGCTTGGGCTCCAGTGGCCCTGAATGCATTTGCCAGCCATATGGGCCCCCCATACATAGTCTGATGCATCTGTGGTCAGGGTTTGGGTGGCATGGGGTAGAGTAAAATGCAGTCCCTTGTTGTGGTTGCATGCTTCTGCCCACCAAAGGAACTTTGCGCTTAGACAAGGTATGCTAGGAATGACTGTTTCCAGGTCCTGAGAATGTTGGCACCAAAGACTTTTTAAGTACCATTGAAGTTTCCTCATATGCAGTCTTGCATATGGAATTAGCAGAATACGTGAGGCCATGAACCCTAGGGCTTGCAGTATTTTTTTTTGCAGTTAGCTGGTTCTGGTGGCCAATTGCTTGAAGTAATCTGTCAGACAGACTTGTTTTTCTGAAGTGAGAAATGCCATCTGGGAAGTTGTGTCCAAGCTTGCTCCAAGGAATACAATCTTTTGACTGGGCACCAGTTGTGATTTCTTTTCGTTGATGGTGTACTCCAAAGAAGTGAGAAGGCTTTTTACAAATACCAGGTTCTGAAGCAGCAATTCCTGGCTGTCCGCCTGAATCAGGCAGTCGTCCAAGTATGGGTAAATTTGGATATTTCTCTGCCTGCAGTATGCAATGGCTGGAGCCAGGCATTTTGTGAATACCCTGGCCACAGTAGATAAGCCAAAGGGAAGTGCAGAGAACTGGTAATACATAGATCCTGCCCTGAAACGTAGACATTTCCTGCATGATTCCCTGATGGGGATGTACAGATCAGCTTCTTTTAAGTCTAGGGTGACTAACCAGGCATCCTTGGCTACCACAGGGAAAATCTGTTGCAAGGTAATCATCTTATATTTTGGGACCACCAGGAAGGTGTTGAGAATTAAAAGAACCAGGATTGGGTGCCAAGAGCCCTCTTTCCTGGGTACCAGGAATAGTCTGCAGTAGAAACCCTGACCCCTTTGTTCTACTGGAACTGGCTGAAAAGCTCTGATGTTGAGCAGGGAAAGAACTTGGTTTTGAGCCTCTGCCCACTGGTTTAGAGGAAGGTCTGGAAACCCACTTGGAGTTGGCAGTGAATGGAATAAGAAATTATGTACTCACCATAACGTTCCATCTGAGTAGGTAAACTTCATTTGTCAGCAACCTTTGGGAATCGGATCCGAGCCGGCAGTTTTCAACAGCTTTAGATACAAGCTCCAAGCTCCTCCCCTACCCATAATCCCCTGCCAACCCTGACTGACCTCAGATCAAGTTTGCCCAACAGCAGAAAACTGCTAGCAATGACTAATCCCAAGATAAATGGGTAAAACCCATGGACCTGAGTATGAGAATATTTGCAAGTGAGGGGGCAGGAGGGAGGGATAGTTGCTGACAAATGAAGTTTACCTACTCAGATGGAATGTTATGGTGAGTACATAACTTCTTAATCTGAAGTAGTTAACTTCATTTGTGCAGCAACCTTTAGGACAGAGTCCCCAGCTACCTGAACCTTGGGCGGCCTTTATGGAAGGATGTTCCGGAGCACTGCAGAGCCAAAGGATGCTCTCCCTCTGGAGATAATGTCCAATTTGTAGTGATTGATAAAAGTATGAGATGAAGCCCAAGTGGCTGCCTTGCAAATATCATCCAAAGAAACTCTAGCTCTGAAAGCCGCAGAGGTAGACATAGATCGAGTAGAGTGGGCATGGACTCCTTGAGGTGTGGGCCTGCCCGAACTGTCGTATGCTAAAAGGATGCACTGTGAAATCCATCTAGAGAGTGTGACTTTTGATACAGGTTTACCCAAGTTAAATTTGGCAAAGGAGATGAACAACTGGTCAGATTTCCTATGACCAGATGTCCTGTGGATGTAGAAGCGAAGTTGTCTATGCACATCCAATGAATGTAATTTGTATTCCCCTTTGTTATGGTAGTTAGGAAAAAAGACCGGCAGGTTGACGGACTGGTTAATATTTGACTCAGAGGCAACCTTGGGAAGAAAGGAGGGATTGGTCCTGAGGTAAACTCTATCCTTGTGAAAGGTCAAGTAAGGGGGTTTTACACATAGGGCCTGTAGTTCAGAGACCCTTCGAGCCGAGGTGATAGCGACAAGAAAGGCCGTTTTCCATAAGAATTTAAGATCTATGGAGGCTGCAGGCTCAAACGGGGGAGCTGTCAAGGCCTGAAGCACCAACGTTAAATCCCAAGGAGGGACAACCTCCCTCACTGGGGGTCTGAGCAAAAAGGTGCTCTTCAAAAAGGTCTTACACAATTTCGTGGTGATCAAAGGGCCCAATTCATTTCCAACATGATAATGAGAGATAGCTGCTAGTTGGACCTTGACTGTGCAGGAACTAGCTTCTTGATGAAACAGTCCTGACAGAAAGTCTAATACAGCGGGCTGAGGAGCTGTAAGAGGATCCAAACTTTTGCGTTCCGCCCAAATGGAGAAATGTTTCCATTTGCTGCTATAGATCTTTCTAGCAGAAGGCTTGTGCACAGCTACTAGAATGGTTTTAACTGGGGAAGAGATACCAGGAGTCCTAGCTATGAGTGGAACTGGAGCAGCCAAACCGTGAGCTTGAGGTTGTCCAGGTTCGGGACTGGGAGATCTAGGGGGTGGGATATTAGATCCGGACAGGGATGCAGAATCCAAGGAGGATTCACGAGATGAGACCAAAGGTAAGGGAACCAGGTTTGACGAGGCCAAAACCGGGCAATGAGGATTATCCTGCTCCCCAACTGACTGGCTTTCTGAAGAAACTTCAGCATTAGAGGAAGAGGAAGGTAAGCATAAAGAAGACCAGGAGGCCAAGCATGCACCAGAGCGTCCCTCAGGGGTTCCCCGGAGGGGGAAATGAGAGCGAAGTAGTTGTAACATTTTGTGTTTGAGGGAGAGGCAAATAGATCGCAACAGGGTTGACCCCATTTGGTGAAGATCCGATTCGCTATCTCGGGATTCAGAGACCACTCGTATGGTAATAGGATGGTGTGACTTAGTTTGTTCGGTAGGATGGTGAATCATCCCGGAATGTGCATTGCTATGAGAAAGCTGTTGGTGGAGACAGCCCATTCCCACACTCTCATGGCCTCTCGACAGAGTGGGTAAGACCTGGTTCCCCCTTGTTTGTTGATGTACCAGACAATCGACATGTTGTCCATCTGAATCGCAATCGTTCCTACGGGAAGAAGGTCCTGAAGTGCTTGCAACGCTAACAGCACTGCCCTCATCTCTAGGACGTTGATATGCAGTGAGTTCTCCATGAGGTCCCACATGCCTTGGACTGTCCTGCCCGAACAATGCCCCCCCCCACCCTAGGCAGGAGGCGTCCATGGTCACCATGGCTATAGGAGGGGTCATAGAAAAGGGGCATCCTTGCTGAAGGTCTGGAGATTGGAGCCACCATAGGAGGGCCCTCATGCAGGCCCTGCTGAGGGGGATGGGATGGCTCAGAGGGTAGTGAAGAAGGGACCACTGGACCTGGAGGGTCCACTGTAAGACCCTCATGTTCAAACATGCCATTGGCATCGAGCAAAGAGCCCTCAGGACCAATTCCGCCGGGGGAGCTGGAGATTGTAGAATGGCCTGCACATGTAGCCTCAGGGATAGTAGCCAGTCTGTGGTCAAGAAAGCTAGGAGCTTGTTTGTGTCCAATCTGGCCCCTATGAAGTCTATAATCTGAGTTGGAGTAAGAGACGACTTCTCTATGTTGATAGTGATCCCCAGCCAGGGAGCTAGACAGGGAAAGTAGTTTCTGGCTGAAGAGAGTAGATGCCTTGTCGGGGCGGTCAGGAGCCAGTTGTCCAGGTACGGGAAGACCTGAATTCTCTGGAGCCTCAGGTGGGCTGCTAACACTTTGGTGAACACCCTGGGGGCTGTGGTGAGACCAAAGGGGAGGACCCTGAATTGGTAATGACTGGCTCCTAGCCAAAAGTGGAGGAACCTCCTGGATCGCCTGTCCATCAGAATGTGGTAGTACGCATCCTTGAGGTCTATAGAGCACATCCAATCGTTCGCCCGTAAGAGGGGGAGAATGGATTGAAGAATGACCATGCAGAACTTCTCTTTGGTTGCTGACAGATTCAGGGAAGAAAGGTCGAGGATTGGTCTTAAGTCCCCCATCTTTTTTGCCACCAAGAAGAACCTGGAGTAAAACCCGGACCCGCACTGGTCTGGGGGGACATGTTGGATGGCTCTTTTTCCCAGCAAATGTTGGATTTCTATTGCTGGCTGCCTCCCTCTGATCAGGTGGGAAATCGGGGAGGTATCTGGGGCTGCGTGGGTAACGAGAGAAGGGAATCTGATATCCTCTGGATATGATGCGAAGCACCCAGCGGTCTGTTGTGATGGACTCCCAAGCTGCTGGGTGCTTTGAGAAACACCCCCCGACTGCCTCCAGAGTGGAGCAGTCAGGCAACCCCTCAGGGGTGTTGTGTGGGTTGGTCCGAGAAGGGTTCTCTGGATCCAAAGTTCTGTGGGCCCCCTCTGCCTCTAGGGTGGCATCCACCCTGCCTTCCTCTGCCGCAGAAGGGCTGGGAGTCTGGAGCGGAATGGGACTTTTGCGACTTCCAGAACCACATCTTCTTCTGTCCCTTTTGGTTCTTAGAAAAGGACCTCTGGGGAGCAGAGAAGTGGACTCTGATGGCAGACAACGTCTTCCCATCCTTTTCGCTCTGGACCAAGGTATCTCGCACGGTTTTGCCAAAGAGGGAAGAACCATCAAAAGGGGCATTAGCGAACGACGCCTTGAAGGGTTCTGTGAAATCACAGTGTCGGAGCCAGGCCTGACGTCTCAAAACGAGGCCCGCTCTAGCGGCTCCTTCCATGGCATGAGACAGAAGCCACATAGAGGTGTTAGATATGGATCGTAGAGTGGCCATCCGGGTGGAGTGCAATTGTTTGTCCTCTGCCGACATGGACTCAGGGGAGGCGACGCAGCGTACTCTTTAATAAGGTCCCGCTGCAGTTGGAGCACATGTGCCATGTAGTTCAGTGACCTCACAGAGAAGGTTACTGAACTAAACACCCGCTTCCCTAGGTGGTCCATTGACCGAGACTCCTTGCTCGGGGGATGAACCGAGGGACTCTCCTGACCAAGTTCCCTCTTCGTGGTGGCCGCCACCAACATGGCATCTACTGGGGGACCCTTACTCCAGTGGGACTTGTCAGGGGGTGGGCTAAGGATCTTGTCCGGGCACTTGGGGACTGGCTCCACAGTGTCCGGCTCCTTCCACGCCCTGGTAGTGATCAAATCTACCAGGGGTTCGGCCGGAGGGGACACCCAAGAGGTAGATGGGCCTGCTTCAAATGCCTCCAGGAACATGGATTCGTCCAAGGTAGGCTTTGGGGCAGACCACCCCCCCCCTTTATTCTGAGCATCTCCATGATGTCACCAAATGAGACATCTTCTGGGGGTGATCTTGGGGAGCCTTCCACTTCCTCCAAATCCGTGTCCTCAGTCAAGGACTCGGGGGGAGTCCAGGTGCCTCCTCTTGCACCTTCGCTTGTGAGGGACCTCCTCAGGGGGCTGTCCAAGGAGGTCTCACCAGCAACGTCTTGTTCCACTGGAACTACCTGGGACGTCAAAGCAGGCTGTCCCTGGGGCCGGGTGATGTAAGCTGGGCCCAAATGAGAAGGAGTGCAGGATAGAGCCATGGCAAGGGTCAGGGGCCTGGAATCCCTTGACAGAACCCTCTCCACCATGTTGAATGCAGAGGGAGAGCTGCTCTCTCTGGAATCTGAAAGCAGACTCTCCCTCGGATCCGACGGATGGATCGGGGCCGGCGCCGAAGTGATCGGATCTGACGCACCAGCATGCTCCGCCGGATCCGAAGCTCAGCCCTTGGCTCCAAGAGCTTGGATCCAAAGAAAATGGACCCGACAGACTCGAGGGAAGTGTTGGCGCCGAAGTACCCGAGACTATCGTCGCTGACACACCCCCGGATCCAAGGCTGCCCGGCTCCAAAGACTCTGAACTCAGGAAATGGGATGGAGAAGGAGCTATCGGGGGAAATAAGGGGGTCAAGCTCTCCCCCGGAGGGGGGGGGCAGGAGCACTCCCATCTGCAGTTGGGCCTGGAGGAATCTTCTCATCATCCGGTCCAAATCTGCATCTGTGAGACTTCTTGTGGATCTCGACGAGGCCACCGAGGTGGGGTGGGAGTGTCACCTTGATGACCTCGATGGAGATCAGGTCTCCTCCTCCTCAGAACCTGGTAAAAAGTATGGGGACCGGATCCGAGAAGGAGGAGAACCAGAAGACCTTGATGGAGAAGACTGCTTAGCCGGGGGGGCCGAAGTGGAGGCCTCAGCCCACCGCTTGTGGTGCTTCTCCCTCTTCCTTTCTTTCCTAGCATTACTCTCCTCCAAGCCTAAGGCGAGAGGTTGAGTCCTGGCCGGAGGGAGGGAAGCAGGAATGGCAGCCGCTGCAGCCACTGCGGGAGCCACAGAAGGACCAGAGGTAGAAGCCGAATCCGGAGGCAGAAGACCCGCCAGAATCAGCTTAGACCTCCGGTCCTTAAGTGCCCTGGGGTTGAACACTGCACAAATGGTACAACCAGAGGACAGGTGTTCAACCCCAAGGCACAATACACAACGAGTGTGGCCATCCGCTGGGGACAGCTTATGGCCACACTCGGTGTACTTAGAGAACATTAACTTTGGGGCCTCAGACATACTGAGAAAGTATCCCACACACACAAGGCCCCAAACACACACACACAACACTGACAGAACCACGAAGGTAGGGGAAGGATAACCAGAATTAAGGTAAACTAAGAGAGTTTAGACTATAAGGGGGTTAAACCACTCACACCAAAAATTAAAGAAAAAGATTTAAAAAGGTTAAATGTTTTCCTCACGAAGAGACAAAAACACCAGGAGACTCAGGATCAAGCTGCTGAACGAAACCGTGGCAAACTAGATCTGAGGTCAGTCAGGGTTGGCAGGGGATTATGGGTAGGGGGAGGAGCTTGGAGCACAGATCTAAAGCTGTTGAAAACTGCCGGGTCGGATCTGATTCCCAAAGGTTGCTGCACAAATGAAGTTAACTACTTCAGATATAAAATTTTACCCCTGGGGTATAATGTTGAGGCCCCATCTGTCCTGAGTGATGGACATCCAGTTATTTTCATGAAGGGCAAGTTTTCCTCCTAGGGGCGCAAGCAATTGGGCAGGGCTGGGAGGTAGAGTTGAGAAGTCATTGCGAACTTTTTCCATAGGAAGGTGGCTTACCACTCCCTGTTTTATGGGTGGGAGCACTCCATTGCTTAGATCTCTGCATACCCCGAGACTGTAGTCTGGGTGGTCTGTTTCCCCTGGGTCTTGTATGGGAAGGCCTGGAGGAGGCTGGAAAGGACCAGTGTTTTGAAGGGCATTGCCTACTGAATCGAGGTGGTTGCACTTGTAAGAATTCTTTAACAGTTTGCATAGATTTAGCTTTTTCTTCCATCTTTTTAAGAACTTCTGCTTTGGTGCCAAACAAAACATCCTTACTTAAAGGAGCATCTAGTAATTTAATTTGATATGATCTGGCAAGGTCTGCTCCTTCAGCCAAGCATGTCTTCTCAGTACAGAGCCAGTGACTGCAGCATTGCAAGATGCTTCTGGGGCATCAAAACCACACTGCAAAGCATGCTTACTAATCCAGTTTGCAGAATGCATAAGCTCTTGCAAATCTTTATTTTCTGCACAATCTGGAAATATTACCATTTTTTTGTTTAATGAGATCCATAATATGTTGCTGGTACCTCAGCATGTAAAACTGGTAATCCAATACCCTGATGTCAAGAGTTGCAGAGGTATATACCTTCTTACCCCCATCTGTCTAAAGCTCTGGAATCCCTGTCCGAAGGGGTAGGATTTTTGGCTGTAGTAGCCTTAATACCTTTAGGTCCCTGGGAAATGATCTCTGGATCAACAGTAGAATTCTTGAAAAGAAATTTGTGGAATCAGGTACTTGGCATTACCTGTTTGGTTTCCTAGGGGCCGGAGGTAAGGTGTCTGGAGTAAGACTGGATTTCCAAGAAAACATCATCCACAACATCTAGGACAGGGGGAATAGCTGAAGGCTTGTGCCTGAGTAGCTCTAAAAATTCTCTGAGCCTCTTTTTGGACTGATAATAGTCTTGGCATTCCCAATGGAAATGCTCTCTTAAAGCATGCAAGGTTTCACCAAAAGAGAAATCCTCTGGAGGGGAGGCAGAGGGAATGGATTCCTCTGCATCTGAATCCTCATAGGCTGATAAGGGCATGTCCTGATAATCAGAAAGGTCAGAGCCATCGGACTCCTGGTCTGTAGGATCTGAAGGCAACTGAATTCTTTGTCTCTTAGCAGGGGAAGGCTGGCTTCCCCTAATTAGCGTTATAAATTCCAATGCCTTGGATCAACTTATCCACACACCCCCACCAGGGGCAACAATATCCTAGACCTGGTTATTACCAACATGGGCAACCGGTGTTCTACACCAGAGGTCAATTCATCGTTGGTCAGATCAAACCACAAGCTAATCACCCTAGACATCCACAACCCTCCCCCACCCCCCATTAAGGGAAACCATCATAAAAAAATTCTCCAAAGTTTCTTAAGACAGAAGTGGCAAACTTCACGACACCCATGCTGATTGACAATAGAGGTATGACTGCTGAATCCTACACAAATGCACTTTATAAGCACTTACACGAGTGCATGGATCGTGCAATCCCTAACAGAACCAAGATGCTATCCTCCAAAAAAAAGGAAGCCAATTTGGTGGTCCCCTGCCATAAACAAACTCTACAACAGAAGAAAGAAACTGTTGCAAAAGAGTAAAATCCTATGATTGGAGGAACTCCCTGGTCAGCCTCAGTAAGAAGCTGAGATCCCTCATAAAATCCTCCAAAGCTAGTTACGAAAACAAAATCGCCACTGCCTCTAAAGACAACCACAAAGCATTCTATAGCTATGTCAAGAATCTCAATGGCAACACTCAGATCTGCTCTGAGTTACAGCACAAAAGCACTGAATATACAGAATCAACTGATACTGCCAACATCCTGGCAGATAGTTTCAGTGCTAACTTTACTCCCCTCTCATCCCCTACAGGGTCCATCTCTATACCGGAAGAATGCAAAGTTCCTGTAATCACGGCTGCACAGGTAAAAAACACACTCTCCAAAGCCAAGAACACAGCATCCATGGGACCTGACAACATCCCAGGCTGCGTTCTACATGAACTACAGAATGAACTGACAACCCACCTAAGTACCATGTTCAATCATAGCCTCACCTCAGGCTATGTGCCCACTGAATAGCGCACAGTAACGGTTATCCCACTCCACAAAGGGGGAGCCACCACGGACACAGGAAACTACCACCCCATTAGCCTGATGAGCCTGGACTGCAAGGCTATGGAACGTATTATCATGGAACTTATAAACAATGACATTGGTGATCTCTAAACTCTGGACCCCACCCATTTCAGGTTTGTAAAAGGCAGATCATGTCTCCTAAACCTGATAGACTTCTTTGAAGCGGTCACCAAAGCCATAGATGAAGTAAGGTGGTTCACACAGCCTATCTAGATCTTGCCAAGGCTTTCGACACCATTCCCCACTCTGGAATTATAGATAAACTCACTAAACTAGGTATAAATCCCTATGTCACAAGATGGGTTGCCAACTGGCTCACTGATAGAACCCACACTGTGAAAGTAGCAGACTCCAAATCCAACTTGAGACCAGTGACAAGTGGAGTACCATAGGGTTCAGTCCTGGGTCCTTTCCTGTCTGGTATCTACTTCTCTGAAGTACAGGTTAACACAGAAGGTTTTTGGCTAACGAAGTTCACAGATGACTGCAAACTAGGAGCTATAATCAAAACTCCAAAAGATGTGGACATCCTACAAAAGGGCCTCACTGAGGCAGATGCCTTGTGTCAAAGCCACGGCCTCAAGCTCAATGCCAAAAAGTGCATTGTCATCCTTTTTGGTAAAAACTCTGTACCCATGAACTACCACAGGCAGTAGTCTAACGCCAAAAGTGTGATAAGAGACCTTGGGACACAGGTGGATAGTAGTCTCTCCTTTGATAATCACATCACCACAGTAGTCAGGAAATCCTTCTACATGGCACACCTCATCACAAAAGGTTTCTCATCCAGGTAAAAAGAGGTCATTGTTCCCCTCTACTTGTCACTCATTAGACCCATTATAGAGTGCAACGCCCCTTTTGGCATGTACCTCAATAGACATCTACAACAACTGGAAAGGCCGCAGAAATACCTCACAAAGAGGATTACCAGCCTCAAGCAGATGCCCTATGCAGACTGTCTCAAAAAACTGCAGATTTACTCAGTTGCATATTGCCTACTCGGAGGTGATCGCTGCCTAACACACAAAGCTATGTCAAACCCAGAGCTTTTGGACATGCTCCACTTAAAGAAAGCCCAATCCCTCCGAGCTACACGCTATAGGGACCTAAACCTTGTCATCACAATAAACAGAACATGCTGGAGGGATAGATTCCTGTCCCACAGACTTTCCATACTCTGGAATAAACTACCTATCTATATCAAACAAAGCTCCTCATTAGCACTCTTCAAGAAAAATCTTGATGATTGGATGGGAGATGGGAAATTCACCCCGGGGATAACTTCTGTGGCTCTGCTCGACAGTGGCACAGTAAAATAATTTTTTTGGGTGGCGAAAGCAAGGGTACCTTTTGGCTAGGCTTATATAGGCCCCTAGGGCCAATAGTCTAGTACCTAAGGTCTTCAGCTATTCTAAGCATTTGTTTTTGTGGCATGGGGGCCTAAGCATGTGCTTTGGTTGTTAGTTTTCTAGTTGTAGTGCGTACTCTGGGCCTAAGAAACTCTGTAATTTTGGCTAAAAAGAAGTCGGTTTGATTTGGACATCAGTAGGCCAGAAAACACCATCAGAAGCCGGTGCTTGCACAACGGCTTTGGAGCCATCAAAGGTAGAGACATCCACTGGTTCCATAGTGGAAGAAGCATCTCGTGGCATACTGGACTCCGAATGGGTCTCAGCAGAAGCCTGCGAATCCAGAGAAGCGGGCATCAGGGACTGCAAAGGAGCCTCACTGAGTACCGGCAAACTGGCGACTAGCTTAACGGAAGCGTCATCGACAGTTTTGGACCTATGTGGTCTCTCTCTGTCTTTATCCTTACTTTTTTTGGAAGATCGGTAGTCGGATGGCTTACCAAAGCCATTTCGGAATACAGAGATCAAGAGCGGAAGAATTTAGCAACAAAAATAGCCAGACGACGAATGGTTCAGGCATTAAACAAGGCACAAAACTGACAGCGAGGGCCGTCATGGTCTGGGCCTAAACAGGTGATGCAGTAAAAATGAAAATCTCTGTGAGGTATTTGCTTTCCACAGGCAAGACAATTGTTAACTTTTTCTGACATCAGTTAGAGCAAGAAAAAAGGACCCCCAATGGGGTACTTAGCTTTAGAAGACTTCAGGATTATCAACTCAAAAAATGAAAATTTCAGGTAACCGTCGACTGGCACTTGCGAACTGCTTCTGCTTCAGGCTCCTCCTCGGCAAGAAAGACTGATGTAATGGCGTCAGCTGCCTGTTTTTATACCCCTGACATCATGGAAGAAGTTACAGCATCCGATAAAGAAATACTAAGACTCTGGTATTCAGGCTGACTGAGGGCTACCTGCAGGCAGACAACCCAAGTGTGATATCTGCAACAGTGAAACAAAAAGAACATCCAGAAAATCAAACAATGTGAAGGAAAAGTATGGAAGGGGAAGTTGGGAGGGGAGTTGAAGAGAATGGAATGAGAGAAACACAGATCTATTGTCATGGTGAGTACATAACTTTTGTATCAGATGTTTTCTGTCCATTCAACAGCAGATGGGACAGAGTCCCCAACGGCTGTAACACTGGGTGCTATTATGGAAGGATATTCTGGAGCACAGCCAAACCAAAAGAGGCTCTTGATCTGGACTGCAAATCCAATTTATAATGAGAAATGAATGTGTGAACCTTGGACCAAGTGGCAGATGCACAATTATCATCTAGAGGTACTTTGGAGAAGAATGCTGCCAAAGTTTTTAATCTAGTAAAATGGGTTTTTGGGATAACAGGTAGGAATAGTCCCGTCAGCTTATAAACCTAGGGAATGCACATAACCAACCAACAGAAGAGTGTAAAGAATAGTTGTGTAAAATCTTACCATAACCATAGATGACCTTCTCTTCTCTGTTGCAGTATTCTTTACATATGGAAGTCCTCCGCCCAAGCCACATGACCACAGGCCAGCATACAACAGCTTTTAGCTACTGCAAGGTACGTGGGATGTCACACAAGTGCTGGCATCAGCCATAAAAGGACGTCCACGTGTAGAATCCTCAGAACTGTAATACCCCAGAAGGAACACCAGACCTAAGAAGCAATAAAATGCCATCCAAGGAAATAAACCAGATATAGGTGGGAAGGAGGGACAGAATACTTCAACATAGAAGAGAAGGACATTTATGGTTATGGTATGATCTTACTACTATTCTATGTCCTTCTATACAGTGTTGCAGTATTCTTTACACATGGGAGAATGTCAAAGCTTAGAAGGAACCATGGGAGGAGGAAGGAGCAGAAGAGCTTTGAACAGAATAGCTTTCCACAAAGTCATTGAGAAGGACTGTAGCAAACCCTGCTCTGTATCTAGAAATGGTGTCCAACTTGTAATGTTTGCTTAAAGTATGCACAGAAGTCCATGTAGCACCCCGTAAAATAAAGTTTGTATCCAGGCCTTTAACAAATGCACCTGAGGAGGCCACAGACCTAGTGGAATGAACCTTAATGGGAGCAGAAAGAGTCTTACCATGGAAATCTTAACAAAACAGAATTACCTTAGAAATCCAAGAAGAAATTGTCTGTTTAGAGACAGGCAAATAAACCCATAGCTCTTGGATGGAAAGATACAAACAGCTGATCAGACTTTTTGATAGCCTTGGTCTTATCCAGGTAAAATCTCAGTTGTCTATGCACATCCAAGGTGTGCAAGATCCTTTCACTGAAGGATTGTGGAGAAGGGAAGAAAGTGAGCAATTGAACAGATTAAGAGACAACTCGCTCACCACCTTGGGCATAAAAAAGAAGGATTGACAAGCAAAGAGATCCTATTCTTTGTGGAGAAGCCATCAAAACGTGAATCTCAGCAACTCTCCCAAGCACAGGTTAAAGTCAACAGAAAAACTGTTTTCCAAGTACAAACTTTAAAGAAGCTGAGGCTGCAGGCTCAAAAGGGGCCACAGTAATCTTTTTTAAAACATAATTCAAATCCCGAGGAGGTGGAACTGTTTTTTGGGAGGCTTAATATGAAGGACCCCTTTAAGAAAAAGTTTTACTTCCAATCTGGAAGTCAAAGGAGATAATAGCAGACATGCAGAAATAGCTAACAAGTGAAATGTCACTGACGAATAAGACAAACCACTATTAAGTAACTCACACAAGTAAGAAAGAACCACTGGAACATCCAGTGAAAGTGGATCCAGATTTCATAAAAGACAACAGATTGTAAAACTCTTCCATTTGGATAAGTAAGATTTCCTAGTAATGGGCTTCCTGGCCTCCTAGCAGAACCTTAAGCACGTCCTGTGAAAAAAGGTGCCTGAAAAGAATCAAAAATTGATCACCCACAGGGTCAGTTGTAGGGTTGATAAATGTGGATGAAGCAGAGGTCCCTTGTCTTGTGTGAGCAGGTCCACTCTGTGATTTAACTTGTGATGATTGCCTTGGCTAAATGCAGAAGAGGGAGCCAATGCTGTCTTGGTCAAAAGGGAGTCACCAGCAAGATTTTTGGTTTGTCCTGATGAATCTTCAGGAGGACTTTTAGAATGACTGGAAAGGGGGAATGCATAAAGCACATCCCCTTCCATGACAAAGATAGGGTCCACCTTCCAAGCCAGAGGATGTGGGAGTCTGGCACAAAATAGAGGAAGTTGTCTGTTCTGAGGGGAGGCAAATAGATCCAGAAGAGGTGTACCCCATCAGTGGACCAAGTCAAGAAACACATCCCTGTGAAGCATCCATTTGTGGGATTGGGTCATGGACCTGCTTAATGAGTCTGTCACAGTATTTTGAGTGGATGGGATATACACTCCCTGAAGAGTCATCTTGTACTGAACTGCCAAATCCTATGCCATGACAGCTAACCTGCAAGCAAAGTAACACTGTGTTCCCCCTGCTTGACATACCAGAGAACTGTGGTGTTGTCCATAAACACTTTCAGAGGACCTGGTTGAAAAGATGATGAAAGGCCCACAGAGCTACAATAACAGCCCTCATTTTCTTGACATTGATATGTTCATTCCTTCGAGAAAGAGAACAAAGGCCCTGTACCTTCTCTGAAGGAAATGTCACCCCCTCACCTATGTCTGAGGCATCCGTGAACACTACTGAGTAGGCTGGGGCAGATGAAGAGGAAGTCTTGGATTCAGAGCAATTTGCTGAATCCAAAAAAGAAGCTCAGTTTTTAGGCATGGGAGAAGGATCACAAATTCCAGAGAGTGAGCATGCTGCGTCCAAACTGATTTTGGGTACCCCTGAAATTTCCTCATATGGAGCTCTGCAAGAGGCAGCATGGGTATTGTGGATGCCATGAAACCTAGAAGTCTCAAACTCCCTGGCTGTAATGGAAGAGAGAGGCAGAATGTTTTCAAAGAAGGAAGTGAGGGACTGAATCTTGTCTGTTGGAAGAAAAGCCATCATAAAGTCTATTCTGAATGTGCAGCCTAGAAAGATGTGATCTTGATAAGGGGACAGGGAAGATTTTTTTGAAATTTATTGTGAACCCTAGACTTTGTAGAAAAAGGATGGCAAACTGCAGATACAAAGTTAGCTGTTCTGATAGAGCAGCCAGAAAAAGAAGATTGTCCAGGTATGGATATACCTGAATATCCTTGACCCTTAGAAAAGCAATCACAGGGGCCAAGCACTTTGTGAATACCCTTGGGGCAGTGAAAGTCCAAAAGACAAGGCAGAGAAAAGTACAGTTGTGTACGCTTACCATAAATGTAGATGTTCGAGTGTATTCACTGTTGCAGTCATCACATTTGGATCATCCCTGCCAGGGTAGCCCTCGGTCAGCCAGAACACCAGAGGTTTAGTATTTCTGCATCGGCTGCTGTCGCTTCAGGACTGATGTCAGGTTGTCAGTAGTATAAAGTAAGGCAGCCGACACCATTACATCAGTTTTTCTCGCCCTGTCAGGAACCCCCCAAGTGGGAGCCAGGTTATGGTGTAAGAACCCCACCAGTAGAAAGTAAATATCAAAATGTCCCCTGTAAGGAGAGAGAAAGAAGGGAGGGAAACCAGGGCTGCAACAGTGAATATACTTGGAACATCTATTATGGTAAGTCTACACAACTGTACTATGTTTTTTGTGTTTCACTGCTGCAGTCATCACATTTGGGTTGATTCCCAAAGCTGAGGAAAAGGGTGGAGCCAGTCAAGGAGACTATGGCTAGGATACCCTGCAAGACTGCAGTGGCAAAGCGTGCCCTGGATTTGGAGAAGATAGGCAGATGGTAATGTTTGGTGAAAGTGTGAACAGATGTCCAGGTGGCAGCCTCCAGGATGTCCCAAAGCTGAGGAAAAGGGTGGAGCCAGTCAAGGAGACTATGGCTAGGATACCCTGCAAGACTGCAGTGGCAAAGCATGCCCTGGATTTGGAGAAGATAGGCAGATGGTAATGTTTGGTGAAAGTGTGAACAGATGTCCAGTTGGCAGCCTCCAGGATGTCCCTAGTGGGGACTCCTCTGAGGAAAGCTGCAGAGGTGGACGTTGCTCTGGTGGAGTAAGTCCTGACCCCTTAGGGGGAGGCTTTCCATGTTGCTTGTAACAGAAATGGATGCAATGTGCTATCCATTTGGAAATTGTTTGTTTGGAGATGGATTTGCCCTCTGCCTCTGCAGCAAAGCTAACCAGCAATTGATCAGACTTTCTGAATGATTGAGTCCTGTCTACATAAAATCTGAGCTGTCTGTGCACATCTAGAGAGTGCAGGATCCTTTCCCCCTTGTTCTGTGGGTTAGGGAAAAAGGTGGGCAAATGAATGGATTGGTTGAGAACCACACTGGACACCACTTTGGGCATGAAGGATGGGTTAGTCCTGAGGGAAACCCTGTCAGCATGGAAGATGATGAAGGACTCCACAGCCATGAGTACTTGTAGCTCTGAAACCCTTCTGGCTGAAGTGATGGCCAGAAGAAAAGCTGTCTTCCAGGAGAGAAATTTTAACTCTGCTGAAGATGCTGGTTCGAACAGGGGCAGGGTGAGCTTTTCCAACACAAAGTTAAGGTCCCAAGCTGGAGTAGGTCCTCTTCTGGGTGGCCTCAAGTTGCTAGCTCCTCTTAGGAATTGTTTCATCAGAGGGTGTGAAAAAAGTGGCTGCTCAGTGGGGAAATGAGCAGAGATAGCAGAGGCATGAATTTTAATAGAGGAAGGAGAGAGACCACTGTGTAGCAGGATCAGCCAGGTAACCCAGGATGAGAGGGAGGGAGGACTGTGCCATATCAGCTCCCTTAGCCTGAATCCAGGTGCAGAACCATTTCCATTTGTCAGCATAAGACTTTCTACTGCTAGGGTGTCTGGCCTCATGTACAACATCTAGAACCTGTTTACTGATGTTGGCAGATTGATCAGTGGTTAGGAAATAAGCCAAGCTGCCAAACTGAGGGTCTGCAATTGGGGATGCATGAACTCTCCTTCCCTCTGGGTCACGAGGGTTGGGGTCTGAGTGAGATGCCATGGTGGCAGTGGGGACATGCTGCGCAGCAGTTGGTGCCAGTGCTGGAGAGGCCAGTCTGGACCAATAAAAATTGCTCTTGGTTTTTCCTCCCTTATTTTGAGCAGTACCCTGGTGATGAGAGGTAGTGACCCAGGGGAAAGACAGGGCATCCACTTTTCAAGCCATGCAGTGATGCTCCCTGGTGCAGAACTTGCTGAGCTGATGGTTGGTGTGGGAGGCAAAGAGGTTGAACTTTGGGGTGCCTCATTTCTGAGTTATTAGGGTGAAGGTTCTCATATAATTCCCCTACACAAAGGAGGCTCATCAACTGAACTCTCAAATTTTCGCCCTATTGCCTTACTTTCCCCATTAGCCAAGATTATGGAAAGATGTGTTCATAAACAAATTCTTAACTACCTTCTTCAAAACAAACTTCTAGCCGACTGTCAACATGGATTCAGACCATTCCACAGCACTACAACTGCCCTCCTTTCCTTCTCTGACTCCATAAATAATAATAGAAACAAAAATCATTTCTCCTCAGCACTATTCATAGATCTTTCAAAAGCCTTTGATATGGTTAACCACAATATACTTCTTGACAAACTAAACCGTTATTCTCTCAGCCCACACTCGCTACAGTGGTTTAAGAGCTATCTCCAAAACAGGCAACAAGCAGTCCTATGGGAGAACAACCTATCTTCCTTACTCCCAGTAAATATTGGTGTTCCACAAGGATCAATCCTTGGCCCCTTCTTTTTCATTATTTATCAATGACCTACATCTCAATATACCACAAGCCACCTGCATTCAATATGCTGATGACTCAACATTAATCTGCACTGCTAAAATATTCCCTCCTCCAGTCCCTCACCCAAACAGTCTTCTTAACTGTCGAAAATTGGTTTATGCAACACTGCCTCCTCCTTAACCCCAAAAACTAAGCTTCTTCTCTTTACTCCCACTCATAAATCTCCCACACCTCTCTTTACTATCTCCTCGAATAATGCAACCAGTATTAACCCTGATAAGACCACTCGATTACTAGGTGTAACTATTGATAACAGTCTCAATTATGATGAACACATCAACATCACTATTAAAGCTGTCAACAAAAATTGGGACTCTCTACAGAATTAAACCCTTTCTTACCCCAGTAGCTAGAAAACATTGCTCAGACACACCTGATCTCCACCCTCTTCTATGCCTCACCTATCTATACTAACTTATCCAAAAATAACATTACCAAACTCTCTATCTGCTACAATAGCATAGCCAGATTCATTACTGCTACTCCCCTAAGAACACACCATTGTCTTAACCTCAAACAGCTAAATTGGTTAGAGCTAACTAACCACTTACTCTATCAACAACTACTCATCATTCAAAAGACCCTCTACTACCCTGATGCCACCCCTAGCCTTACAAAACTGATCATACCATATAAAAACCTAGCCACACTCCGTTCTGCTAACAAACTCCTAGTATCTCTAACTAAATCATATAATAAAGCTGGGGATTCATTATTTTCAAATTCCATAGGTAAAACTGGAATCAACTCCCTCAAGAAATAACTAATCAAAACTCTACCTCTCTTTTCAAAACACACATCAGAGAACATCTTAAAGCACAGTGGTTGTGTCCTTGTGCTAATCCCGACTGAAACCATGTCCTCATTTACCTAATTTTCCTCCCCTTTCCCCTTACTGAGCTCCTCACAAACACTTTCAATAGTTTGAGATTTATATCTGAGAAGTAGACTTTACCAGCAACCTTTTTTAACTTCATCTTGTGTTATTTTTCTGTTTTATAAGTCTAATACAGTAGTATATATTAGTAGTAGTGTTATAGTTTCTGTTTTATAAGTCTAATACAGTAGTATATATTATAAGTTTATTTCCTATTTTTAGTATTTCTTTTGTGTTGAAATTGATTTTTCTTTTTTACCTTGTATTGTTTACTCATATTAATGCTTTATTTGCCAAATCATTGTTTATTGCCTGTACTGGAGCTTTTCTCCCCGGGCCTCTACTGAAAACGGATACATGTCCAGCTAGACTAGCCCGGTCAACAAATGTAAAATAAAATAAAATAAATAAAAGGTTCTTTTGTCTAGCTGCCAATTGTGTGGGTCCAGAAGATTTCTGCTTAAGTGGTCTGCCTGATAGGCCAGAGAAGATACAGCCGATGAATACCTGGACATATGAGTTTGGTAATTTATAGTTCTGGTGGCTAATGTGGAAGTATAAACTTTCTTTCCAAGCCTTTCCAGAATTTTACTCTCCTTATAAAAGGGAAGCAATTTAGATGAATGAGACTACCTGGAATACCTGTCTGAAGCAATGAAAACTTTTAGTTATGTACTCACCATAACTTCAGATGTTTGGGATCCATCTCGCCTACATTCTGTACTGATGGGTTCGGAGCCGATCCCTCGGCTCCGACTCGGCACGCTTATGCTATAGAGCGAGGCCTCTTATTGGCTGAGCCATCTTTATCCCAGGATGCACCACCACTAATCCCCCAGATCTTGTTTGTCCGCATACATGCACACATGCACAACTTGATTATATAACATTGTTAGATGTTTCAAGATGAAACAACAGGATTCGGACCTTCTGATATCCTCTGATCTCCAAGGAAGGGGGAAGGAGGGTGGGTTATTAGGAATGTAGGCGAGATGGATCCCAAACATCTGAAGTTATGGTGAGTACATAAAAGATGTTATGTGATCCTATCTCGCCTACATTCTGTACTGATGGGACAGCGTCCCTAGCACCTAAATCCCGGGTGGCTCATTGGAAAACACTCCTGAGCACTGTGGAACCAAATGAAGCTCGTCCTCTAGATGCCACATCTAATTTGTAGTGGGAAATGAAGGTGTCGGGAAGACCATGTAGCCATAGCACAAATGTCACTAATAGCAAGCTTAGAATGAAATGCTATCGAAGTAGCCATAGCCCTTGTAGAATGAGCCTTGACAGAGGTGGAAAGCTCTTTGTTAGAATAAAAATAAGCTTGAGAAATACAGTCCCTGATCCATTTGGCAATAGTGACCTTTGTGGCAGCTTTGCCCAATTTGTTATCTGCAAAGGATACAAACAACTGATCTGTTTTCCTTGTTTGTTTGGTTCTGTCTAGATAAAAACGTAACTGTCTGTGTACATCTAGTGTGTGGAATATGAACTCCGCCTTGTTAGAGTATTTTGGGAAAAAAAACTGGAAGCTCTAACGATTGTTGTAAGCAAAAAGTCGAACAAACCTTAGGGACAAAGGAAGGATTTGGTCTGAGGGATACTCTGTCCTTGTGAAAAACCAAGTACGGGGGTTTTACTGACAAAGCTTGAAGCTCTGAAACTCTTCTGGCAGAAGTAATCGCCACCAGAAAAGCTGTCTTCCATGATAGAAACTTTAAATCACATGTAGCTGCCGGTTCAAAGGGAAAAGAAGTCAAGGCGCGTAACACTATATCAAGATCCCATGGAGGTGCAGGATGAGAAATCGGGGGTCTCAATAGAGCAGCACCTTTTAAGAAGGTCTTGCACAATCTGTTGCTCATTAAAGGTGGGTCTATGGATTCGTGAAAATTAGAAATTGCTGCCAATTGTACCTTGATGGTAGAAACTGAAGAGCCTTGATTAAAAAGAAAAGTCAGAAATTTTAGTACTTCTGCCACGGGAATAGAAATGGGGTCCAGGCCCCGGAGTTGAGCCCAAATAGCAAATCTTTTCCATTTGCTAGAATACAGTTTCGTTGTAGCAGACTTATGGGCCGAAGATAATATGTGTACAACGTCTGGATCCAATGTATGACTCCTGACTATCGTCGGAAGAGGAGGAGCCAAGCCGTCAATTTTAAGGTGTGTAGGGACTGGTGGAATAGTCCCGACTGATGAACCAGTAGGTATGGTATCTGATCCAGAAACCATGGACCTTGCAGGGCATGTTTCCGAAGATAGGGGAACCACACTTGACGAGGCCAGTAAGGAGCAATTAAGATCATTTTGCTCCCCAAGAGAGGTGCCTTTTGAATCACTCTGGGAAGGAGAGGAACTGGAGGGAAGGCATAAAGCAAGCCGGTGGGCCAAGGATGGACTAATCGTCCATGGGGCTCTTCCCGGGCCGGGTTAGGGAGAAGAATTCTTCGCACTTCGCATTCAGAGGAGTCGCGAAGAGGTCGCAACACGGAACTCCCCATTCACTGAAAATCTGACTTGCAACTGTCATATTCAGAGACCATTCGTGAGGAGAGGATGGTCCTGCTCAATCTGTCGGCTATCACATTGGACTTGCCCGGTATGTGAGTAGCCACTAGGAAGCGTTTGGTGGAGACTGCCCATTCCCAAACCCTCATGGCTTCTCTGCAAAGAGGATAGGATCTGGTCCCTCCCTGTTTGTTCAGGTACCAAACAACTGACATGTTGTCTGAGTGAACGGCAATCACGCCTTGAGGGAGATAATTGTGAAGGGCTGCCCTCATTTCCAAGATGTTGATATGAAGCAAAATCTCTTCCGGATGCCATTTGCCTTGGACTGACCTGCCCAGGGAATGCCCCCCCCACCCCGTCTGGGAGGCGTCCGTGGTCAAAGTGGCTGCCAGAGGAGGTAGAACAAAGGGTCGTCCCTGATTCAAGTTGGAGGGCACTAGCCACCAGCAAAGGTCCCGTCTGCAAGATTCCGTGATCCATACAAGGTGGTTGAGGGGGAGTTCCTGAAAGGACCACTGAGCTGAGAGGAGCCACTGGAGAATCCTCATGTGCAACCTTGCCAAGGGGACTAGAAGAACCGTGGTGGACATGAATCCCAATAGCTGCAGGACCATTCTGGCTGGGGCTTTGGATCTTGGAAGTAAGGCTCGAACTTGAGCTTGTATGGTTTGTATTCTGTCTGTAGGTAGGTAGACCTGCATTTGGTTTGAGTCTATCTCTACCCCCAATGAATCTTATTCGTTGAGATGGCAGCAACACAGACTTTGGCCAATTGAAGGTGATTCCAAGGGAATTGCCCAGTGATATAGTGGCTTGTAGGCTCCGCAGAAGTAGATGCTTGGAGGTGGCAGTTAGGAGCCAGTCGTCTAGATACGGAAACACCTGGAATCCTAGACTTCTCAGGTGAGCAGTCACGACTGCCAAACACTTGAACACCCTGGGGGCTGTGGTGAGACCAAAGGGCAGCGCACGGAACTGAAAATGACTACCTCCTAGGCTGAAGCGCAGATGTCTCCTGGACACTCGATGTACCATGATATGATAATAAGCATCCTTGAGATCTATGGAGCACATCCAAACACCTTTCTCCAGCAATGGGAGAATGGTTTGTAGGGTGACCATTCGGAACTTGGACTTTCTGACTGAACGGCTTAGGATGCTGAGGTCCAAAATGGGCCTCAAGTCCCCGGTCTTTTTTGGCACCAAAAAGAATCTTGAGTAAGTCCCTAATCTGATCTGGTCTGCGGGGGACCGGTTGGATGACTCCTTTTTGCAGCAGCTTTGAAACTTCTGAGGCTGCGGTATCCCGTTGACTGGGTGGCGGGTCCGGGATTTTTTTTGACTGAGGGGGGGGGGTGAGAGAATGGGATGGAGTAACCTCCGGCGATAATCCGAAGCACCCATCGGTCCTGAGTGATACCTTCCCAGGCCTTTAGGTGCTTGAGCGACCCCGACTGGCTCCGGAGCAGCACAGCTGGGCAATCCCTCAGGGACTATGAAAGGCTGAAGAGCCACGAAATGACTCATGGTCTCCAGTGTTGCAAGGGCCTCTGCCGCCTCTGGAACGGCATCTTCCGGAAGAATTTCCTCCTCCTCTGCCTCTGGAAGGGGAATCCTCCTGCTGAGAGGGGTAAGGCTTCTGAGATCTACGGAACCACATTTTCCCTCCTCTTTTAGCCTTGGGATAAGGCCAAAAGGGAGTGGAAAATCGTGCCCCTACGGCAGTCAGAGTCTTACCCTCCTGTTCACAGCGGGTTAGTGTGTCCTTTACCTTGGGTCCAAACAGGGGGGACCCATCAAAGGGGGCATCGGCAAATGAAGACTTAAAGGCCTCCGCGAAGTGACACAGGCGGAGCCAGGCTTGTCTCCGTAGAGCAATGCCCGTACCCGCCGCTCTACTCGCCTTGACGCATAAGAAATGAGCCTCATGGACGAGTTCAAAATGGACGACATTGTAGCCAGCTGAGAGCCAACCGTCTGGGCCAGCTCCTCAGGCAAGTTACCTAAGAGAGTATCGGATAGCTCCTTAATCAGATCCCTCTGAAACCTGGTAAAGTGCGTAAGGTAGTTCAAGGACCTCAGTGTAAAGGCCGCTGAACTGAGGGTGCGCTTTCCGTACCGATCCATGCTCCTAGACTCCTTATTAGGAGGATGGACAGACGTAGAAGCCTCTGCTACATCTTGCTGGGTAGCAGATGCCACCACCAAAGCATCTACAGCCACACCTTTAGTAAGGAACTCTCTATCAGGGGGCACCGAGAGAAATTTGTTCGGACGAGCGGGCACCGGTTCCACAGAGTCTGGGTGTTCCCACGCCCTTCGACAGATCAAATCCAAGAGCTCGTCAAAGGGCGGAGACACCCAGGAGGCGGAGGGCTGAGCCCCGAAGGCCTTCAGGAACACCGACTCATCAGCAGAGGGAGGTTTGGACTGCCAGCCGCCTCGCTGTTTTAGGGCTTCCAGGATGTCTGCAAAGGAGACATCATCCGAGGACGACTTGGGGGACCCCTCTGCATCATCGAGATCAGTGTCGGATGTCAGAGACTCATCAGGGGAGTCAACGTGCTTCCTCTTGCACGATCTCTTCCTGGGAGGTTCTTCCGAAGAGGCTTCAGAAGGACCTCCAGGAGGGGGGGAAAACCCAGCGGGGGTAACCTGAGGCCCAGGGCCTCCGCTGTCTAAGGACAGGGGGACTGCCAATGACCCAGTCTCCAAATGTAGGGAAGGAGCTGGGGAAACCGTGGAGGTAGCCAAGGAAGATTTGGCTAAAGCACTCCTCATAGCCCTGAAGGCGGGACCACCAGAATCCTGGGATGGTCCCACCTCCGTGGCCACAACAGTGGACGGCACTCCCGCCGCCGACGCACCAAGAGGGAGACTTGGGACTGAAAGCATCAATTCCGAAGCCTCCCCCCAGGGCCGAAGGAAGAAGTCCGTGTACTGAACTCCGACCCAAGAGCCGGAGTTGGAGCAAGGGTCGGGCCCAACCCTAACACCTCCACAGGTTCCACCAGCACTGGCTCCAATGGTGCCGAAGCTGTTGGAGGAGGAACCACAGTAGGGGAGTGGACCATCGGCTCTGAAGCCAAATGGGCTGGAGCCGAAACCATCTTTTGGAACACCGGAGACTGGAAGAGTCAAAGGAGCACCCTGTCTATGTCCGAATCAGACATCTTGGATGATCTAGAGGATACCGATCGGGCCCGAACCGATTTCTCCATCGGCTCCGAAGGGCTCGGGGACCAGCTCCAAAAGGACTCAACAACTATCGGCTCCGAAGAAGGTTTCAAGGAAATTTCCTTCGGTGCCAATAGGGACTTCGGCTCCGAGGGGGAAGAGTCTGAGCCGGTAACCCTTATCGGCTCCAATATCAGTGGAGCCGATGAGGGTGACCGCCTCGATGCCCCAGACCTCGGCTCCGAAACCAGAGGGGTTGAGGCTGGAGGCATCGAGGCAGACCGTTCCGACCTCGGCTCCGAAGTCCGTGGAGCCGATGGAGAAGTCTGCTTAGCTTTTTTAGCGGTCGGTTCCGACTGACTAGTCGGAGCCGACGCTTTTTTGAAGGAGACGGAGAGGAAGATAAAGCCTCCTCGAAGGAAGGCTTGATTAATCCCTTGAGGATTAATTTGTTTTTCCTCTCCTGGAGGACTCTAGAAGAGAACGCGTGGCACACACTACACGACTCTTGTAGGTGTTTAGCACCTAAGCAATAGACGCACAAGGAGTGGTCGTCCGTTATGGACATTTTAAACCCACACCTCGTGCATTTCTTAAACCCGGAGGGTTTGTGTTCTTTAGACATAACTGTCTGATTGAAAAAATACTAGACTTAGTTAAACACAACAAGTTTTAACAAATATATTCACGATATATATATATATATATTTTTTTTTTTTTTTTTTAAGACTAAACACTTAGTAGACAAAAAACGAGACAAAGAGAGTCAAGACCCTCTAACTTAAATGGGTACTTGACCCAAGAAGATACACAAACAGCAAAGTAACAGGGGAAGGCCCCTCTAACTAAAACGGGAAACCTTCCCTGACTAAAAAAATCACGAATTTACCAACGAAAATTCACCAATCACACCAATATAACAACAATAGCTGTTAAAACAGCTTTTGGGTTCAAAATAAGGAAATTTGTGACAGGAAAAGCCTAATAAATAGTACTTAGCCCAGCCAATGTTGAGACCACGTCTAAGCTTGTTAGCGGCAAACGAGATCTGGGGGATTAGTGGTGGTGCATCCTGGGATAAAGATAGCTCAGCCAATAAGAGGCCTCGCTCTATAGCATAAGCGTGCCGAGTCGGAGCCGAGGGATCGGCTCCGAACCCATCAGTACAGAATGTAGGCGAGATAGGATCACATAACATCTGCTGGTTCAGCTGAAGGACACATACAAGAACTTGCAGTCATCAGGCATCTTGTAGAACCTGTCTGGCCTCTTTGAAGCAGGAGTCTGAGAGTCAGGGGCTTTTGAAGTGGAAGTGGAAGTGAAAGTGTCCAAGAAAGCTGTCAAAACAGGTTGCACAGTGGAATGGGATTTGTAGAAGGTTATAATACCATTTCTGCTCTTCAAAAATCTGTGAGCGGTCCCATTTGAAAGATTCCCTCAATTTATTAACTCTTTCTCCAAATGAAATCTCTTCCACTGAGGAACAACACACATTGGACTCTCCTCTGCAGAGGCATATTCTAAAGGAAAAGTAATTTGTGTAGAATATGCTAAGGAGTCCTTATTATCATACAATAATTGTTCCCTAACTCTTTGAACAGGAATGTGAAAGAAGGAACAGACACAGCAAAAGAAGGCTTCAAACTGATCAAAGCCTTAATCAGCCCCTGAGAAACAGTATCCCAGTCAGGCTGAGGAGAGGAAGGGGCTTGAGTGTGTCTGGTTTTCTGTTTTTTCTTAACATGCATTTCTGCAAGATGAGATATGGAAGAACCAGATGTAGGCTAATGTCAGAGACAGACTCTGGAATATCTGGAATCTGTTCCCTAACCAGAGTGGGAAGTACATCCCTAGGGCTCTCTAGCACAGTGAGCCATGGTTCCTCTTGTCTGTCCAAAATGGATGTTTGCACTACCTTCTAAAGGAGTGCCTAGGTCGGATTCCTAAATGGCTTCTGATGAGGTACCCGCTGATGAACCGGACCCAACTTCTGAATGTAACGCTGGGTCTTCACTAGACTCAAAGAATACGTCAGTGGAAAGAGGCACAGTCAAAGAGGACTCAGGCCTAGGCTTGTTGACCTTTCTCTTCAAAATCAGCTCAGCTGAAATACCCCCGGACCCCTCCATAAGATCCTTATCTAGACGTTTAAGTTGCTGATTCTCTAAATAAAGAGTCAGAGGCAAAAGTCAGCTACATAAGGTTTTAGGGACAAAGGCTTGATAAATGGAACAAGGACGGTGGTCGTGACTGGGGCCTAAGCAGAAAAAAAGGAAAGATCGTGGCTATGTGGAATCTGCCTTCCACATCTACACTTGCCCTTCCCTGATGACATGAACTAAATACAAAAGGCAGCAACAAAGAAATAAATCCCCAATGGAGCAATTATCTGAAAGTTGGCAGCAACCAACAGAATCAAGCAGAAGACAGACATACAAGTCAAGCATTATGAATGGCGGCAGAAAAGCTTTGAGGATTGTACATGTGGATGTCCTTTGATGGCTGACATTCTCAGCACATACACTGGTAAGACATCGGGTCACTTGGACGGCGGACTTCCATATGTAAAGAATACTGCAACATTGAATAAGGACATCTATGGATACTCCCTTTTCCATTTTGACAGGGGAGTAGGAGAAACAACTGATAGTTTTTTTCTGAAATCTCTTGTCTGATGTAAATAGAATCTTAAGGGATGGTGAAGATCTAATAAGCTTTATGTGTACTCACTTTTGAAAATTTTGAAAAAACATGGGGAGATTTATGCCTTGGATAACTTAGAATTCAAAAGCCACCTTTGGAAGAAAATTATTCATTCTCAAATTCACTCTGTCTTTGTGAAAAAAACAGGTACGGGTGTTCAGCAGACAAGGCATGGAGCTCTGAAATCCTCCTAGCAGTAGTAACAGCAGCTAAGAAAAAAGAAGTTATGTACTTACCATAATGTTCCATGTGAGTTGTTCATCTCGCCTTCATTCTTACTGATGGGTTTGGAGCTGATCCCTCGGCTCTGAGTCGGCCTACTACAAAGCTCAAGGTCTTCAAATAGCTCAAGGCCAAGTCCCTATCATATGATGCACCTAGAGTTACCTCAGATCTTGTTTGCCACGTATAATAATCCCATATGTCATTCTATAACTCCATAAGAGAAAAGTATAGAAGGGTTGAGCAACCAAGAAGGATCCAGCATCTTGGTCTTCTAAAAGCACAGGAGGGGGTAAGAGGGAGGGATGTAAGAATGAAGGCGAGATGAACAACTCACATGGAATGTTATGGTAAGTATATAACTTCTTTATGTGAAGTTGCTTTATCTCGCCGTTCATTCTTACTGATGGGTACTGTCCCAAGCACCATCTATCTCGGGTGGCTCACGAGAGTATTTTTTTTTAGGACAGTGGATCCAAAGGAGGCCCTGTCAACTTTGTAATGAGTGATAAAGGTATGAGGTCTTGACCAAGTGGCTGCTGCACAAATGTTATCAACAGGAAGTCTGGAAGAAAAGGCAGAGGATGTAGAAACTGCTCTGGTTGAGTGAGCTTTGATTTTGTGTTGTATGGACATATTGGCAACTGAATAAGCAAATGTGATGCAATCAGATAACCATTTAGACAGAGTTGTTTTAGCCACTGGCATACCTTTACTAGAGTCTGAAAAGGAAACAAAAAGCTGTTCCGATTTCCTACATTTGTTTTGGTCTATCCAAGTAACCCAGTTTGTGCAGCATGTATTCTAGATTGTTGGAGTGATTGGGGAAGAAAACTGGCAAATCAGTAATTTGGTTAATATTAGTTCAGTGCAAACCTTAGGCAAAAAGGAGGGATTTGTTTGAAGTGAGACTCTGTCAGCATGGAAAATCAAGTAAGGAGGCTTAATGGACAAGGCTTGAAGCTCTGACACTCTGCGGGCAGAAGTAATAGCTACCAAAAATATAGTTTTCCATGACAAAAATTGAGGTCACATGAGGAAGCTGGTTCAAATGGAGGAAGAATAATGCGAAAAAGCATGAAATTTAGATTCCATAGGGAATAGGGAGATTTCACAGGTGGTCTAAGATGAAAGGTCCCTTTGAGAAAGGCTTTGGATAATTTGTGTGACATAATATTGAATCCTTCGAATCCAAGATGAAAATTAAAAATGGCAGCAAGTTGAACATGAACTGTTTCTGCTGTAGCTCATTTGTTGAAAATCATGGCCAAAAACTAAGATGGAGGCCATAGGGGGTTGGTAAGGATCAATATTGTTTTTAGAGGCCCATATAGAACATTTTTTTTCCATTTGCTAAGGTATAGTTTCCCCGTAGAGGATTTATGAGAGGATAAGAGAATTTGTTTAGACTCATTGGAAAGGTTATGGAACCTAGCTATGATGGGAATTGGAGCAGCCAAGCTGTCAGCTTCAGGGACTGCAGAGAGGGATGAAATTCCCTCGATGAGTGCGTCAGAAGGTTCAGAGCTGGGTCCAGAATCCAAGGGTCCTCCAAAAGATGAAGTCGAAGGAAGGGGAACCAAATCTGGCAAGGCCAATGAGGGGCTATTAGAATGATGGTCCTTCCCAGGGCTTTTGCTTTCTGTAGTACTTTAGGTATCAATGGGTATGGTGGAAATGCATAGAGGTGACCTGGAGACCAATCGTGAACTAGTGTGTCCCTTGGGGCTTCTCCCAGAGAGGGAATCAGGGTAAAGTAGCTTCTGCATTTCGTGTTCATGTGACTGGCAAAAAGGTCACAGCAAGGCTGGCCTCACCTGTGAAATATCCTGTCCGCTATTTCTTTCTTGAGCGACTACTTGTGGGGCAACAAAATCTCTGCTCAGCTTGTCTGCTATCACATTGGATTTCCCCAGGATGTGCATTGCTAACAGAAAGCACTGGGTAGATATAGCCCACTGCCATACTCTTGGGGCCTAGCGACAAAGGGGATATGACCTGGTTCCTCCTTGTTTGTTCAAATACCAGACCACTGACATATTGTCTGTCTGAATCACAATCGTATCCAGAGGAAGAGAGTCCTGGAAGTACTGCAACACCAAAAGTACTGCTCTCATCTCCAAGACATTGGTATGCAGATGTGACTCTTGATCGGTCCACGTGCCTTGGGTTGTCCTTCCCTGAAAATGCCCCCCCACCCTATCAGGGAAGCGTCCATGGTCACTGTGGCCGCTGGTGGGGGTAACACAAAGGGACATCCTATTGTGACATAGAAGTGAGGTCAACCACC
This sequence comes from Protopterus annectens, assembly GCF_019279795.1. Lineage (NCBI taxonomy): Eukaryota > Metazoa > Chordata > Ceratodontiformes > Protopteridae > Protopterus > Protopterus annectens. The sequence goes on along the minus strand of NC_056725.1, from coordinate 547,452,009 downwards.
ACTGAAGATCCTTTTTGCAAGAGTTTGTGATCATTATCAGGTGAGACATGGGAAGCTCTTGGTAAGACCATTGAGTGAACAACAGCCAAACAGCATTGCAGTATCTGCATGTGCATATGACCCAGAGATATGGCCAAAATTGCAGCTGCCATCATACCCAACAACTTTAGAACTTCTGATGCTGGAGCCTTGTTTTTGGATATCAGAGTGCTGACCTGCCGACAGAGTAGTAAGACTCTTTCTACTGGAAGTCTTAGAGTGGTGGTGGTGTCCAGTTCTGCTCTGATAAAAACAGTATGCTGCGATGGCGACAAGGCAGATTTTTCTGAGTTTATAGTAATGGCCAGCTGGCTGCAGAGTGACAGAGTGGAGTCCGTGGCTTGAATGAGATAATGCCTGGTGGTGGTGGTGAGCAGCAAATCATCTAGGTATGGAAACACCAATCCTAAATGTCTCAGGTGAGCCATGACCACTGCCCATACATTTGGTGAACACTCTGGGGGCTGTTTTTATGTGGTAATATGCATCCTGGAGATCTATCGAGCACATCCAATTGTCTTTTCCTAAGAAGGGAAGTATCAACTCAAGCGTGACCATCCGAAACTTCTCTTTTTAGACAAATTTGTTTAGTCTGCTGAGGTCCAATATAGGTCTCCAGTCCCCTGTCTTTTTTGGAACTAAAAAGAATCTTGAGCAAGTTCTGGATTCTGTCTGGTCTGCTGGGACTGGTTGGATGACTTTTTCTTAGCAACGTTTGGACCTCTACTGTTGCCTGTTCCCCGTAATTAGGTGGAACATCCAGGATTTTCCTTGCTGGTGGAGGGGGTGTGGCAAAAGGAATGAAGTATCCTCTGGAAATGATACTTTGTACCCAGTAGTCATTTGTTATTTTGAGCCAGGTGTCTGGGTAGAAAGATAAGCGACCCCTGACTGCCTCCAGAGTAGGACAGTCAGGCCTCCTTTCAGGAGCACTGGTAGGGCTTCCCAAAAAGTGATCTCTGTCGCCCTGGTTTTGTGGACCCCCCCCCTCTGCCATGAGGGCAGTATCTTCCATTATTGCCCTCTCTCCTGCCCCTGGAAGGGGTTTACCACATGTGTCCTGAAAGGCTCTTTGGGCTTTTTGGAACCACATTTTCCCACCCCTTTGATCCTTGGGGTAGGGTCTGGTAGGGGTGGAAAAACAGACTCTGATGGCAGACAGAGTCTTTCCTTCCTGCTCACACCTGGTCAAAGTTTCCTTAACTTTGGGCCCAAAAAGGGATGAGCCATCAAAAGGGGTATTCACAAAGTATGACTTGAAGGGCTCCACGAAGGAATACAAGTGCATCTGGGCAAGGGCGCCCGCAGGCAGGTGCAAGGGGGTGCACTTGCACCCCCCTCGAATCAGCTACGGCTAGAGAATTACAAAAAAAGTTGTTTTTTTTTTTTACGTACATTCTCCTTTAAGAAGAAGTCCAAATAGTCCAGTCACAGGCGTGCTGACATCATCGCTGTCAGTTTGAGGTTTGTGAGCGGGAACTCACACAGGCGGGACCTGACGACCGGACAGTTAGCAAGCGGCAGCACTTTCAGGAAGAGAGAGGTGTGTGAAACGGAAGATGGGAGCAGGACCTGACGACCGGACACTTAGCAAGTGGCAGCTGAAACGAACGGAAGGAAGATGGGGCACTTTCAGGTAGTGTGTGTGTGGAAACGAACGGAAGGAAGATGGGGCACTTTCAGGTAGTGTGTGTGTGGAAACGAACGGAAGGAAGATGGGGCACTTTCAGGTAGTGTGTGTGTGGAAACGAACGGAAGGAAGATGGGGCACTTTCAGGTAGTGTGTGTGGAAACGAACGGAAGGAAGATGGGGCACTTTCAGGTGTGTGTGTGTGTGGAAACGAACGGAAGGAAGATGGGGCAATTTCAGGGGTGTGTGTGTGTGTGTGTGTGTGTGTGTGTGTGTGTGTGTGTAAAATGCCCCAGCCCCAGGTGTACATGGTGGTGGGTAGTGAATAAGGCTTGAACCCTGTACCTTGGGCCCAAGTGGCAAGAGCCTGAATTCCCTACCCACCACCATTTGTAAAAATGTTGCAGGATTTTCCCTCATACTTTTTCTGTTCCTCATAAAATCTGTGGTTTCTGCATTTGTGTCCTTGTTGCCTGACAGCTACATGTTCTCTGGTTTTATTCTTGGCTGTCTGGAGTGTTTCTCCCTGGGCCTCTGCTAAAACTTAGCTTTTTTTTTTTTTTTCAAAGTCAGACTTTCCTGGTTAACAAAAGTTAAAAAAAATGGACACACTTGTCAGACTTCATATTCTTCAGAAAGTGTATGGTAACAAAAGCTTTTATTCTAGCAATTTTCTAAGTGTACAAGATGGATATTTGAAATGTATCCCTGTGTTTGGGACTGTATCCCCCCCCCCCATTATTGGCTTCGTCCAGGTTTTGTGCTAGGGTTGAGAGTTATGGTAAGAACTGAATTCACTGAATATGTTTGGGGCTGTATTCACCCAGTATTGGCTTTGTTTAGGTAGTGTTTGGGACTGTATTCCCCCCATTATTGGCTTCATCCAGGTTTTGTGCTAGGGTTGAGAGTTATGGTAAGAACTGAATTCACTGAATATGTTTGAGGGCTGTATTCACCCAGTATTGGCTTTGTTCAGGTATTTATTGGCTTCATCCAGGTTTTTTGCTAATGTTGAGAGCTATGGTAAAAGAAATGTT